>NW_024519206.1:12330740-12537279 GCF_017590135.1 Pyrgilauda ruficollis | reverse complement strand
CCCCCCCCCCCCCCCCCCCCCCCCCAAAAAAAAAACCCCAACTGAAATCACTTTTCTAACTCAGTTCAGACTTGACAGGAGTCTAGACCAAATTGATAAAGGGGAAATGACTCTGAAAATGTAAGGTGGTGAAGAAGCAGGCTGGAATGCAAAAGAACCCCATATTTTCTAAGTACTATGTGATTACATGCAAAAATCAGGTTTCAAAGACTTCCAAAGAGCTTATTTGGACCATATCTCAGTACAAATTTCTGCCAGTACAGCTGCTCAATGAGGAGTCACACCTCTTCTCATCACCAAAAAATAAAATCAAATACAAGATGGTAGTCAACCTCTTCCTCACTGAGGAGAAACGTAGCTCAGTAGCTTTATGCACTTGGCAGCTTTCAAATGGCCAGTGAAAGAGATGAGTCAGCTTACAAAAATATTGGTATAATTGAGTCTGTGGAGCTTCCAGTGTTTTGCAAAGTGTTATCAAGTGGAAGAGTTTCTGTGTTTGTGTCTCTTTCCATTGCTTTAATTCAGAGATTTTTCTTTTTTTCTCACATCATATTCTGCCTCAGTGCTCAGTTGAGAGGCAATGAGAGAAAGAAGCAACTGGGTGAAGGTATGAGATCAGCCTAGTGAGTGGTAGCCCTCTCACATGTCACAGTAAAGCTACTATATAACCACAGCCGCCTTCACTGCCCACAAAATTCCTTTATGTTGAGATAGGTTGATTTAACTATATTTAACTGTATTGCTTTATACAGGTAAATATAAAAATATATTATGATAGGAGCTGAGCTCATATATATTTAGCCTATTCATATATATATTTAGCGTATTCATATATATTTAGCCTATTACATATAATTGAGTGAAGACACATTGTGGTGAGACCCGAGATCTGTGCCTCATGACTACACTCCCAGAATCTGTAAATGATACTACATAACAGCTACAAAAAAAGCTCTGACCTAACAAGAGTAACCTAATGACTGAGGGAGTACCCAGCATCCTGACACAACAAAGCAAGGCAAGCTTTTCTGTCAGGAAAAGGAATTAACTACTTTGTTCCAAAGAGATGAACGTGGCCATTGCAGGACTGGAGCTGAAGCTTTGCTCTGAGAAGGCAGCACTCGCCTGCCTCCAGCCTGCCCTCCCTCAGAGCTTGATGTGCTTCCTGAAGCTCTCCCAGAGTTGCCAGCAGGGTCTCCAGGTTTTATTGATGTTGATAAACCCTGTGTTAGGTGTTTGGGAAATGCGCTCTGGGCGCAATTGTACTGGGTTTGCCTGGTAAAATTTTGGCAGTGGGTGGATGCTACAGGGCTGGCTTCTGTGAATAGATGTCCCTGCAGCCCATAGTGACCCTGGTGGGACAAGCTGTCCTCATGTAGCCCATAGAGGTCAACAGTGGAGAAGAGATCCATCTGCAGCTCACGGAGAACCCCAAGCTGGAGTGGGTGGATGCGCCCAGAGGACACTTCCCAAAGGCCTCTGGGCACATCCACCAGGAAGCCTGTGCTGGCAGGATCTGTGACCCCTCAGGGAGACCCATGCTGGAATAGTCTGTTCCCGAGGGACTGCACCTCATGGATGGGATCCTACACTGGAGCAGTTTGTGAAGATCTGCAGCCCAAGGGAAGGCCTCATCCTGCAGAAGACTAGGGAGGAATGTCTCCCATGACACGCTGCAGCAGGGGAAGAGTGTGAAGAATTCTCCCCCGGAGGAGGTAGAAGCAGCAGAGACAACGTGGGATGAAGCGATTGCACACTCTGTTCCCCAAACCTCTGAGGGAGGAGGAGGTAGAAAAATCGGGAGTGAAGTTGAGCCCGGGAGGAAAGAAGGGGTGGGGACGAAATGTTTTAAGACTTAGTTTTTCTTTCTCATTATCCTACTTTAATGCCATTGATAACAAATTAAATTAATTTCCCCAAGTTGAGCTTGTTTTGCCCAAGACAGTTACTGGTGAGTGCTCTCTCCTCATCCCTTATCTCGACCCGGGAACCTCTCGTTGTATTTTCCCCCCACGGTGGCTTTGGGGGGCGCTTGGCTCCTATCTGGGATACGCAACGACGAAGCCAGTCATAGAATCACAGAATGGTTTGGTTGGAAGGGGACCCTGAAGATCATCCAATTCCAACCCTCAATAAGCGCCAACTCTCAATTTGCCACCTGACTCAGCAAAACAGTGCAAGGCGGCTTTTTCCATCGCCCCGAGGGCCCCGTCTCGCAACACAAGGTGTCTCCGCCAAAACGTCGGCGCTCCGTTCCTCTGCCGCTTCAGCCAAGCCTCCTCCCCCGGCAGCTAAGCAAGTAGACGAATCGGCAGCGGGCAGGCACAGGCAAGCAGCGCTGGAAAGAAACGCCTCCCCGGGAGCCGCGGGCAGGGATACAGTGTCCCACCGCCCCAATGAGGTGCTCCAGCGCCGGCCCGGCCCCCGTCCCGCCCCGCAATCCGGCCCCATCCGTCACGGGGGGCGGTGGGCGGGGCCAGCCGCCCGCTGTGAGGACGCTGCGCACTCCCATTGGCTGTGCCCCGCCGAGCGCCGTCCGTGGTTGGCTGCGGCGGCTGCCGCTCGCGGCGCGCGGGCGGTGTCGGCGGGCGGCGGCGGGCCGGAGGTCACTCGGCACGGGGGCGCAGCATGGCCGCAGCGGTGGTGCGCAGGGGACCTGCGGGCTGGTGGCGCTGGCACCGGCGGGTGATGGGTAAGGAGCTACCCCTTCCCTCCGCGCCCGTGGCCCCGCTCTGCCGGCCGGGCGGGGAAAGGCCGGGCCTCTCCCGGGGCGCGCAGCTGCCGCGCTGCCCTTGGCGGCCGCGGGCCCTCCGAGCCCGGTGCAGCTCCGGAGCCGCCTCGCTGTGCGGCATCCCCGGTGACGGGCCCCCCGGGCGGTCACGGCTGGCACGGCGCGCTACCGCTGCCGCCTTATTCAGGGCTCCACCGCAGCTTCGGAGCGGCTTGGCTTAATAAACGTTTTCACTCATTTGCTTAAAATAGCATGCCTGGAAATCATCAGAGCCCACAAAAGCCTCCTGTGGCAGCAGTGACATGTCTGCGGTACCTCTTACCTAGGTTTGGGCTGCTCGGCTCTGTCGGTCACTGCATCCGATTATTTTCTTTAAACCGAAGGTAGATCCAGCGGCACTTCCTCCTGTGTCGGCTCTGCAGGCACTGGTGGTCACCTGTTGTTGGTCCCTGGGCGGTGGAAGGAGCAAGCACTGCAGATGTCTTGTCGGTGCAAGCAAAGGAAGAATGTATCTGTAGAATTGGACCTATACATGTTCCCCTTCCAGAGTCCTGAAAAATCACACAGCTATTCCTAAGTAATTTAATTGCTGAAGTAAATGGTTAAAAATAAACCTTCGGTAGTCTTTTCAGTGTCATTTTGATTGCAGTCTGTTGGTCGTGTCTGTGGTTAGGCTCCCAACACATAGGTGAAGGTTTTTAACTAGCAAAGTAGAAGAAATAGATTCTTTTAAATGGTATATGGTTCTAAAATCTTGACACTTAAGGAAGTGTTTCAGGAATTACAAAATTTCTTTTAAGTAGGTAACTTTAAAAACTTTGTAACTCCCCTTTAAACCTCACTCAAACTAATTAATGAAAAACATTTGACAATTTTGATGTTATCTTGCAGTGCTCTTTGCTCCGCTGTCTCTTTTCCACTAATGCTTTTTTTTTTGGTAACTGTGGTTCTGATGTTGTGATAAGTAAATAGCTCAGGTGCAGAAGGCATGTTGGTCTCATGCTAGTAAAGTTAATGTGTTTAGTACCTTTTGTGATACCACAATTGAAAGCAATAGCTTTCAAGGATTTATGAACTTTCTGTGCATGGTAACTATCAGGTATTTCTGTAAGAGCTTTGAAATCCACTGTCATGGTCATGGTCATGGTCAATTTCCAAATGATCTTGTTTAATGTAGGGCAGGTGGTGGGGATCCTCTTTCTTGGTGGTGAGCATAGGTATGAAAAGTAAACCAACACTGGTCCTTAAAGTTGAAAAATACAGTTTGTCTTTATGTGAATACTTGAGCAAAAAACTGTAACTAAGTCTAAGGAGAAATTGTGACTCTCCCTAGAAACTTCCATAGAACAGAATTTCACCCTCAGCATTTAAGCTCTGACTTAGTCAGTAGTGACTGTGCTGAAGGTACTCTTGACTCTGAGAAATGTTTATGGGATGAAGGTCTAAGCATTAAACCTTCTTAACGGCTAAGCTCTGTTGCTTAGTTATATGTCCTGGCTTCCCCACCTCTAATGCGTTTACTAAGTTTGCCATTCTTTTCTTTAGTCTGACAGTTGGGTTTTGAGTAGTGATTTCATCATCTGTCCTGAGTGAAATGCCATCCTGGTGAAGGAGTTGTGCCAGCTCTGAGAGCTGTCCAACACCACAGCTCGGTTAGCAAGCAGACTGTCTTCCTTCTCTTACTGAATGCTCCTTGGTTACTTGGTCAGTTGCTCTTTGCAGCTGGTGCAGACCATGATGGTTTGTTTTTTCTGTATGTTTATACTAGACATTGTTAAACTGTCTAGGAGGAAAATAAAGAGCTGAGGGCAGATGTTGGAGGAGTTTCTTGGATGTGTATGTGTGTGTATTAGTCAGCTGGACAGAGACTATGTAGTCTTGTGTTCTGCAGCTGCCAGGCACTGACAAAGGTGCTTCATAGAGATGGTTTATATGACCTTATTTAAAAATATATTTTTGATGGATATGGAGAAATCCCTCCTGGGGACTTCTGGAGGAGAGGGAAGAGGAGGTTAATGAATTATGGTGACTGAGAAAAGAAGATTTTCTGGTGAATGTCCATTCATCAGCTGAGGGAGCTGTTCATCAAAGAAGACAGTACCATGCTAGAGAACAAAAATGTCCTTACAAGTAGTTTTGTTGGAGTGGAGGGGATACATTCACTTAGTAATTAAATAGTAGTTTTGCAGGTTTAACAGTTTTTTTTGTAATGCAGGAGCTCTGCTTGAGCTGTTGAATGACTCTATGCTCTGGTGCAGCGAAGCTTTAATTACTAAACAAGGATTGTGACAGAAGATCTGCTGCTCAGAAGTCCAGCACAGTACTTAGTTAAAGGAATCAAGTGTACACTTGATATTCTTTTTAGATCAAAAGTACTTACTATATGGTTTTCTCTGTAATGTATTAGCAGACATTTAATGAGGTATAGGTACAGATAAGAAATATTATATATAAGAAGACTCTGAGTGTTACAAGATAGCATCTCTGGTTTTGATCAGTAGACTTTTACAGAGGCAAGAAAAAGCAAGTGGGATATTTTTTAATGTAAGGCTGGCCAAATTTAGTATATTGTATTCTTCTTAAATGATTGTTTCGGCAGAGTGCTCTTCTCCAAATCATTGCACAACCTTTAAAAGTCAGTGACCATGGGACAATTTAAACTTTAAATTGGCAAAACTTCTAGGAGCAGAAGGATTCTACCTATGTACAGCTGGCCTCTCTAACTTCTCTATTTCTTCATCTAGTTCCCTCCCAGGATCTAGTTTCAGTAGGGGTTTTATAAATTACGTGCCGAAGTCCACAAAACACAGAAGCTTACACTGATCTTTTCTTTCAAAGTAGGAAGGAGAAAAGGGGTGATGTCTTCTGTTATGCTTGTACCAGAACTTCAGATGCTAAGTCAGTGGGAAAATCTTTCATTTAGTGGCTCATATTGAATTGTCACCATGTTTCTCTTTGTCAGTGACTTCATGTGTATTTTCTCATAAAGCCCCAAGCAAAACCAGCAACTTCAGTAGCTAAGCTTACTCTGAGCATCTTCCCATGATCCTGTTAAATCTCACATATTGGAAAAGAGGATCCAGAGAGATCAAGATCATTAATATTCACCAATCCAGAGAGATCGGGATATTAATATGAACTGAAACCGCTCTGATTAGGAAGCTCTTATGGGACGGGGCTGTGTGGACTCTCACCCTTGTGGCCTTTGGTGAATATGGTTCAAAATAAATTTTATAAAGCCAAGAATTAATATAGTTGAAATTATATTTTGGGAGTTACTTGTTTCTCAGTCTTGTTCTTGGCCAGTTAGAGTGCAAGCACTTTGGATTTTTTCCAGATCTGCTCTCTGTGGTTCTACCCTACTATTAGTCCCTTTTTGTTTGATTACAAAGAGATGTCCTCAATTCTGCATATTATAGTGTTTGTGCAGTCAAGTATTTGCAGTGAAGTCAGGGCAGCACTGGAGCTAGAATTTGTTCTTGAAACTGTAAGACTTGTTACTTTGGGAGATAGTGTAAAATAAAATGTAAACATCTGAAATTATCTAAACTTGTCATCATTCAGGTTAAAAAGAAAACTGCTTTCAGTGTCTTTATATAAAGCTTGAAAAGACAAGCTTTAGGTCATTGACAGGCTAGGTATTCTAAGACTGGATTGCAGTCTGTGTGTTTCTGAAGTTACTGGTCTAACAGTTGCATTTTGTTCAAGAAGAGACATTCAAGAGATTCATAAACTCTTGCTGATTGTTTTATAAGGTAAAATTATTGTGAAACTGCACATTAGGTAAAGTTTTTCTATTGTAGGCTGACTTTTCAAAGCAAAAAATCTGTATTTTATCTGTATTGACCATAAGCCTCAAATTTGGTGAGAGTGTCATAATTGGTTCTCCTCATCAATTGAGTTTTCATAGGCATGAGATCTGCAAGCACATATTCCCTGAAGAGAATAATGAAGAATCTTCTGGGAAAAGCCCAATTTATTTGGAGTCGGTATAGCTGTAGCTGGTTTTGCTCACAATTAGCTTGATTTACAGATTAATCTGTATTGCTGGTTCTGTTCCCAGGGAAGGAGAATTAGTTGCACATGGTATCAGTGATTATTTTAAAAGTAGATTCTGTTGCTCCTCTTCTGATGTTCTGCCCTCTCTTAGAAGTTAAGTGTGGACTGGGCATTTTTCCAGCCATGTGATTGCGGCAGGTTGCTGTGGATTTTATGGTCAAAGTAAAATGGGCTCAATACCACAGGAACAGTTTCAGCAAATGCTTATACAATTGATGGGATTAGTTAGCATACATGACATGGGTTTGCAGAATATCAGTCCTCAGATGTTTGACTTACATAGTTATTTCAAAACTGAGTTTGTGCTACGTATCAGATGCTAAAAAGTGACAACATATGTGAGCTGGACATCACATATTGTGAAATCACCTGTGGAGGTTCATCTAATGGGAAAACATGAACATTCTTGTCTTTTAAAGCATCTTATTTTTGGCAAATGCCCACTGTCTTAAGTAGTCATTTAAAATATGCCACGCATCTAAATGTGGTCAGTTCAAATTTAATTGAATTAATCTCTGTTAGGTCTGTGAACTAATTTAATCAGTCTTCTAAACCAGTTTTCCTATTTTTGAGTACCTGGAGGTCTGAAGATTTTTCAAAACTGTTAATCAAATTATTTAATTTTCAAGTGTCTTATATAATGCTGGGCTGTGAAAAGTTAAACCAAAATAAAGTCAGAAACTGACTCAGGATTTGAACTATTGCTCTAACAGTCCCACTTCCCATGGATTTGAATATGTTTTGGCACATAACAGAAAGTGGTCTCTGATTCATGAACTGAGACAAAAAAAAAAAAATCAAAAGAGACAGACAAAAGGAGAAATAATAGAATACAGTGACACAAAACTTAATAGTACTGGTCAGCAAGTTGTCTTGTATCACAGCCTAACTTTTGCCATGCCTTTTTGGGGATACTGCAAAATGAGAATTTTTAAGGGAGGCCTTATAGTAGAAGAATGTGTTCATTTCATGGATATTTACCTTGTGAAGAGCTGCCTCAGAGGCGCAATGTTGGTAACAGGCCCGTCACTGCAGTTTAATTACCAGCTGAAGTCTTAATATTAAGCTGTGATGACAGTCATGAAAAGTAATCAAAGCAAAGCAGTCTTATGTAACATTGTAGAGAAAAAGCAGGCAGGTTGCAGAGAAGGAGTGAAAGTAGCATGGACAAAATGTCCTTCTCAATTCCCAGTGTGAAGATCAAGGCAAAATTATGCCTGTTGAGGCAGGTGACCAGGTTCTGAAGCAGCTGAGATCTAAGATGTGATGGATGAATCAGTGAGATTCAAGCAGATCATGGATGGGTCTTTTAGGCCGTTATGAGTGACAGACATCACTGCTGGTGTCAGCACTGATAGCAGAAAAGGTTTCAAGAAAATTTTCTAAGGATGCTGAGTTTGAAGTGATGGTTAGATGTCTGTGAGATAGTGTGAGAAAAGAAGAGATCAGGATAAAAGTGAGGAATCTAGAAGAATGATCCTAGTATGGTAGTCACAATTTTTCTTCTGATAAAATTACTTTGAATTTACAGAAACAAAGAAAACTGAGATTTGGAAGCAAGGCTTCCAAAAGCCTTAAATCTTTAAAGCTACCTTAAGTTGCTCATGGTGTTCAAAGGTTGCCAGGAGAATGGAGCTTCCATAGCTTCTCTGCATTGCCTGTTACAGTGCAGAACCTTTTTTCCATATCAGGGATGCTTTTCTTATTTCAAGCCAGAATTTTTCTTTACTGCAGCTCTTGGCCATTGCCCCGTGTCCCATTGGAGTGCACATCTGTGAAGAGTTCAGCTTCATTTTCTCTGTAACTCTTCTTTCCTCCCACTCCATAGGTAGTAGAAGACCACAACCTTTGCTTCTCCCAAGCTCAGCAAAGACAGTTCTCTTAGCCTCTGCTCAGAGGCCATGTTCTCCTGCTCCTTGGTCATATGTATTACTTGATGTTTGCTGGATCATCTGTAGTTTCATCACATCTTTTGTGTATTTGCTGTATAGAAGAATGACTAGGTTTTTTTACCTTCTGCATCTACTCTTGCTAATGCAGTACAGAATGTCATTAACCTTTTTCCTGAAGGATGCAGTACTGACTCCTGCTCAGCTTCCACTTGATGGGAATCCATAGGTTCTGCAGAGCTGCCAGCTGTCTAGCCAGTCAGCAGCCTGTAATGACATCCCCTGACCCAAGTACAGGGCATAAATTTGTCTTTGTTGAACTGCTTAAGGTCTGTTTCTCGAGTCCTTCTGAATAGCAGCCTTGCCCTGCCATTTTTCAGACAGTCTCCCCAGTTTGGTGTCACACATGATGTTGCTGAGGGTGCTTAGCTTTAATCATCAGTTTTTTGATGAAACTTTTAAACAGCTTCAGTATTGACCCATGAGGAACATCATGTGTAACTAGACTGTTGCTAGTCTTTGAACTACTGGTCACTGTTATTTGAGCCCAGCATTCCAGACAGTATTTCTTCCTTCAGGCAGTTTTGCAGTCCCATCCAGTCCATGCTTTCTTCATTTGGCTGCTGGGATAAGAGAGAAGGCTGTTCTGAAAGCTTTACTGAAGTCAAGGTAAATAAGATCTACTGGTATTAAGGGCTAGAGAAAGAAAGATGCTTAAAACCAGGGCTTGAAGCTCCTCAGGAAGTGGGAAGCTTTGGACCAACTAAAGGAGCAATTTTAGGTTAGTGCAGATGAGGGACTGGGGAAGACTGACTCATAGAAACAATGAGAAGAAGACTCTAAGACAATTGTTATGGCTGATGATGCTGGTTGGGCTCTTTGTTCATTTGTTCCCTGGTTTTGACATGTAGCACTTCTTAAAAAAGCAATGGGCTCTTTTCCTGACTTATCTCAGTTTTCACTAAGCATTTTCCCAGCGCAGATTTAAATTGTGCTACTTCTCTAGCTATGTAATTGCTGCAGGCATCTGTGGAAACTGTCTCAGACCAAAGTTCTCTCAACAAACCTGATTTATTAAATGTGGCACTTCCAAAACAGTGCTGCAGATGAAAGAGCATGACCATTGCTGGCTAAGAAGGAGCTTAAAGTCAGAAAGACTTTAAAATGATTAATCAAGTGTTATTGGCCTAGAGAGGATTCTTTGCTAAGCATTGAGACCTCTTAGAGTCTCGATCCAGCTTAGGCATATTTTCTGTATGTGCACTTTAGAGCTAGAGTATTTCTGTAATTAGCTTTGTTTCTGTCTGCTTAGTTGACACATACTTTAGTGTTTATTCTGCATAACTTTTTCCTTTGTTGTAAAGGAGAAAGTATTTTATGTAATTGGGAAAGAAATCTAGTCATTGTCAAATTGTGTTGCCTTTGGATTTGGAGTGTTTAGAGTGATGAGATAGTGATTGCAGTAGATGAATGCCTGCAATGCTGCTCCTATCCAGAATTTGATGCTCACTAAGTTCTGGGAAAAGGTAACTGACTGAAACTGTAGTTTTTTCCACAGCTTGTAGGTTAGGCTTTATAGTTCTGTCTTGGTAGTATGATAAATAGAATACGGAGGTTATTCCTGTAAAGACTTCACAGTTTTTTTAATACTGTATTTTATTCCAATTTTCAGTATTTAAACTGTGGTTGCATGGTTTAAAGGATTTGCCATGATTTGCTGTGGGGATTTTCACCTTTAGACTTGTATCTGATTGCAGGATCAGAAGAATCTGTGAGAGGCTGCATGAAGTAAAGTGGCAGCCTCTGTCCGTTTATAGAGAGCACGTGCTACATCCTAGGGCTGCAAGCAAAGTTGCAAATAAAGAGTCTGTAAAAATATATAAAATTGGTCTTCACATATCCAGTTTAGAATTTAGGCACATAATAAAATACAGACAATCCTGCATATTTTTAGTATACATTTGAGCTCTTATCAGATCTTAGCTTTAAGTACTGTATTTTTTTGAAACGCCCACATTTTCCTAATTACAATAATTATCTTTGATATGTAGAAAAATCATTGTGGGATGGTATTTGTGTCCCAGTGTGTGCTGTAATTTCAAGTTTAAATTATGTAAAATAGGATCCACATTTGCACTGTTTTTAAGGATAAGGCTGTTAAAATAATTGAAAACAGATTACGTGGTTGCTTTTAGTATGTCATTGTTATACATTAGTCTAAAGTACAAATGTATTGATGTTTATTGTTTTGAAATCAGTGTGTTCTAGGACTATGGCTTCCAAAACCCCAGTTGGATTCGTTGGGCTGGGTAACATGGGAAATCCAATGGCAAAAAACCTGGTAAAACACGGATATCCAGTTATTGTGTATGATGTCTTCCCAGAAGCTTGCAAAGAATTTCAAGACTTGGGTGCTCAGGTATAGTAATAAACTTCTTTATTTCAGCAATAACTGTGTGTATTGAATGGTTCCTGCATGGAATGCAACTAAATAATCTGGGTTTTTTCTTGGTTAAGATCACAGTCAGAACTGAAACAGCACAATGAATACAATCTGAATTTGTGAGGTTTCAGTTAGAGCAAAGGTATGATTGTATGCCAAGTAATTTTCCTGCTGTTAGCCAGAATTGCTACCTTGTCAGACTCCTCTAGCTGTCTCTTTTTCCCTCCACTTTTTATGAGAGTAGTTTGATGGCCTGTTCTATCACCTCCTGCTTTCTCCTGCTTCCTTCTCCCCCAGGTCTAGATGGCCAGTGGGCTGCTTTTCATCTGGTTCCTGCTTTGACCTTTCCAGGTTAAATGACCCTAGTTAAAAATTCCTGCTGGCATAGCTGTAAGGGTTACAGGGACATATGAGCTTTCCTGCTGCTTCAAGGTGTAGTCCTCAGGGGCAGGGGAAAAAATCTAATTATTTAAGTGCTTATTCTCTTGGAGGTGAGGAAGGATATGCTGAGAGAAGAGGAAGGAATGAAAAGGAAAAAGGAGGGAAGGAAATTGATTATATTAGGGAGCTTTACCTTCCTGCAATATACCCTGCAAAATCTTGGCCCTGTTCCAGCCAGTCCTATTACTTTTCTTAATCTGTTAATACCTTCAGAACCCCATTCTCTCAGATGGTTGTGTCATTTCTATGTGTCTGTAACCCATTTGAATGGTTTTGACATACTTCAAAGCTGTCACAATTTAGACAGTTGTGGGCAGATGGATAGGTGCTTAAAACAGAAAAAAAGGAGTGCAGTGCAAAAATAAACCTCTCATGTAACAATGTAGAGGATAGAAGGGAATTTTGCAGCAGTGGCAAGGAGATTGTAGGTAGGTCTTGATAGAGGAGCTGTGTGCCTTGAAAATCTAAACTGTTGAAACTAATTGCAGCTGTTTTAAATAATGAGGTAACATCAAGATTCCTAAAAGATAAAATGATACCACACACCTGTTGGTAATTAATTGCAGCTCCCCTTGAATAATTACAGAATCTTGGCCTTAAGTGGGAAAGCAAGCTTTTCACCTTTCTTCCTAGCTCCTGTTCATATTTTGTTAAAGCAGCCAAGACCCTCAGGCATTAACCAGACGTGTCTTGAGTAAGACTGGGCAAATGGAAGAGACTGTTTTGAACTGTTGGTTGTATTTTTAATTCATGTTCTGCAGTGGGATCTCTTTTCTGTGGCTGTCCATGTTGATAGCTTTTTGCCTTTAAATAGAATCCTTGGCATTCACTGCAAGACATAACATACAATAATAAAGGTGAACTGTAATGCCTTTAAAAATAAAGTCCAGGGTATGTTTTAAGATCATAAAACACTGAGAGAATACATGGCTAAGCTTAAATACAAATAAGACACACTGAAAGAAAATATGTGAACATAACTTCCTCTTCTTGATCTATAGGTGTAAATCCTACTCCAACACTTTTTTCAGGAGTTGAAAACTTGTGGGTCCACGGGGCCTTGTAGAAACTGCTGTAGAAGGAACATTGGGCTCTAAGGGCTTCTTTCTCTTTGGTCTGGCTGTAAGGGTAAAACCGTCAGGAGTGTTACAGGGGTGGAATGACCCCAAGAGACAGTCAACTTAGTCAAATGTCCATTGTTTAAGGCAGTGCTGCTGCCAAGGTAAATGGCAGATGCGGGATGCTTGACCATAAATCTGCACACTCTGCGACTCCGCTTTCCTTAGCCACTGAAGTAAACAACTGGGATGTGTGCATGTCAGAAAGTGGCCACCCACCTGCTAAAGGTAAATAGTAAGAGGAAAACTGGCTGAGCATGAGCATATGGAACTGCTTGGTCTGAAATTCAGAGAACGTTGGAAGGCTCACGCAGTGGAGTGACTGTGTGTCACACTTCAGTTTACAGGTCTTTGTATCTAAATCCTATCACAGATTTAGAACATTGAGAATGTTACTGGAGTCACCTGATGGATAAAGCATTATAAAAATAGAGCTTTCTTTAGTGTACTGTAAGAATGCCATTTCAGGCCAACAATAATTAATTGACTCACAGTAAATATAAGTAAAACAAAATAGGGAAGCAGTTTGGGACAAATACAAGCAGATGCGTGTTTTGAAGGACAGTACCAACGACTAGCAGTATGCAGAAAAGTCTCCTATCCAGTTGCATGCTGCAAAAGTTTGCTTGAACTAAACAAGTATCAGAACATGTACAGGCCTTGGTGGGCTGCTACTCTGAGCTAGTATAGTGTATGTTGGTAATCAACAATTAGTGTTTGGTCTGTTTCTTAAAGTTATGCACATATTCTTAATGATTTCAAATGCTTAATGTTTTGTAATAGTCTTCAAATCATTCAGCTTTGTTTCTGAGACAGAAGGTTCCAAATAAAATAAAGGTTTTATAAACTGCTTAATGAACTAGGTAGGTATATTTTTTCAGGCATTATTATTCATATTTGTTAACAGTAACAAAAGGCCAAGGGTGTCCATTCCACTTTTAATTCCCACTTTGTTTTGCTGCTTACTTCAAGGTGGCAGAAAGTTTTTCCTTTGTATGGTTGTAGAAGTACTGTCCCAATCTGTATACATTTTTAATCTAATTTTCTTCATGTAAAAGGCATCTTACTATTTTGAAAGATGTGGATGGAATAAATTAATTTCTGTTTAGATGACCACTGTACTGTGTCTTCTTTGTACCTGTTTTCTGCTTAAGAATTATTTAAAACTGTAATCAAAACCCAGCTGTCTTCTATCAATGTAGCCAAGTAGAAATTTAAGACTGATGTACTGTTTCAGTTGTGTGCCCAATGTAGTATATTTTTCAGCTTCTGGTTGAAAAATGCAAATGGGCCACTGAATATTCAGCTGATACCCTGCAAACATGTAAAAATACTGGAGATCATTGTTTATAATAAGAAGACGTATATAGATTCAGGTACCAATTTCACATTTCTTCTCTCCACGTCTAATAATACACCTTGAGACTGAACCAAACCAGAGATACTCAGAAATTGTTTTTAAAGAGATAGGTTCTCTCATCTCCTGGAAGGCAAGTCATAAAATCAGCTAATCAGATATAGAAGGTTTGCTGGTAATAATTGCCTCATTTATTTCTGCTAACTTTTGTTCTTTACACTAGAGCCAGTTTCCTTTTCTAATTGGTATGCCAGGTGTTTTGTGCGATATTAACTTATTCTTTCAAAACAAAATCTGCATGTTTCTCAGTCCCATCCATGCCAGTTTCTTAGTGTTTTTTCCCCCAAGAGCATTGTTCAGTCACTATATACAGTCTTCCCTTCTTTTGTTCAGAAGTCAAATAAAAATCGAGAAGTTTCTTATGCTGTATCCCAAAAGTTCTTCAAGGTGTAATTCAGCATTAATTACAAAGGATTGAAATTAGATTTGATCCTTGTGGGCTAAAAATAAAAGAATAAGCTGTATGTTTGTTGCTATTGTCCCTGGTCTATGAATGTGTTAACAACGCAATTTAAAAAACATTAATTAATTCAGACCAGATCTGGACAGAAGTCTTACTGGTAGATGCCTTCCAAGTGAAACTCACAACTTAGCTGTCAATATTTCATTTGTTGTGTATGTATCTTAAATACTATAGTGCCTGCCTCTGAAAGTGACTTCAGAGTGGTAATATACCTTTCAAGTTAGGTATGATTTTTTAACAACTAATGCCTAATAATATATTTTGAAAATTGTTCAGATCTTTTTCATGAAGGATGCTTGAGCTGATAATTTTCCATTTTAAGAATGCCAGTTGTAATATTTTGAGAAACATCAGTTAGTTTATCTGATTTCTTTTAAGGTGAGGCTCAGAGGTGCATCGAGTAATGTTTTCTTTTTTCCTCAGTCTTCGTCTCTTTTAATGCCGTATATAAGACAAGGAAAAAAGTGGTATTTTTGTAAGCCTTTCATGTTGTCCCTCCTTAGAAACATTGTAGAACAATATTTTCTATAGATGCAGGGTTTGTAGTGAATTGCAGGTTCTTGAATGAGTTGATGGGATGAAAGCATATTGCCTTTAGCAGATGTTGTGGAGGAACTTCCATGACAGGAGATCCTTTTCATTTTTTTTTATTTTTCTGTTGCTGGATCCAAATAACCAATATTTTCATTAGGAGAGCAGTTTTTCTTGCATTTTAATTTTTTACCTAGCTTAGTTGTGACCAGTGCATACTAAAACCAAACTCATCAAACATTTCTTTTTCAGAAGTGTGTAAGCTTATATTGTTTTTGGTTTTTCTCTTTAAAAGGTAACAGAATCCCCAGCAGACGTAGCAGAAAGAGCAGACAGAATTATTACCATGCTGCCTTCTAGTCCCCATGCAAAAGAAGTTTACACAGGAGCAAATGGAATTCTAAAGTAAGACTTTTTGTAGTTTGGAGAATTTCCACTCGTACTCAGGGTTTGTCTGATGATTGCTGTTGTAACTCTTCCTGTGCCTCCAGGGCACTTAATTCAATGTTCTCTGTTCTGTCACTATTGATATTTCTAATTATGTAAGTTCTCTCATACAGTGCTGCTTTTGAATGGCTTTTGGCTAAAGTCTTTATTTTATTTTCAGTAGAATAATAATTTTTGTGCATTTCAGGCAACTTAGCTATTATCTGCCTTTTCAGTTGCATGGTTCTTTTGCCATCATGTACCACACTCACGTACAGCTAGAATATTTGCTGGCAACAATTATTTGCTCAAATACTCTTTTCTTTAACTTGAAATCCTATAAATTAAATGTGTCTTATGTTGTTAAAGTGTATTAACATAGAATAGCTGACAAGACTTTCTTGATTTCTACTCTTATTATCTGTTTGTTACAGAAAAAAATACCTTATGATTTTGTTTAATGTGAAACAATGTTTTTTAACTTTTGTGGAGGGATTTCCACTGAGCCTTATATCCATAGTCTGCAGAATTCTAATGCTCAAAGTTTTTGAACTTGCCAAATCAAAAAATATATATAGTTTAAAAATCTGTTCTAGCTACATATGCACTGCTCCTGGCAGGTTGACTGAGGCTACTGGATACCTCTGAGAATCGTGTAGACTCTTAAGAGTTATCCAAGTAAATAAGGTAAAGGAAAAAAAAACATACAGAAGACAAAAGTACAGTAGATTATAAAAAAATTATGATCAAAAAGTATTACCTTTTATTGAAAATTATGAAATTATTACCTTTTAAAGTATTGATTGTACAATATTAGGATGCAGTGATAAGGAAATGGAAGTGGAAGGGGGCATTTCTGTTGTACTTGCTGTAATAGTTGATTCTTTCCCTTATTGTCTGTAGTTTAATTCCTCATAAGGTAGGAGCGAGCAGATCTAAGTATCTATAGCTTAGACCCTTCAGGGAAGATGGGTAGTAGGATCAGCCCCACAAAGCTCAGGAAACAGCTGTGGGAGAACTGCACCCGTGATGGCAGTGGTTTGAAGAACTATTGGCAGTACATACTGATACAGTACAGCCAGTAAATCTCTTGAGTACATAGAAGTGGGAAATCCAGCAGGAAACAGAGCATGTGGAAAGCAGTCCTCTGCTGCTGCAGTTTCTCAGCCTCTGTGTTAAGAGAAGTGTAATTTGGCAGTAGTGAATAATTGTGGCTCTGAGTGAGCTGGTCCTTGCTGATTGGTTTGATTTTCATAATTTTCTGAAGCTTTTAAAGCTTTACAGAAGAAAACCTCAGTAATGTGAAGTGTTTAAAGGTTGAGTTAGTCATCCCACTGTGTGTCAAGGAGCCTGTGCCACTGTGCCTTCTTCTGAACATAAAGGGGAGATGATGTAGTAACTTATCTGCTGCATTGGTTTTTGTTTACATGTGTTCAAACTAACTGCAGCAGCACAAGGGGATGAGTTTTGTGTATGTAGCACTGTTTGACTCTGGAGTTCCAGTAGGGTCACAATGTATATATATGTTGAAAGACTATTTCCAGCAATCTGGGTAATTCAATTAAGTGAAATCCACTGTACTGCCAACAGCATGCAAGGTGCAGTGGATCTCTTTATCTGTCATGAGTTGCTTTAAATGGGACACGTTTTTATGACTGAAAAATTCTGGTGTTCGATTTCATGGTGATTGCTGGTCAGGTGGACATGAAATCATGGTGCAGTTCAATGGAAAGAGGAATAAAAATCAACTTTTTTGTTGTGGAGGGCATGAAAAAAAGTTAACATTTTTTAAATTTCATAAAATTTTATCATGTTTTTTAATCAAATAAAGAGCTTTCTGTGATCTACAGTTTGAAATACAGATCTGCGTAAATGTACTGGCTATCAGTGGGAAAACATTTTTCTCCATGCTTCCCTTCAAATCTTCAGTGAGCTTTTTTGGTTTTAGTTAGGGTCTTTATGGAGAACAAATTGTAGAATGATTAAAAGAATGCAGTCAGACCATTCTGATATAAGAACTTAAGATACTGTATATATAAAAAGAACATTTTATTGTTATATATTAAACTTTAGGCTGCATCAGCAGTTGCTTAGAATGCATCTTAGGTGATCTCTATATTATATAGTGCTCAACTTGTGTAATGGAAGATTTTTGTAGTGCAACCTTTTTGCATATTTTTTTAATAGTGTTTAGAAAAACATCATTTTTGGTGTTCAGCTGTTATTGGACTTTGAGTGGTTCAAAGCTGCAGTATGCATACTGAGCAGATCTTGTTCAATAAGGTTTGAAACTTCATGTTTACTAGTGTACCAAAAAATGTCTGCACATTTGTCATGCTGATGGAAGCCAGTGTGATGGTAATAGTTGCAAATATCTTCTGAAAATAATAATGATAATTATAATTATAATAATAAATCTTTATTTTAGGAAAGTGAAGAAAGGCTCATTGCTAATAGATTCCAGCACTATAGATCCAGCAGTTTCAAAAGAATTAGCCAAAGCTGCTGAAAAAACGGGAGCAGTTTTCATGGATGCCCCAGTTTCTGGAGGTAAGTCTTCATTAGCAGTTTACTTCATATTGGACAAGTTGTCTGTGTCTTTGTTTGCAGTTTGTCACCAATTTGTACCCTTGTTGCTATAAGTTGTTTTTCTTTGCCATATGTACAGTATTCTGTTTTGTTGTTTAACTGCATTACAGATATGTAGAACAGGAGTATTTTTAGGATTTAGGAGTATGCTTTTGAGAAACAACTTGGAGAAACAGCTTTCTTGGGTATGGTACAGTGGTCCTTTTAATTTAACTTCTTTCATAAAGCTGCATTTTTATGCAGTTACTCACATTCCTTTAGCCTCCATCTGTTTATTCCTGTTAGGGAAAAACTGGTTGTCATTAAGCAGTTCTGTTGCTTTTTCATTAATTAAAAAGGAAATAATGAAGTGAGGAATATAAGATTTCTTTATCAAAAGAAAACAGAGATTTGTCTGGTTTTATAACAACTAAAGAAAGCGGGTGATAATTGTCTATTCTTAAAAGTTACTAGCTATTGATCTCTGAGTATTTAGTCTCTTGTAAGAAATAATATAGATCAGGGAAGACTTCTCAGTTTGTGGACAGAGGGCAGCAGAAACATAAAATTAATGTTTTGAAAACAAAACCATAACAGGTCATTTGTATTGTTGAATTCTTCTCCAAAACACCTAGAATTAGAAGGTGAGGAAACCTTATTTTTTGTGGGAAAATCCTGAGGTTTTTACAATCTGGTCTAAAAATTAATGTAACTGGCATTTTGAGAATTCTTTATTTTCCTGATGAATATCAATGATGAGCAAAAACTGTCAATAAATCTGTTTAATTTTCAACTGGGAACTAAGGCAGGATTTGACTACATACTAGAAGCCAAAATTTTCATCCAAATTCTATTGTGAACAGAAAGTAGGCAGATCCAGGTAGGTGATACTGGAGAATATAATGGAGAAGACAAGATTCTTGCTTCACAGCCAAAATGTTAGTTCTCTTTTATAAAGCTAGATACCTAATCAGCCTTGGAAGAAAAAACAAAGAAAAATTGTATTGTGGGCAGATTATGTATCTCTCCTATCCTTCTTTTTAAATACAGCATGGCTTTTTGCTTATCAGTTGGGCAATTCTGACCTACTGCTATGTTGTTTTCTTCAATCCCTTTCTTCCAAGTGTGTTATTTTCCTGAAGGAATTCTTTACCTTTTAGAAATGTTTGTAATTTTTTTTCATCTTTAAGTTTTTGGTGTAAGGCTGACTATAACTACAAAGAAGAAAAGGAAAAGTTCTGATTCCAAAGGAACTTTAGCTACTTAGGGGTTTTTATTCCTTGAGAAAAAGGTAAGGCCAAGACAGAGTTAATATGATAACATATAGCTGACTAGTATGAATACAGATGACTTTTTTGGTGTTAGTGGTTTATCTGAATGGTGACTAGTGTCAGTTACAGATTGAGGGATATCCTGTATAAGGGAGAAAGAATACACTTAACTTTCTAGTCCTTAATGTATTTGTGAAGCCCAAGGAGTGCTCTTTTGTTTAAAGTGTGTACTTGCTAGAAATATGGAGAAGTTAGGTCTGTTGGGAAAAAAATCTTTAATGCTATGCTTTGTTATTTCCATCTTTCAGTACCTAACTCATCAAGTCTTTGGGGTATTTTTATATTTCCTGACTGCATTGTTGGCCTTCAGACAAAACACTAAATGGAGAAGTATGCTCGGCTCTCTAGAAATTGGCAGGCACTATGCTGTTGCTGTGCAATGCAATAGAGTTGGCAGGAGTTTCAAGGAGAGTGTTGGTGAGACATAGGGAGGAGGAAGAGAAAGCAGCATGCCTGAACTGTCCTCTTTAGAGCTGTCTGTTTACTAGCTGTTATTGGCAGACAGCTCCACTTGTGTTTTTAGGTATTTGGGTGTTGCCTGATGTTAACATTCATCTGCACTGTGAACAAATTCACAAACTGAGTAATATTTTGAAAATTGCTTTGTCTGTAAACCCTAGGGAGAGAGAGCAGTGATTTTAATCCTGTTCTAACCTTGCATATGAAGAATCTTTGGGCCTAGCATTAGGGCCAGATTTTAGTGGCTTGTTTGCAGTCTTGCCCCCAAAAGATTCTTTCTCTTGATCTTTTCCAGATGGACCTGCATGCCAACTTAATGCTGTCTTCTTCATATGATTGGCCTACAGCATTTACTTGCAGCTTACAGTCAGGACTCATTAAGTAGAAGTTGATGAACCAAGTCCTTATAGTATTACTCTGTATTAAGTGACTTCAGAAAATACTTCTCATCCTCATGGTTGCATGCAGATTATGCTGCTAATGCTGTCTAGAGATAGCAATCGCTTTAGCCTGGGATTAGGATCTCTTGCAGGTCCACATGAGAAAGTTGTGTCATGGTTCCCAGTGCTGCCCTGGTTTGTGGCCTCTTTGTGAGCATGCGACAAATGGGGAAACATCTTCAAAATCCATGTTTGTTTGTTTGTTTGTTTTAATCTAGACAGGAAAACTATCTCTTTGGAAAGGTTGGGTTCTTCATCTTTGTATGTATAAAAGTATTTTAAGGCACACATTATCTCAAAAGCATATTTAAAACTGACTTCTGTTGGCACAAGATTCTACTGGCTAAGTACAGGATATAAATTTAGCCTTCAAGAATTGTGTCAAAATTGTCCTCCCACTGATTTCAGTAGAAGTATGATACAGATTCTCGCCTCATAATCCAGAGATAACTTCACTAGCGTCTTCACTGTGAAGTCTGTTGTAATAGTTCTCTTTCTTTAAGTCAGTATACAAGATATTCGTTTCCCAAAGTATACTGGCGGATTTTTTTTTCTTTATTTCTAATGTAATTCTTTCTATGTTGTAAGCATTGTTAGTGTTCAGATACAACCTTTTCAACTTCTTTCCCCTTCCACCAACTATTAAAATTTTATCAGCTCTGTATCTGCTTAAAATACATTGTAGTGCATTCTACTGGAACTTCACAAAAAGATGTGACAACTTGATTTGTTTTTCTTGTTTTGGGGGTATGAAAAAAGGTTTTCAACTCTTTTGTAAGTCTGGTTCTTTAAGATATGATAATGACACTTCAGATCTTCCTTCCTCCTCACTGTATCCTTCAGACAAGAGAGTAGTCAGTTAAAAAGTCAGACTGCTAATTGTTAATAACAGCTGTCATATAGAGAACTGTAGTCATGCTAAAATGGTAAAAAAGAGTAGAATAAATATTTATTTTTTTAGAAACTTGCATTGGAGGTGGCCAGAAGAGGTTGTGGTTTCTATTCCAGCTGTCATTTCAAACTGTTTCATTTTATAGTACTGCTTCCATAAACTTCAGCTGATCATAAAGTGATGGAAACAGTAGTAGTAGTAACACTGACAAGACTTCAGGTCACTGATAACGTAAAGTACAATGTGAGTCCTTGAGGGGTGCATTGCAGACTTATTCCCTGCGTGGCCAGATCTCTACTTAATATGGAGCAAAGGAAAAAAAATAATTAGAAACACTCTGAAACATTCTGGAGATATTTTATTTTATTTATTTTATTTCAAAGAGCAATATATTTCAGAATACCAGATTTTTTTCCCTTTTTCTTAGAAAGGGCACTTTCCTAAAATAGGAGAAGTGAGTTATGTGTTTCTCTTACTTGACCATAGTGTTGTGCCTTTTCCAAGGGAAGCAAAAGAGTTAAAACTTTATGCACACCAATATTTGCAAAGATTATTTGAAAGACTCATTCAGACTAGACTAAATAATAGGTAATAGGAATGAGTAGTTCAGACTTCTTCAAGCTTGTAAATTCTGTTGTAATAAAGATGCATAATCAATATCTTTGCCAGAATTAAACTGATTTAATAGACCTGTCTTTGTTGGGGAGCCTTGGTAGAGCTCCTTGAACTGGCTTCATTAAGTTGTGTCTGCTTTGTTTCTTTAGCTTTGTGCACCTTTAGAGAAGTGCAATCTTATGACTTCATGGGAGAGGAAGAGCTGGTGGATTAATTCAATGTCTCTAATTTGAGGCATCATGTATTTTTTATATAAACACAATGAATAAAATAAGGACTGTCCTGAATTTGGTGGTATAGAGGTTTGGTGTGATTTTGGCTTTCTGGTCTGGTAATGCAGTGATTGGATCTGTTAGGATCCTTGAAACACTATAAAGATAGAGCAGGTTCATGAATTTAGAACTAATAATTCTGACCTACCCCCCTCAATAGCACATGTTCTTGTTGGCAAGGAAAAACATCTAAAGTCATAGTAGTATTTGCTCCATTATTGTTTCTGGATTTATGTTTTTATGCTTTATTTTTAAAGCCTAAAAGTGTGTGCTCAGAATGGCCACAATGTTCTCTGTGTTCCTGGTACACTTTTACCTCACTTGCTTTGCTCTTCCTCAGTCACTATATGCCTTGTGTAATTTTTTTTACTTTCCTAACATCTTTCTTAATTTCTCTGTTTACATTTTTTGCTGAATACATTGGATCATATTCATTTTTTGCAAAGTCTGTGATTTAGGGATGGTAGTAGAAATTACAATGTACAACCTTAATACTAAAGGTAGTGTGAAAAATATCACAATTATTCTGAAATTTAGATGAGAGAAAATAATGCAGAAAGTAACTGATGACAAAAAAGGGAAGAATTGGCTGAACTGATTTAAGGAAGCTGAAATGAGGATGAAGAAGTATTTTGGAATCTGAAATGCCTAAAAAGCTTCTGATTTCTAATAACTTATGGTTTAAATTGTATAAAAATACTTGTCTGTCAAAATAAAGCTAGTTTAATAGATCTCTTTTGTTGTCAAAAAAACCTAATGTGATTCCTGTGCTTTTGGGACAGTGGGGATGATGAGCATCAGACCTTAATAATCCTCTGACTCCATATGAGTCTTAATTCTGCACTGTGCTAAATGTGGATGGTGCACATGTCAGTAGTGAGCCCAGCACCAGGCACACCAGAGCAGGAAGTCCAGACTGGAAGGGAGTGCACAGAGTAGACTGGGAGTGAGTGCCCTGTGCCTGCACAGTGCCCATCACCATGGGGACAGCCCCACCAGCTACGAGCCTTGGAGGTGCCACTGGAGAAAATGCAGTTTTCGATGACTCTTAATGAAAAGCACTTATACTTGTAATTCAGTGTTGCCTTAAACAGATTTTTTCAGTCTGTGTGTGGAATTCTTGTTTGTTGGGAAAAAAAAAAAATAAAAGTCCATAGAAACCTGACTAAATGGTTTCAGCTGGAATAGAGTTAATTTTGTTCCTAGTAGCTGGTACAGTGTCAGGTTTTTTGTTTTAGAATGAGAATAAAGTTGATAACACATTGATGTTTAGCTGTTGCTAAGTTGTGCTTACTTCAAGTCAAGGACTTTCAGTTTCCCATGCTCTGTCAATAAGGAGATGCACATCAAGCCAGAAAGGAGCATTGCCAGGACAGCTGACCTGAACTGGCCAAAGAGTTATATTCCTTTGATAGAACTCATATAGCTCAGTATATAAACTGGGGGAATTGCCTGGGAGGGGCTGATGGCTGCTCAGGAATGGGCTGGACGTTAGTCAGTGGAGCAACTGTATTGTGCATCACTTGTCGTTCTTGGGTTTTATTTCACTCTTCTTGTTGCCTCCCTTTTCATCACCATTTAAAAAATTATTATTCATATTTTTATTGATATTATTGTTATAATTATTATATTTTATTTCCGTTATTGAACTGTTCTTATGTCAACACATGGATTTTACCTTTTTTTATGTTTCTCCTCTTCATCCCACTGGGGAAGGGTGAGGGGTGAAGGGTGAATGAGCGAGTGGCTGCATGGGACTTTTTTGCCAGCTGGGGTAAATCACAACACTTATTTAAATAGACTGGGCCACTGAAGATGTGGCATAACATAGAATTACATGTCTTATTTTGTCTTTTATTCATCAAGGGAGATCTGCAGATCTTACGCTAGACAAGTGGAAAGAAACATTAACATCCTAAGTGTCTGAACTGTAGGAGTCATCTAAGATCTTAGCACACATTTGTGCAAACTGCTCTATGTTGAAGAGCACACAGCCCTTTAAACACTTTATCTAAAGGAGCAAAAAAGAAAAGAAACAAACCCACATGGACTAAATTTTGCAGGCAGGGACAGCTAACTTTGACTTGTAGTGCAGGCCTTTGAAAGTAAATCACTTGTTGATCCCCTAAATAGCTGAATCCAGGATGAGTAGGAATGAAAGCTGATCTTGTATTGACCCCCATCTGGATGATGCTAGTATTCTGGGTTCTTTGTGTTTAATTTTTAAAGTCATAGTGATGAGTTGGCTTAGTGTTGGGTTTATTTATGACAATATTTTCCTATGATCCGGAGCCATTCTAAGTCACTGGATCATTGCAGAATGTTGCCTTGTAGTGGATAACATTTTTATGTCTTGAAAAGATTCTTAAGTTGTGCGAATAAAAAGGGAGAGAACATTCTAGCAGAAGTAATTCCTCTGCACTTCAAACAAATACCTGAAAATTATTCCATATTTGCAGTGTTTCGTGTAGTACTGCCCATTGTGAGACAATTCAGTAGATTGAGCTTTCGTGCTTAGCAGAACAGCTCCTGGTTAATCCACAGGGAGCACATAGAAATACCAAGATTTCCTAATTCTTCTTCCTTCAACCACATTTTAAAAAACCATGGTTTGTATCATGAAATAAAACAGTAAGGGAAAGAGTATTGCCTTTTACCATTAATAAGCATTTAGAATCCAGCTGTCAGCATACAAACTATTCAAATGTTCACCTTTTGGTTTGTCCAACAGTATTCAGATCTGTTGGCTCGCCACTTCAGTCTACTGAAAAATGGAGGACAGAGTGGTCTTGCAGTTCCAGAGCTGAAGAAACAGATTGAATTAACTACAGTTCTCTTCATGCCAAGCACAACGTAGGACCTGAAATGGGAAAAAAAATTATTTACTGCACTGTATTTGACTTTTAATTTTAACCCTTAAAATTTGGTTCTTATTTTATTTTCTGTAGTTTTGCTGGGAAAAAATCCCATTGTGTGGGATTTCCTAAACTTTATACAGCTTTAACTGGTATCTCTTTGTAAGAGAAAATTAAGAGATGGCTTGATGGGAACAGAGTAATGCATGGAAATGTTACCCTGATGCCATACCTTCAGTTTCTATTCCTGGTTCTGTAAGCAGTTATGTTTTAATTATTCTGTGTTGTGGAAGAATGTTAAATTATTTGTGGTGAAATGGGGGGAACAGTGTGAAACACCGTGGAACACTTTAAACTCTTTCTGTGTTTTAATCTACATAATGATTTGATAGTATGTTGTTTGTCTGCTGGTAAACTAATGGGGTTAAGGTTTATTTTTTAATGTGAAGCTTAGAAAATTGTCAGGAATACTAATCTGACATTTGCTTTATTTAATGAGTTGCTGCAAACTGTGTAAGTTCCTAGTTACTCAGTAACCATATAGTTTAACCGTACGCAGTAAGAAATGTGCATTTTGGCTGTAATTTTGTTTTTTGTTTGAAAATCCGTGTTTCCGTTGCTTTCTGAGAATGTATGGTGGGAATGTATGGCTTGTGGCTCTTAGTGTGTTTGCCACAGGGAGTACAGGGAAAGTCACTGACTTTTAGCTTTGGCTGAGGAGCATACTGCTTGTGTTTCATTTGTGTTAGATTTCTTGGGTTTGCTTAAAATTGTGGGCTTCGTTATGAAACTAACATGGAGGTAATCTGTAGAGACATATGACTATACATAGTTAGCTGTTCCAACTTGCTTGATTTCTGAGGTCCAGCATTTTTCTGATCAAATTACTTCCAGAATTGCTACAATTGCTAGTCATCTGAAAGCAGTATTTGGTAGCAGCTAGATGCTTTCTGTCTTGAATAAGGCATTTTATGTCGCATGTACAGGAAGAACAGCAATTTCCTTCCTCTTTTAAAAGTTGAAGGGCAGCTGGAGAAAGGAACATTCAGTAGGTTATCAGCATGTGAAATGCTGTTGTGGTAGAGCCCTATATAGTTAGAGCAAACTAGAAGTGTGTCTAACTTTCCTCTTTCTGCAGATGCTCATCTTAGGATTTATATTAGTGGGGAGTTAGGGGTGAGGCTGGGGCAGTGGTAGGCTTTTGTAGCGGAAGCACTAAATGAGAAACTGATGTGAATTTGGCAAGCAGGAGAGTTCCTGAGATAGAGCATCCTCTTAACAGCCTCAGCCTAAGTCTTGGCTGCCTTGGAGGGCTCCCACCCTGTCCAAGATGGAAGTTCCTGCAGGGAGCCCTAATAGTATCTCTCCCTGCCTCGAAGAATCATTTTAAGGCATGGGACTTAACTGCTATGAAACAATGCAACAAATTCCTCCCAGGACCAAAATGAACGTACTTGATCACCTAAATGCATCATTCCAGTTGCAGAACAAGCTGGACTATAGAAAAGCATTTCTGTTAGTAGTGCAGCAACTGGCACACCTATTAAAGAAGTTGGTTAATCTGTTACTATTTGGTCACTGGTACTTTTTTCCCACTGTATTAATATGCTTAGCAATTCTTAACGCTAAATGTGACTATGTGCACTTAGTATGTTGTTTTCTTTAGTAGACAATTACACCAATCTTGAATGGAACAATTTTTTGGTTTCTGGGGTAAAGGAATCTTAGGAGATTGAAACAGTAGGCAGCAAAGCTTGTTAAGGAGTTTTTTATTTTACAAGGCCTCAAGAATTCAGAATATGGCTTGCTTACTACTTTAAAAAGTCCAAATGTCCTTATAGACTCCATTTCAGAGCCAGCATCAAATCTGTGCTATACTTGTCTAAAAATTCAAACATGCACTCTTGGCTGTTACTGTTTACTGAATCAGAACCCTACTGTTTCTACTTGCACTGTATCTAATTTATCGTAAGTGACCGCAAAAACTAGAATTATTTATGTGTTGGCACCTAACAGCTCCACTATAGTTAAGGGTCTGTTGGCATTTCCATTATAAACCTTCCTTTGAGAGGTTTATAACTTGGTGGTTTTACTTTTGCTTCAGGCTCAAATGTGCCATTTTCATCTAAGCACAAATTCTTCTACAGAATCTCATTTAAATCAGTTTGGTCATTATTTATTTTAGAGTGTGTATGTTGGGGAGTGGAAGGGAACACAGTATTTAATTTTGGTTTCAGAAGCTTTTTGGTCAGACTATATAATGAAAGAAAAATGGTGCTTTTTATTTTAATTTGTAGGGACTTAAACCTTCCTTGGATTTGTTGGAGTTACTAAGCGCATGCTTTTTCAGGTTTCTGCCAATGCTCACATGCAACACATCCACTCCCACTCGTCCACCCACCCATCTCGCCTGCCCCTGCCCAATGACATGCTTTGAGGAAGCATCTCCAGGCTTCTGGCAGAGAAAGCTTATTTGGGGAAGTGGATGAAGTAACATACAATGGGTGTCCTGTTGAGAGGCCTTAGGCCAACCAGTCCAACCGAGGAAGCAGATGGAGCTTAATTGGAAAAAGACGGGCTGAGTGCAGTTGTCAGTCAAATGTAACCCTATGTGGTTAAGAGTGGCATTTCCTATGGCTCTGCCATTTCTTGTGGGATCTCTGTAAATTACTACTTGGGTGCAGTAATTCTCAGTCTAAAAGTGGCATGAGTTGCCATTTTCCCTTGCTCCTGAATGCTGAACCACAGAGGATTTCAACACTTTTTTTAGTCAGAAATTCTTGCCATATTACTCTATTATTATGCTAATTAAATTATTGCCACATGAGTAATAGGTATCTATAATGTTTCAGTACTAATCATAGCAATGAAGTACCACTGTTCTTTTTGCACAGCGACTTAAGAGTACAAAGAAGGGAAATGGTGTACAGAGAGGTAGAAGGTTTTATTAGACCAAATAATACAGCTGAAAATAGAAAACAAGTTTCTGAGTCAGTTCTTTCACCACATTACACAAGAAGCAGTAAAGTACAATAGTGTTTGTTGGTTTTTTCTTTTGCTATTGAATTACAAGAAAAAGCTAGTCAATGGAAAACAAAGTAGGGAGAGAATATGTGGTTTGGCAGCTTCTTGGGTACTCATCCTTTTGGGATCTTTTTATTTCAGATAATGCATGCAGATTACTGATTGGACAGACAAGTAATGAAAATGCTTTGTTATATTTTGTCTTCTGTTGTATTAGCAAAAGGTAAAAGGGAAGCATGAGTATAATTATGGCAGCAGATACAAACAGCTTTTTGCACCATAAAATATTAGATCCCATTGAAGTATTTGAAAGTCTTCTCCATCTTGCTTCCCCCTGTCTAATTCCAGAGGTTAATGAATTCATAGGTCAGGCATTCCAAATCTTAAATGTTTTAGGAACAACTAATTTTAAATTTTATTGGTCTCTTTTTAGTTTGTTGGTATTAAGATTTAAAGGCACAGAAGACTAAAAGTTTAGCATTTATTAAAACCTGCAATTTTCAGCTTTGGAACCTGGAAACAGAAGCATAAATAAACAGCAAATGTCATAAGACGTGTGATTAGTTGATTACTATCAAAACATGTTTTAATAACATTTTCCCTGGTATCCCTTTATTGCTAAGGATCAAGAACTATAAGCTATATTCAGTCAAGGCAAAGAAAATCATTAAAAGTACCTTAATAGAACACATCTATAAAGTCCAATTCAGCACATAACACTTAGACATCTGCTTAAGTCTCTGCAGTTGAATGGGAATTTAGTGCAAGTTGAAGAGGTGTGTCCTTGGTGTCTGTTAAGTGTCTGTGGTGTAATCTCTCTGTCTTACACTACTGAGCTTTTGTCTTTCAAACTCCAAGGTTGCAAAGCACTGTGTAGAACTGACATCCTGAGCATGACTTAACTGGACTTTTCATGCAACTATAAGCTAATTCTTTCATTTACTTGGCAATATCCTTCATCACCAACTAAACATACAGGATTTTTTTATTTGGTGTCATCTAAGTTCAAGGTTTTATTGTTTGCTATTTCCAGCAGCTAACCTTGTTGATATATTATTTAAACCCTGTTGAAATATAACTTAGTACAATGACTTATACTCCTGTCTTGGAAATGGGATCATATTGAGTTAAAATATTTTAGGGTTATTTTCAGAGCACATCTGTAAACATGACCTTGAAACAGAACTAAGTATTTAGGCTTTGCAAGTTGTTACATCTCATTACTGCTCTGTTTCTCTATCTTCAACACAGCAGTGGCTGACTCACTTTAAATTGTGTCCCTCACTTCCTAACCTTCTAATTGAAGCAGAAATAATGTCCATTTTTCTTCTCCCTTCAGCAGTAGGAATACTGCTGTTTCTCATGAGGCCACAGCTGGGAGTGAGCATTCTTGAATCTCTATCCCTTTATTCTCTATCGCATCCACACTGGCGATGAAATGAGACACATTTTCTAAATTCAATGTGTTGCTCTGGATTTCCAGTGACAAAATAAGTCAATTCTTCTTTTCCATTGAAATACAGTATTTTGGTGGGAAAGGAGAATTGGAGAAGGTTTATTATATGAAAGTTACTTTTCTCTAAGTACATGGCATGGATTGCAGTTTCAAAGGAGTGTTTCTTTTACTGATGAATGGTTTTAGCAAAGAGTTTTAATTGTTCCGAATGCTGGTGTAAGTTATTGAAACCACTGAAACTTTGCAACTTTGTCAAGAATTAACTGGAACATGCCCCTGTACTGACAGCTCGAACTACCTGCATTTGGTCACCTCTGTCTGTTGCTTCAATTTGGAGGTCAATACCACCTGAATACCTTAGAACTCTGGAGCTAATTTGTACAGACCATCATTACGTTGCCTCCCCAGTCAGATACTTCATAGGGAAGCCAAGAAATGTAATTGTTGCAATGAATATGTATTGAATATGTATATGAATATGATTTACTGTGATGATAGAACTCCATAGGTTTTATGGATTTAAGTAAACTGCCTGGAAATTAAGCTTTGAGTGGGAAAAAATAAGCTGCAAAAGTCACAGTTCAGCCATGGAGGCCCTATTTGTTAGTGTTGGCCATGGGCTTTCACATTTTTCTTTTCCTTAAAAAACAGACAAAAGTAAACAAACTAAAAAAATGGCCAGAAAATTGTAAATATGCTCCCAAAAATTTGTATTTTAATTTTCATATATTTGTGAAAACCTCTGAAATTTTTCCAGTACTTAGGAATTGTTAATATTGGCTCATAACTTACCTGTGTTTTATTGTACATGTGCACTATACAAGGATTTTCAAAAGTGTACAAGTGTTTCAAAACTTTCAAAAGTGTTCCTGTTAAGTTCAGTGGGAGATTATTTCAAAAAATAAAATCTGTGGCTTAAATCTGAAGTCTTACAGGACTAAGACATACAATAAATCTGGTGTATTTAACTGATGATAATTAAAATGCTGTCAACAAATTTAAATAACTGCTGCTCCTTCCTCCTTATATTGACTCCATGTACAGCTCAGTTAGCAGCAATTTCTTCGTCTGAGCTTCTTAATGAGCAGAAATGTTTCAAAATCAGTTTTGTGGACTTTTTTCTTGCTTTCCCTGGTACTGTATTATATTTCACATCTCTTATTCACGTAGAAATGTAAATAAGGATCTAATTACAGTTCTTCGCTTAGTACTAAGCCCAATACTTGCCATAAGGTTTGTCATAAAGATTTCTTTTCTCTGCTTTGCCATGACCTTAATTTGACCTAAAATTTCTATAGGGATTGCAATGGCTTAGGCTCAGAAGGGTCCTTGTCTGTCATTTGGTGGCTGCTTGATGTGTGTGTGTTTTGCATGACATCACAGTGTCTGTACTATCAGTTTCTAACAAAGACAGAACTAGTTCCACATGTTTTAATGGACTTTGCACTAATCTGCTTCCATATACTCAGTGGAGTGGCAGAGGCATCTAAAGACACAGTGTTCCTCTTTTTAAACAATACATGCTGGAAATTCAGTAGGTTTAAGATATCACTGTCTGTTTCATTAGAAATCCATTTAAAATACTAATCATGATTCATGTTCCCTCATTCTTTCCACATTTAGGGTGTTACCTGGGTTTGGAATAGCCAGCTGTCTCAAACACTATCCGCATTTTTAAAGGAATAAGAAGTCTTGGCAGACACTGGAACAATTAATTAGCTTTTTCAGCCAAGTCAGGTTAGGAAAGTATTTTGTGGGGAGGGGGCCGGGAGGAGGGGAATACAAATCCTGGTTTCAAGTTTGACTTCTATTAACTCTTTAGAATGGTAGTCAGACTTCTTGCTAAGCACAGTACTCTCCATTTCTGACTAACATGAAATTTATTTAAGAGAAAAGTTTCTAATACACAGGACAAATATGCTTCATTAGAAGGAGTTGCCTGGCACGAGGTGGAAAGTGATAAATCTAAATCATGATGGATTTAAAAATCTCTGAGGTGAAATGAGCATTGGAATATGTATTAAAGAAGTCTAACCTCCTCTAGTATGTGTGTTTAGAAAAGAATGAGGAAGCTGGCATCTGAGGCACAGGATGATGGTATCTTCCTGTTGAGTTAGAATAAAATATTTCCGTGCTGGACTTGCTCACCACATTCAACATCTTGACTTATCCACGGATGCTTGGTTAATATTTAATTTCCAGCTCCATAGCTTTGTTTATTTTCATACCAAAAACAGAACAAATACTAAACATCAAATTTTAATTACCTGTATGTCCTTCCATTCCGGAAATGTTTTGTTTGAAATATTGGAGCTGTCACACAGTCTGCTTTTTCACAATTCTGTGTATGTTCTGGTGCCAGTGGATCAATTTATAGCAAAGAATTTTCAACGCAGTTGCTTTTAACAGTTGGCTGCCCTTGTTCTGAAGGCTGTTTGTTTGTTTGTTTCAATTGTCCTTTATGGAGTAAACTACTAGTAGTTTAGACTGGAAACTGTAAAGTTAAACTTTTTGGAATCGTTACTGCCCCAAGTGGGAATATAAACCATATTGAACAAAATTTATTTAGCCTATTAAAAAGTCAGCCTAAAACTACATTTAATTAGTTTACACTATTACATCACTTCTAGTGGGGAGTAGAACTTAGGCAGAGTAAAAGGAGCTCTATCAGGTGAGCTGACTGTGGCCCATATGGGGCTTTAAGATAATGATGAGTTTAAATTTCCTCTTAGAGCTAAGTGAGAATAAAACTGGAGGCAATAAATACTCTTGGCCAAAGCCATTAAATGAAAAAGCTGGGAATTCTCCAGCTCTTGACTTAAATTGTTTGTTTATCAGCTGGCGCCTAGTCTGGAGTCAAGAGCTGGAGATTTCTATCTGTGACAGAACTTTGAAACTCTTGCAGGACACTTTCATTTTAACTTAAGGTAACTTGAGTTTATAGCTTTGGCTTTAAAGATTACTAATGATTTACTCATTTCCTTACCATTTAACCAGAGAGGACTTTTTCCCAGGAAGGGATCTGTGTTTATTTAGGGCCTTTGTCTGCGGAGGGATTAAAAGGCAGCCCACCAGCATTGTGAACTTGATGGTAATAAAAGGTCACCAACACACACCATAAAAACGTTCTTACTGTGGAATTAATTATACAGTGTAATTTTACAAAGCATTTCAGTAACCCTTCTTTTAGACTTCTGCTGTATTTGATTTTTCCCCAAGCAGGGAAAACTTCAACTTTAGGCATTTATTGTGTGAATTAGACCCTGTGTGTATGTGTGCAACTCTTTACGGTGTAATATACTCATCAGCAAGTTCAACTCACAACTGAAATCAATTGTAAAATTCCAGCTGAAGTTGGATCTCGACATGCGAACTTTGAAACTTAAAATACTGTGCACTGGGAGCAACAGAATGAAAAAAAAAAACTTGTTAGCCAAGAGATGCAAATTATTAACTTAAACATTGTTGCTATGTCTGGCATTTTTATAGAATATTGCATATTTTCCAAGCCATTAAACACTGTTGAAAGCATCCTGTTATTTTTTTGAAGCCACCAGGTGGCATTGCAGCCCAGCCTGCTCAAAATTGACAATTTGTAATTTATAAAGATTTGTATGGAAGGCATTTCCTCCCTTCACCCCATTAATATGCCATAACTGTTAGGGCTTAATTTAGAATATCTTATCATGATGTTTAATATTCCTAAAAGCCAGATTGATTTAATGCTAGATTTTTATATATATTTTTTGCAACAATAAAAGTATTATAGATGTCATGTCAGGATATCAACAAAACATGTTTTGCTTTGGTAACATGATAGCAATAGAATTATGTTCCTATTTAATGAATTATCTTAAGTTCATCCACAGTGAAGGTCACAATTTCTGAAAAGCTGTGGAATGGACAGGCATAGAAGAACACATAGAATAATCTATGTGGTTTTCTGTATCCAGAGCAAAGATATCTTGTTGTATTCTGGACAGAGTAAATGTACAATTACAAAAAAAAGTACAATTATGAAGTTGTTTTTTTTTTCCTCTTTTGCCTTAAAAAGATATCCGTCCTCCATTTCCCATTATCAATTTTGAATTACCCATTTAATCTCATTCTCTTATAAATGGACAAAAAAACCCCTTGAAATTCATATTTCACCAATTAAATTAAATAGCTATTAACATGTATCATATATCCTGTTTGACAAATTTAGTACAGCAACATTGTCAAGTCCATAATAAATCTCTAGTTTGATTAAGGAGTATTTTTCCCCCCAATTTTGTATTTTTTTATATATGCTTTCTCCTGAAAGGTATGAATGTAAAGTGCTAATGCAGTAATTTATCCACAGTTTTATTTATCCACTAAGTGCCAGTCCTCTTGAGCTGGTGCCCTTTTTCTTAGGCCATTAAATGGGCATAACCCATTTTACGGAATGTATATGTTTTCAAAGTAAGTGTCTCTGACCTCCCACCTCGTCGAAATCTGAACATACATGTTTTGCTGTAGTCTGAGTATCTGAGACGCAACATAACAGTGATACTAAAAATTCAGATGCTAAGGGAATAAGCAAAACCCCATGTGGTAATTTAGGTAATGCTCTCGGTAAATCATACTTTAACTCTGATTTCTTCACTAAGAAATGTAGTAGAATAGGTAACTGAGGCTTTTGACCCTGGATGCTAAACTTTTAAACTTGATACAACAGTCTGCCTCTAAGCTTTGTTGTATACTGATATTGCTACTTAACATCAAAAAGCTGTGGTAGTTTGCCTTTATAGATTGTGCCTGTGTTCTGGAATTGCCTCCTGCTGTCCTTGAACTGTTTCTTAGTTTAACGTGTCAGATTTTCTCATCAAAGCTTTTAAGCTTGATGTTTAGTTAACACTTGTTCTATCCAATCTGATACAGTACACTAGTTTGGAATAAAACTGTTATTTTCATTACCAAACACGATAGCTTGACAGGCCCCTTTCCCAGCACATCATGGGTTTTTCTGTAATGATATGCACATGCAGATTTTACATCGCATGTAATCTTTGTATTTGCCCAGTTCGCAGTCATTGCTCTAGGACTAGAGTAAACGACTGGTTTTTGCCAAGATTCCTGAAGTAAACGGGCCTCATTAAAAATAATGGTTGCTGAGGAAAGAATCTCTGTAAGTTGAAGCAATTTGCTTTTAGACCTGTTTCACCATAACAGAGCTTTGATTCCCTGCCTATGGTTCAGTTCGGTGTGACACCACTTCTGCTGAGAGCTGCTATAGGATTCACAGCATGTAAATGGAAAACAAGGATATCTGGACAAAGGAAAAAACATGTAGAATAATTAGTATCCTTCTAAGATTTAATTCATCTCTTGAGGTAGCTAGATAAAAATTGGGGAATGGGGGAAGAAAGGATAAGAACTCAGTAATAAAATGTCTTTTAATGACTTCAGAAAACAAAAATTCCCTTAGACTTTTCATTTGGCATGAGTAATGTGTATATGTGTATACCTAGTGTGTCAAAATCATGGCACTGTTGTGTATTGCTTTACCTGTTTTAAAACTGTTTTGAGAAACTTACTTTTCAAAGTAGCAAATTCAATACAAGTATATAATGGGAGTGTTCAATTACTATAATCACTTACAGGCACCATCATTTTAGACTGTCTAGATTTTATAGTATTTGTATTCTCACTGCTTTAAACTTCATAAGAGTTATTTCCTGCATAGACACTTCTATTATTTTTGTCCTTCTGTTTGTGAACAGCTTTAGCTTCAGTCAGTAAAAATAGAAATGCTTAAATATGTAGCACATGGTCCTTAGAAAATTTGAAAAATGTTTGGCTGCTTTATTGTCAAAAATTTGGGGTTTTTAAGGTATATCTACATGTGTAGAAAGGATGTGCATATGTTCCTAGTAATATTTTGTTTTAATATGAAGTTTCAAAAGGTACAGAAAGACCTTTTCATAAGGAGGAAGAATGTCTGTGTGTTCCAAAAAAGTCTCAGATTTGTAGCAGATGTATTGGATGTACTACTAAAATAAAAGCAAAATTCAATTTTATTTCATTGAAAAAAAAACAGCACTGGTTAGTGGCAAAATAAAGATACCACACTAATGATAAACGCATGAAGCTTCTAACCTGTGGTTTGTACTCCAGCTCATACCTGCTTGGAAGTAAATATAGAGGAAGAAATTTAAGCTGCGTTTTTAGGAAACATCCTCAATCTTTAAAGTACATGCCTTGGAGCACTATATTTAGCATCTTCTGAGATTAGAGAATTACCATTTTAAAACTTGGGTGTGAATTAAATAAGGAGATTATGAGGTATAATGAAGCAGGACTGAGAACAGGTAAGAGCATTGTGGGAAGAACAAGAAGTGTGGGAACTTCTCAAAGGTCAGTCCTGTTACTCATTTCAGAAGTCTTTGTCCTGTTGTTATACCTGTACCTTTGCTCAGGGCTGTGCCTGGCCAGATGCAGTGTGACAAGATTGCAGAACTTCTTCCTGCCTGGACACTGAATAACTGATAAGAAAAGCTCTTCTGTGGGGAAGTGGGGTGTAGGCTGAAGCATTTGTGGAAAAAGTGGTTACAATGTTGAACAGTGAGGGAAACACTGCTATTGGAGTATTCCAGAGCAGCAGGAATATAAAATCCTAATTCTTTCATGGTCTTCTTGTGGCCCACCATAATGGACGAGAAGGAAAAAAGTGAAGGTGTCAGACAAGGTTTTTTATGTGTGTGTTTTGTTGTCTGTTTCAGATTATTACTCTATTTAAAAAGCTGGAAAAATCCTGACTTGTTAGAGCAACAGGTGAGGGATTTCCTCTAATGGAGGAATAATACACATCCTGGAAGAGCATGCATTTCTGTTCTCTACTGGTTTGTGAACAATGTGGCTGATACAAATGCTTTGGATATTTTCTGTTTGTTTGTTTTCTTAAAAATAAAGTACCTGTTAAATAAGGTGACAGCCAGTAAGCTGAAAACAGTCTTGAATTTTTAAATACATCATTGCTTGTTTCTACTTTGACTCTTTTAATGACTTCAGAAATAATGTTTAAAGCAAGTTATAGTGTACATAAACTGTTTAAAGTTCTTGCCTATGGACTATATACTTTTCAGGAGCTAGTAGATAGGGCATGCTAAATAGCATGCATGTGCACATTTATATCTATGTTCTTTTCTCTTATCTTACAGTGCCCTACCTTATATGTCAGAAATGGCCCAATAAAATGAACAACAAAATGTGTAAAATTTCCTTACAACAACAAGAACCTAAAATAACCATTTTATAATGCCAGTGAGGTAGCTGACTGTGTGTGTTATTGGCTAATAAGATATTCTCTCATGTGTTTACTGCATTCAAACTTCAACACAAATATGTATTGAAGCCATAAAATGACAATAATTGTAGTAGCATACACCTTATGTTCCTGCTGAATTATTTCTATTGCATTAATGGTTCTGTAGTGAAATAATTTTCTTGCTACTATATGTTGCTACTATAAAAATTTTATAGAAAGGAGAATGAATAGATCTTCAGTTTGTCAGTAACAACTTTGGGATCTCAAATTTTGTATCTGTGTAAAATAATTTAATGGTTAAAAGTTGAAGCACTACGAGGTCTCAAAAGACTGAGACAACTTTGAAATAATTTATATATTAATAATACTTATATTTATAATGTATAGTATTATACAAAACTCAGATTAATAGGATAGGACAATGGAAAAAATACTTGTCACCATTTTTTTGCAAAAATGGCATTCTTTGTCAGTTCCACAAAGTGTATTGAATGAGAGTGATTGTGCTTTAAATATAGTGGAAACACTTCATGTTTTTTAGTAGTGTCAGCTTTTATAATATTTTAGATAAAATATAATTTCTTTTTAACCTAAAAAAATATTTTTATTTGTATTGCTAGACTGTAGGAAACTTGTTATTTTGATGGTTTTGAAGAAAAATTAACCAGCATTTGCATCTCACGTATCAGATGAAATCACACTGCCACAGAATTAGATTTTATTATTTAATATTTAACAATCTTCCTTATGTTTTTTCTAGGCTGTCTCACCTCACCGTAGAATGTGTCTGTGTTTGTCTGTTAACTTTGTTTTTCTTTTGAGTCACACACATGTGTCCTGTATTATGAAAATAACCTGTATCTGTTGAAGACCAATAGAGTAAGAGTAATCTGCAGGAGGAGTACCAAAGAGTAGGAGTAACCAGTACTTTCTCTCAGTTGCTGTCTTCTAGTTCCTTCCCACACACACCTTGGATAGAGCTGTAAATACTGAATGACACTGAGCTACTGAACTGTGTGGTTTTCTTCTAACAGCCCAACTTGAATGTCTGGGGCCATGGATGTGTATGGTGAAAAAAAAAATGAGGATGGAAAGGTATGTGCTTCCCAGTAAAAGTGAGTAGGCAAGTAAGGTGCTGGAGATTGTTTTGGAGGAAGAACATCCTCTGAAGGCAGGAAGCCAAAAACTGGGGAGAAATAGGACTGTCCTTAGCTTCAAAATTTCTCATCACATTTCTTGTGGAGCAAGCAGTACTCAGCTTTTATGGGGCAAATTTTTTTCAAGTGAGAGGAAGATGCCACTTTGCATCCTTTGCATCCCATGGTTTTCTTCATGTAGTCTCTGAAGTATGCAGCTCTTCTAGAGAGGCATGCTCTGAAGAAGGATATCTAAGTAGAAAATACTGTAATGAGTATTAGGGGGAGAGTGTGACACTGCTGGATTGTGGACTGCCAAAAAAGCCCAAATCCTGAAGTGTCTTCCATGCAGGTATGGTGATCCAGAGTTACTAACTGGAACCAGGAAGGCAGTCACAGGGGAGAGAGGGAACTCTGCATATGGGTGCTGGCTTGGAGAGCTCTCTGCTGAGGAACTCCCAAGTGCCAGGGTTTCATGTCTCTCACCAAATGAAGGATGGGAAGTTTTTGCATCTTGTTTTTCTGGGAGGAGTTTGTCTGAATGAGATATTATGCCATAAAGGAATAGCTTTGTTAATGACTACATACCTGTTGGATAAGAATATGATCACCTCAGGGCTTAGCCATGGGCACAAACAACCTGAGAAAACATTGCAGAAAACTAGAAAATCTAGAAAGCGCTGTTCATTAGCACATCCCATACAGCTTCTTGCATGCCAAGGCTGTTCTGAAATCCAGTCTGTTCAAGGGGGATGTTTCTGTCACTCATTGAGAAGGAAATACCAGCATCCTGGTGTCTCATTTTCTGAGAATCCCTGGTTTATAGGAATGTCTGGAGGTCCTCTAGTCCTCCCCCTTGAAGAAAGACTGTAGCCAAGATTGTATGATTTAGGCTGTAGCTTTCTTATTGCATGTCTTGAAAATATTCAAGGGTGGAGATTCTACCACCCTTGTCTGGTTAACCAGCTTCAGTGACAAACTCTGTTCCCAGCAGAGAGGTTTTGTAGCCAGCATGCAGAGGTCAGATAGAGATGCCAGAGTTATATCTCAGAATTGTAGGGGAAAGAAGAATGAAAACTCTGTAGATACACTTTTTTAGTCAGTCCTGATATTTTTGAGGTGTGACATATATAAAAATTCTGTGTCTTGTTTCATAAACACTACACTCTAGACGTATTATTGGAATTTTAAACATAGCAGTTCTGAGTCTCAGAATTAGTCTTAAGATATGAAGCATTGCCAGTGATCCAAAGATATATGTAGCTAGATCTATGATTTTAATTTTCAAAGTAGGCTTTCCATGTCAAGTTGTGTTTGGGATCCAGAATTTGGACAAATTGATACCTGATCCTGTAATTTCTTTGATCATCTGCTTCTCACTGCATGGATTCAGCCACAAATATAGTGGCTTGTCTATTTGGCTAGATACTGCCAAAGCCAGAGAAAAATAAATAGGCAATATAATTATTTTTCTGGCTCTGGCAGCCTGCAATGAACTGTTGACATATTTAGTCAATCACCTCGTCACCTTTCTCTGAAAGTGGAAAAATTATATGATCAGAACATCCACAGCAAACCCATGACAAAGCATTTGTTGTGTGGATCTTTCATGGCCTGACCACATGAAACCTTTTTCTTACAGATGGGTCATTTCATCACAAGGAAAAAAAGCTTCTATTCTTCTTCAATCAGTTTTTTTGCGTGTGTGCGCTGGCATTAATAAGTCTTGGGAATTCCTTAGTAGTGGAAGCCTAGTAATTATCTCTTTGCTGTCAAAGAGCCAGTCTAGTTGATGCTTGGTTTTTGCAATGTCTAGTGTCAAGGTTCCATACCAGTAATTAGTACCAACACTTCCCACATTCTTAATTTATGGCACTGTGACCACATTTTTACATATGTTGAGGGATATTTCAGTAACCCTCTTAACATGAAGATATTAAGAAATATACTGTGTTATCACTCCCTAGAAATTTAGTTTTCTGCATTTTTGTTTTTTGCTCTCTGTCAGCACGTGTAATTGCACCAAATTGTGTTAATTCTGCATTGCTTTTCATTGTAAATGACGTTTAAAAGAAGCGTGCTTGACATCCTGCCAATATCATGTGGAAATGCAAAATGACTTCTGTCGAAGATGCTTTTCAGTGTTAGAAGGTACTAGGTGGGCAGATAAAATTAAATCATTGGCCTGGAGGTCTGCTGGAATGCAAGTTATTGATACTGAGCATTTGACCTTAAGGTATTCTAGGAATGGATGAACAAAGAAATAACTTTTTTCATGAACTGGAGAATGATTAATCATTGAAATATGGATAAAAATACTAATTTAGAAAATTCTCCGTGTGAACACTTCTAGTAGGGTCTCAGAAATTAGTTTCTGGTGATTTCTGACTGAACTAGAGCAAGATGATTTTACAAACTTCTTTTGGAAAGTGTGTAGCAGGAACAGTGTCTGCAGCACACGTGATTGTGTTATCATTCTGGTCAGTACCAACGTGTTTTGCTACAGGTCAGATAGTCAAGCCCGTTTCTGACTGTGAGCAATACATGGGGCATAAGAACTGTAAATGCTTAGGCCTAAAAGTCCTCTATATGTAACTGAGCTGTTTCTGCTTTGCTTTTAAAGCAAGCAGGAAGTACAATAACTGTCTTTACTTGAACTTTGCTTAGTTTATAAGAGATTATTTTTATTTGTGTATGAGGAAAACCACACAATCTATTCTATCTTGGAATCCATTGTAGTTGGGTGACTTCCTATTATTTTCTTTTTTTTTTTTTTTCACCAGATTGAAATCCAGTAACTGCCCTACAGTTTCAATAATTTGCATACTTATATCTACTTTTGTTCAATGGTAGATTATATTTGTTAAGAGGCTGTATTTATCAGTGGAAGAGAATGTCTCTTGGATAGTTAAATCCTTAACTAGGAATAGCTCCAGAAAAAAAATTGTAAAGATGGTGAAATCACTGTAGGTCAAGAGGGATTAATGTAGAGGGTTACTAGTGAGAGAAGAATAGGCATGTTTTCTCTCAGTCTACTATCACTACTACATAATTTTGAAGTGCATTTGGGTGTTGATTGGAGCTTCTGCGTGGTGCTGTGTGGTGGGGATTTTTTTTTCTGTGACCTTCTTTGCCACCACCTGTGCTCTATGACATGGGAATTCTGGCCTGATTTGTGTCTGCAGTGTGTTACCACAGTGTGTCCAAATCCCAGCAAACTGGCAGACTTCTCACACACTGGGTGTACATGTTCTAATTCCAGAAATGTGGAAGGATATGATAGCTCTGACAGTGTCATTCACTTGTGTCCTCCTCAGCACTCATGCCATGGATAATGGCATGGATATTCTCCAGATAAGTACTTGTTGCTAGTGGCATTTATTTTCAGTCAGCTGTATTTGATTTGAGCACTGGTTCTGGTTTACCTATTTTTAACTTTGAGAAAGGTGAGTGATTGTCAGGAATAAATATAAAGAAAATGTGGTTCTGAGCTCCCCTTTGCATATTTCTGATGCTTCAGCCTGTGCTATTTCATTGGCTTTCCTGCAGACTGTAAGTACTGTTCAAGTGAGAGTTTTAAAGAATGATATTTAACATCTCATTTAAATGATTAGTGCTGCATTCTTCACTAAAAACACTTAAGAGTATCAAGAGGTAAGGATTAAACTCGTGGGTCTTCTCCAATTCCAGAGCTAAAGCACAGATAATAGAGGTGATTTTTCATACCTCGTGATGGAAAGAATTGGTGTTCATCTGGTTTGATGACATCAGTACAGTTTGTTCTCATGGGAAGTAATCTCGCCAGCAGATCTGGCGAAAAATCTGAAAAGATGCCTTTTCAGGTTGGTAAAAGTGCTGTGCATATATATGGAGATTACTGTTGGAGTTGACAGTAAAGAAAACTTTGCTTTAAGGGTTTGAAAATGTTACTGGAGAAGTACTGCTTGGGTAAATGTTGTTACTCACTGGCTTGATGAATCTTAAGGAATATTTCACTTCATTCCGTCTGACATAGCCTCCAGTGCCTGAGATTTACCAGTATTTCCAGAACACCTAGAGCTCAAGCATTCTTCTCTACATAACTCATACAGTATAATTGTAAGAGCTAAGGCAAGTTAGCTAAGCTAACTTACCAAAGTTCGTCTATTCCATTCTCTGGTGGCTGGGGGGATGTTTATGGAACATAAACATCTGAGGGTTCCATTTTTTGGCAAGGTCTCTATCTTATCACCAAAAGATGCACTATCAACTTTGAGTCTTTTACAAATGAGAGTCATGGATTCCATATGAAGCGGACTTGGAATGTTGTTCTCAAGAATGAAGGGAAGTAATTAATCAAACATTCATTTCCAATTCCAGCTCTGTCCTTGCTAGGAGTGCTGGAGAGAGTTTATTCTAATGATTATTGTCCTCTTGTATTTGCTGCGGTTGCTAGGTATTCAGTGCAGCTTTGGGGGGCTGGCCAGAGCAGCTGTTACGCTGAATAGATCCCTCAGCTAATACAGCTAGAGCAGAGGTTTGATCAAGATGAACAAGGTGACAGAGTGATAGAACAAAAGGGCTGCTCTGGTGAAAGGGGCTGTATCAGACCAGCATTATGATGGGCCTGTTGCAGCAGGGGCTTGGGGAGAATTGCAGGAGCGTGGCACATGGTTCATTGTGTGGTACTATCCCAAATCTATGACCCACTGTGTGTTCAGCAGAATGTTTTAAGGGAGTGCATTAGGCAGCAAGAAATTCAATCCAGTGCTTCCTGCTTTGAAGCCTGCTGTAGGAGTTCCTTTTATTTGGAAGCTGATGCAGCAGGCTGTACTGTGCTAGCAGAGTGGAAGCAGCAAGGGAGGAAAACTGCTTGTAACGCGTGGCAAAGCAAATTGAAAAGAAGCCAGAAGGAAGGGGCCAGAAGGAAGCATTCTTTATCTTGCATGACTGAAAATTATTATTAAAATGTTCCTGTCTCTCATTCCATAAGACTAAGTTCTCTGATCCACCATTCCACCATCCTTTTTATTTTTTTCCTTTCTGCGTTATCTTATCTGTGGTATTGCTGTCACTTTGATGGTTTAATTGTACATGTCTTTTGACCTCTTTAATTATAGCCTTGTGTTGGGCCACTCTTCCTTGCCTTGACCAGGTGGCCAAATGGCATCATCTTACCTTCTTCAACTGAAGTGTTTCAAAGGAAATGGTTTTCTCATGCAGGGAACACTTCCTATTGTATAAATCTCTCTCCTTGGATCTCAGATTTGTGGCTTGGGTCTCCTGGGTCTCATGTAACTGCATTTTCCTCCTCTCAATCTCCTATTTGCAAGTTTGCTTCCAGCCATCTCTCCAGTTTACCATCATCATCTTTTTCTCCTCAGAATGAAGATATTTTTTTCCCCCATATTTGTCTCCTTGCTCATCAGCTTTGTGACTCGTAACTGCTTTTCTACAGTTCATCAAAAGTCATTAGCAGATGCTGGGTTCAATGAAGAAACTATGGTTTCTCTGCCATAGAGAAGATAGGACTTGTCAAGACTGAGAAGTGTACTGATAGTGACTTCAACTGTATCTTCCTATTTAAGTGGTTGAAATGCAGATCTCAGATAACAGCTTGTTTAGCCAAAGCAATGTTGTAGAGGAAAGTGACTTGTTTTTGCTCAAATAAAAGTAAATGCTAAATCCAAATTTCTTAGGTTTAGTTAGCATAAATATTTTTTATGTGACACCTCGGGGAATATGTTTGCAGGAATTTTTGTTCCAGAGAATATGATTGAAATTAAAAAGGTATGTTTATAATTGTTTTCAGTGTCACAACTGGGTGACTTATCATTTGTAATATTTCATGAAGGGAGTACTCATATTTGTGGCTCCCAATAATGCTTCCATGTGCATGTATGTCTGTGCTTCTGTCTTGATCAGATAACAGTTTCGTCAAGATAATTACCATAAGAAAAATAATTGCATTTTTGGTTAATTGCATTTTCAGTTGTGTCTGAAGTTGCACTTGTGCATCAGAGTATGTTGTGCTACATAAACAAAAGAGTTAGCTGTAAAAAGGAGCAGGAACTTTATGCTACTCTGGTTGCACAATTAGAGTTTGTGAGTTCGTTTCTTTTACAGTTGGCTTGTTGGTCTAACACGAAGTGCAGATTGTGTTGTAGACATGCTCACAGCAGAAATCCAGTGATATTGGCATGAGGTTAAAAACTGGAAAATAATTCAGTATGATTATGAAGTTTTTATTACCCAGTCTTGATAATATATAAGTGTAAAATCAAAAGGCAGAGCCGAAAGCAAGGAAAAATATGTGTACTTTTATGTTTCTTGCCTAGACATCCTTTTACAAAGTAATAAAGCGGAGGTAATAGGGCACTATTGCTGTGTCAAATTTAAACAAATCGAAGTTTGGCACAAAAATAAGTTCAGAATTTTACCAGGCAGATCTACATCAGTAGAGAATGCATTTTTATTGTATATTCATCATTGTACTGGAGTCTGTATCCACAGAAAATTTGCAGAAACACCTGTGGTAAATGTTCTTGTACATTTTAGTCTTTTTAAGTGTTCTTCTTAAGTTGGTGAAATGGAAGATAAATGTGAATATCAAATTCTGTGGAGAAAAATGTGGGAAAAAAATCTTATCACCTAATAATAAAGGGTGGAGCAACTTTTGATTATTTTGCATATTAGAGGTTTCTCTGTCTTTTGGAGAGAGACATTGTAAAATTTGGTTTTGTTTTCTTAATTGCACTGTCCAAGTAATTTTTGTCCATTGCCACTGTTTTACAGGTACCTCTATTAGGCCATATGCTTGCCTATGTCTGCAATTATTTTTTTTGCTTTCCAAGGTCTCAAGTTTACAGTTCATCTTTTGGCAAATTCTGTGAAATGAAGTGCTTATTTTTTATTCTTTTGCTTGGATCCCATGTGATAAAGTCTTGTAGATTAACTATATTTGCAGGTTTAGTGTGACTTGGATGGAAGCTCGCTGTATGGAAATAACGGCTCCCATCTGTTTTGGAATAAATTGCTTGTCATAGTGTCTTTACAAGGTGAACACTTGTCACAGACATCCTTCTGTTTCTGCCTTGATTATATTTCTGACTTGACCACTTCAGTTTTCAGAGAACTTGAAAGTTGCTGAAGAATGACCTTACAGTCTCCATTATTAATTTCACATTCATAAATAAATGGTTTTCACTGAAAACATTCAGCACTCTGCTCATAATGAGCTGAGGCAACGAAAGTGCATGTTCCTTCTTTCTTATCTTCTCCTTCTTTTGGCTGTGTTTTGATAGAAATGGATACAATTTTATAAAAGTAGATAAGCTACATTTTTGCACCAAATTAAATACTGAACTAATTGCTTTCAGATCTACATGTACATGCTCTTCTTCTGGGCCTGTTTGTTCTCTGCTCTTTTTATTTGTGTACATATTTGGTCTACTTTTAATTCCTTTATAAGAAGAGTCTTTGAGAAGAATTATGGTGGTTGCTGGGAATGTGGGTGGGATACAGCAGATACCAAACTGCTGATGTTTAAAAGCATCTCAACCCCATGCAGAAGCCAACCTCAGTGCAAAGGATCTCTTCTCTCTCAACAGTATCCCAGTAAGCCCAGAAAAACCCTGGCTTGCATCAGTAAGTGACCTGATGAATGAATTATTACGAAAAGGAGAGGACCAAATGTTTTCTGGCAACTTTGCTAGACATAAAGGTTGCTCTTTTTAACCCTTTAAAATGCCCTTTAATCAGTGGCACTGGCCCTAAGTGAACCATTTCTGATCTAATGAGTGATTTACTTCTCTTAATCTCTCTGAGATTTGCTTCTGCTTTTAGGACAGGAAAACTACAGCTATCTTATTCTTTCTTTCTGTTTTGCACCTTTCACTACCTCCTGTATGAATCTAGAAATATAATGGGTGGTAAGAGCTCTTTCCCACGCCAACAATTTCAGCTCCACATTGGGAACACATTATCTGGGACAAAAAAAAAAGTTTATGTCTTTTACTGGTTCTTAATAATTACTTTGATCACTTGAGAGTAGAAAATACCATAATACATTGGCTTTTCCTGGGATATGATGGCAAAAGTACATTCAATTTAATTGTAAGGCAACAAATGAAGATGCATGATTAAGCAACATGGAGTCAAATACAGTTCAGTGTTGATAAATATAAAGTGATACTCACTAAGGAAAAAACACTTGATTAATTCCTCATTGCCGCCTGATTTTGAATTAGCTGAATGCACTTCAGACATTTCCTTTTTTTTACACCCACTCCCTGTATATCCTTGTATGCTAATTAGTGAGAGCTTCTATTTAATATGGATCGGCTTACAAAATAAATAAATGTTAAAGTTTATGAGAAGCAGCTCTGAAAAAATAATACCAAATTGTAAATCCAGTATAGAAATAAATTACTTGGCGCACAGATTTATGGTTAACATATTCTGGTTTTACTTCTTTCACAAGGATGCAGCTAAAATAGGGAGACTTTCAAACTGTTGAAATGGAATTTGAAAGACGGTAAAAGGATGAAAATAATAAGAGTTTCCTTTTTTAAAATTAATCTCTGAAACTAGGTAGTAGTGGAAAATACACTGGCATCATGTTTGGCTTTTCTCAAGGTGTGATGGTAAAGGGATATTCAACCAAATTCTAAGGCAACAAGCTAAAAATTAGCACCCAGTTTTTTTCTAATGTAATAGAGTATTAATCTGTTAAATAAATGCACATTTATCTCAGAAGCTTTTTAGGATTAAATTAAAGAAATAAGTCGATATATACATGTACTGAGAACACCCACAGCTTCATTAGACACAATTAAATAAAAATTTAGGAGGCATGTGCATTTTCATACATCACTGCACCAGGCACCTAGGAAATGACAGAGGTTAAGAATAAATAATTTTCATGTTATTCTCATGTAGTATTTCAGCATTTCAGGTTGAAAAACAGAACTGCTTGACTCTTCTTAACTCTGGAAATTTTGAATGTATATGTAGGTGAGACTAAGTTGGTCAATGAGTTTTAATGAGAACCATGTCAGTTTTAAAGGTGATACAAAACATCAGTGCAGAATCCTGAATAGCACAGGAATAAAACTTTCTGTGAGAATTGCATGAACAGACTTTCAAATTTCTTTGGCATTTTTGAAAGGAAGCCACCATGCATTGGTGTACAAATGCCTGTGCATTCACCTGTCTTATTTCTGGAAGGGATCAAGATACTTGGATAAAAGAATCAACAAAAGGAACTATTTCTCCAGTGTCTACTTGTGTTAATTTTCTTGGTGGGAAGTAACTATATTATTTTATTATTTCTTAGCAAGAAAGAGAACTATTAGGATCTTGGCTGGCAATCCTGCAGCTAAGCAATAAAGAGGGTGAAATTACTGTTTGATGTGGTTAGGATGGGTCAGTACTGGATAATACCAAGTGGTGAAATCCTGTCATCTTGAAAGTATATCTCAAGTGACCGAGTTAGCTGACATCAGATTGTCTCCATTTTATTGAAATACCTGTCTTTAGATTATCTGTTCATGTCTTTTTTTGCCAGTGGAACATGGGACAGTATCGCTTCTTTAACTTCCATTTATATAGTTGTATCTGGTTTGTAATAAATAAATGTTAATGTCACATAAATAGAGAAGAGTAGCCTGAGTCTATTGTTGTTGAGTCTGACAACAACAATTGCACTATTTTTGTAGCAAACTTTATGTGTTTTCTCAGATACCAATAGTCTGAGGGTGGTGTCATAAGAACTGTCTGTATTATTTTGTTTGGAAAGTGTAGCTCAGGGTTGCTTCAAGGCAACAGAACTTTCCAAGACTGCTAATTTAGCCTTGATTAGGGATATTATGTTTTTTGCAGATAGAAGATAGAATGAAACTCATTTGAGATTTGATATTCTCTCAAAACTTCCCTAAGCTTTCCATTTTTTAGAATTTTTTTTTGCCACCTTCTTAAGAATGAGAGGTTGGGGAGAGAAATGTGAGTTCCATGCACATCCTCAGTTGATTTTCACAAGAATATCTCTGGCTTCATTAAGAGTGAGACTCTTAAAGCTCCTTCAAAATTCATGCTTCTAAATCAAAACCAGATGTGCCAATAGTGTGCATTTTCAGTGTAGTTTTCTTTTGCTCTTTTTCCTATCTACCCCTGCCCAACTCAACAAAAAAAATTCTTTTGGAATGTTTTTTTTTTTTGACTTCTTTGAGGTTATTCACACCATTTGTTAGGATCCTTCAGTAAGGCTGTTAAGTTTTAGCTTAAGTTACCGTGCTTAATTGGATTTGTGTACCTTTATAAAAATTGAAAAAGAAACATGAAGCTGTTTTGAAATTACTTTTTCTGTTTGTAACGTTTTTGTTACGAATTTTAATATCCATTTTCTAATGTACTTGCATGTAGTTTATTTTCTTAATCACATGCTCTGTTTTACATAAACATCTTTCCATCTCTCTACCACCAATTTACAACTTACAACAGTTTTACTGTTGTACAGTTTAGTCGACTGTGTCTTTCCCCATCACTATTAATTTTCCCTTTCAGCCTCCAGTCCTACTATCATATTTGACTTTTGTTCCTCTTTTTCCAATAAATTATGTCGGTTCTGAATACTACAGATGTTTCACCTAGAATTGTTTGAGAATATTCCCATAGCATTGGCATGATCATGGTCCATGACCCAGTTATCTCAGGCTTTGGCAAATTGCATATTTTGATTTCTCCTTGGCGTCTCACAATCTTTATCTCTCTGCTGTTTTCTTTCACCTAAGTCTTCATTTTTTGCAGTCTGCTGTAAATGTGTTCCTGGAATCCTTTTCCTGGTTTCTGATCTCAGTCTACATCGCTTCTCCTCCTCTTCCAGAATTTAACACAACAATGCCTCTCTCTCGAATATATCTCTTCCCATCTCTCTCACTCATGCCAAGTGTTCTGCCAGCACAGTGTGCTGTGCCATTTTTCCACTTTGTCCCAAAGTTTGACTCACACCTTCCTTCACAAAAGCTTAGATTACTGGAATTCATCAAGTCATTGTCTTACGACTGCATCTAGTATTTTTCCCCACAACCTTCCAACACTGATATTTTATAAATTTGTTTAGCAGTCGTTTTGGAAGAGAAAACCTTTTAGGGTAAATGATAAGTTTTTGAAGTAGATCTCCCCCTTCTCCTCCTCTCTTTACCAAAACTCACTGTTGAAAGAGGTTGAAAAGATGAATCAACACTTTAAAAAGTGACTTCATTCCTGTGAGGGGAAAGAGAAATAGGTTAGTAAGATGTGGTTGATTTGTTTTCATCTGACCTAAGACCTGAATTGGTTATAAAACCCATTAAATATTGATCTAGCTGGGGGACTGTGCTGTAGCTTTGTACTCACTATAGTTGCATTCTTTGGTTTAGAAAATCTCTTCAGTATTCTTCTTCACTAAAAGTATTTCCATTTGAGAAATAGAAATATATTTTCTTAAATGCTAGATATAAGACTTACACCAGTTTGTTCTAGCTAGCAGTGGTTTTTTTATCTGCTAATATTTCTTATGTCAGCTTTTGAATAACTTTTCAGAATGAAGGCATGCAATTTCACAATGATATTTTGAGTAGAAAGTTTGAGGTATATGCTGAAAAAATCAACAATGTGATGCTTAACTCTTTGTTTCTAAATCTTCACCAAACTTTCCTAGTTTATGTCTTTGTGCTTACATGATGACTTCTCTAAGTAAAATCTTCTGTATCTCTGCATCAGGGGAAACTACCAATAGCTCCAAATTACATCTGAATTAAATTCAGTAAATAAATATGTGAGAGAAGCAGGTAGTTATTGCTACAGCAGGCCTGCTACTTGAACAAATCTGAACACCAGCATGCTAGTTTAAATGAGAAATCTTGCTTTTTGTTACCTGTACTCTTGTGTTAAAGCAAATACCTCAGTTGCAATTCACTGCTTTCTTGAATACTCTGTGTCGTGTTTATTTGTTTGCATTTTAAAATACTAGTTACATGATCTAGCATTCTGTCAAAATTTTGTAATTTCCACTTCAAATGGTAAATTATGTAGATAGTGTGGCTTTAACTAGTTTGATTTGATGCTGTATGTTTTTAAATTAATTTCTCTCTAAGCTTTTTGCAAGGAATAGTAACCCACTGCAGAGAGGTTACAGTACTATGGACTCTGTCTGTTCTGCCTTAATGATACAAGGGAATAGTTGAGCAAGAATAAATGAGGTACTTTTGGTGAGTAGAAATGTGAGCTGACTGTCAGTGTGAGATTGGTTCTAGGAGCAGTTAGCCAGCAGTAATAGGGCACACTTGAGTAATTGAATTTGCATAACAAGGCTTGCTGAAGAGATCTGACAGGCCCAGAGATTTGTCTGGCTGGAGATCTCCAGATGGACGTGACCACGCAGCAGCTGGGTGGCACGTTTCTCAGCATGGTCAGCAACACCCAGACTGTCAGCTGGCCTCTGCAATTGCAAAGCCCTGGCAGGCCAGCTGGTGGCTTCTGACAGCCAGTGGCCCCGTTAGAGAATCTTTTCATTCTGCCTGTCAGGGTACAGGACCTGCAGGGACCAGTGGTAAGATGTAACAAGTCACCAGTGAGAGTTGTTAAGATGCTTCAGAAACCTGCTTCTGTTAAATAGATGCTGCTTTACCGCTGAGAGTGAACCTTCTGAAAGCTTTTTCCATCCTTTAACAAGGACAGGACTATCCTGTTCTCCAGTATTTTGTTTGGAAATCTATTACTTGGTGTTAGTTTCTACATGTTTAGTTTCAATACCAGTATTTCTACATCTAAGCAAGCATGCCCAGTCAGTAACAGAAATACATTTTATGTGCTTATTAATTTTACAAGAGAAAATACTAAAGCTTTTGTTCATGTGTCCTTTCCAAGGATACTGATATTACTGTATTTTAGATTTAGCAGTTTGCTTAAACAGAGCAGTTTATGGAAATACACTGTAAAGGAAGGCATTAGAAACAATGCAGGCAACAACTGTTTTAATTGGTTAGTGTGCATAAACATTCTGTGGGGTAGGAAAATAATATCCATAATACTAGAAATCTTGTCCTTTTTCAACCTGCAAGAAGTAATGCAAAATATTAGATCTCTTGCTGCTGTAGCCCAAGTTGCTTGGTCCTAACATCCCTGAGCCCCAGCCACTAAGCATTAAGCTGTTGGATTTAAACTCTGTATGCCCTTGCAAACTTGGGAAAGTTCCTGTTCCCCAGGAGTTTAGAATTCAGGTTGTTCCACTCCCAAGACAGTAAAAAAACCACTAATGAGAGTCACATATTCTCATCCACTTATTGGTTCTGTCCTCCGTGGTGTTGTTTTGCCCTGTTTACAAGGTGACTGAACAAGTAGGTGTCTGCTGTCTAACATACAGACTATTGATTTGAACATTCTTTTATTTTTATGTATGCAGAACCCCACCAAACTGAAGGAACTAAAAGTCATTTTTTTAGTGGATATGGTACCCCTAGCCATCCTAATTTCTAAAGGCTATCACCAAGTTATTAATTTTGGGAAGCTGGAGGAGAGATGTGTTTAGTACTGTTCTTCAAGTGTCAGTTTCTGGGTTGTTCGTATGGTTAGTTGATGCCTTGAGTTTTAGCTTTCATATTTTTAGGTTCTGTACTGCCTAGGTGTGTAGCTCTGAGCTTCATATTAAGTGTTAGTAAGCTCTCTTCACAGAGTAGGTACACAAGACCATCCTTTTCCGGCTTGAGACCATGGACAACCATTACAACTTTCAGGCCCAAAAAGCATAAACAACGGTGGACTAAAGATAGAAAACAAACAGGATGGGATCATAATCTGAAGCTGTAATTGGACAATTAATCCCAATATGCAAATGGACCAGAAATTTATAAAAGTGTGAAACCTTGTGACTGGTCATCCATTTTGTGACCATTTTGGATCTGTCTTGGGTGTAGCCCTGGCAGGCTCTGTACTGCCCAAGGTATATCCTTTAAAGCCTTTCAATGAATACTGACTTTATTCTCTTAGCTCTGTCTAGTCTCTGTTCCAGATTCAGCCTCTCAAGGCATCATAATCATCCATGGACTTCTGTCCACTTGCAGAATCATAGAATCGTGGAATGGTTTAGACTGGAAGGACCTTAAAGATCATCTAGTTGCAACTGGTCCACTTGCAAGTCAGTAGCCCTAACTTTTACATTCTTTCTGAAAAGTTTGATGTCAAAGCTGAACATCAGACCCATGCTTCGAACTTCGTTTTGTTTCTTCCTGTCAAGTAGCATTCAGCATTTGTAAACCCAGCCAGTCCATTACAGGATAATTAACAGAATTACAGAACGGTTCAGGCTGGAAAGGACCTTAAAGATCACCTAGTTCCAGCAGCCTGGCACAGGCAGGAAGACCTTTCACTAGACCAGGTTGCTCAAAGTCCCATCGAACCTGGCCTTAAACATTTCCAGGCATGGAGAGTCCACCCTTTACCCTGAAAAGGGAGTACCTTTCCAGGGTAAGCTGTGCCACTGCCTCACCACCCTCACTGTAAACAATATCTTCCTAATATCCAATCTAAACCTGTTCTCTTCCAGTTTAAATTCTGCTATCAGATTTCTGTCTTATTCACTTTATTACTCCTGTCACTTATCACCCTTATCACAAACTTTATCTAGTTCTTACTTTTGACTGCTGAAAGTTTGGGTGCCTTTGCCACTCTGAAGTCATGGCAACCTGGCTGTAGTCTCTTACCTCCCCACTTAATAATTTGAAGGTTCTCCTACCCCTGGAAGACTCATCTAGTTTAATGGTTCATGCCTCTGCAGCGGGGCTGGGATTTTCTGCCTGGACTTCTGCACCCTGGCTTTAGTCTGGCTGAAAGTCTTCTTTTGATGCAGGGGGATGTTGTACCCAACTCACTTCCGATTACTTGGTAGCAGAAGGGACTTCTTGTGCACAGAGGACTCTGTTGGTGAAATAGCCTCACGAGACACCCCATTCATCCATCTGTGAGCCCACTCTAGCACACTGTTTAACACTGGATCCATTTCTCTGTAAACAGACTTGTATTCCCACCCAAACTCCTGCACTCTGTTTTTAGCAGGCTGGTGCCTATGGCACTGTCTGGAATCAACTGTATAGTGTCCTGTTGTGATATATCTGTTTCATCCAACTTATTCTTCTACAGGATGCATAAGTTCCCTTTTGTCTCAAGGAGAGGTAGATGAGGTTGTTAAAATAAGAACAACAGCTTGACAGTTTGGAGGGACAGGTGATTGTTAAAATAAGAACAAAAGCTTGACAGTTTGGAGGGACAGGTATGTTTAGTTTTTTTAATCAAGAACATTTTGATGCCACCTCAGACATTGTCCAGAAAGGCTTCTTTTTTGAAAAGAGCTCTGTATGAATGGAAAATGAGTAAGAGAAATTGTGAAAATAAAGACCACTCTGATTGTTTTATAGGCTTTCGACATTTTTACTTGTATTTTTTCTTGTCGACTGTAAAAAATGCTTAGCATGCAGTAAGTATTTTACAGAAAGTTCTACTTTGAAAGAAGTGGAATAATGCCATTAAACCTTTTAATTAATTTTTATATCAGTTCATCAGTGAAGGCTGAAATAACAGGTTATAAATTTTGTTGAATCCTGTGATGCTGCAACATAAACCTTGCAAGATTTGGCTTGTAGAATGGGAACCTCAAAGCATTTCTGTTCAAACAGCAGTGATGAATGAGAAAATCATTGGTTTGTGTCCCTCAGATTAAAAAAAAGGCATCTAGAGAACATACTCAACAAAACTGTCTTCCTTTGCCACCCCTGAGTTTTTGTTACATGTATTGTTTTTGGGTATTGTACTTGAAGTCTGATGTGTATATAATACCTGTAAGACCGTAATATAAATAAGAAGAAACCTTTTGAATTCACTTTTATCTGATGCCAGAAATGTCCTTTTTAGGACATCAACTTGTGATTTAATGGGGTTTTTTCATTAATTTAAAGATAATATTACTGAGAAATAATAGACTATTTTCTCCTGACTCAATAGTGCAAATCTCTAATCAAAACACTGAGCAGCTACCTCAAGATGAGAGATTTGGCAATCTTTGGAGATGCTTACATGATCATTTTACTAGCTAACCCTTGACACAAGATGGAAAATAGCCTTTTTAAGAGTAAATTATTTATCTTTCTTTTTTTTTTCTTTTTGTGTGTGTGTATTTTACACAAAGAAAGCAAGCAGTAGGGACTACACAGAGACAAGGAATGTAGTCTCAAAAACTGTACTCTTCACATGGCAAAATGAATTGTTGCAATGCCAAAGTGCACCTTGCATGTTTAGCCAAAAGTGATTAAGGAGCTGGTATTTTAGATGTTGTAGCAGGTATGATTACCTTCCCTGATAAGAGCGTGATGTTAGGCTGTGTTTAGCAGGTCTGATTAGTGTTGGTGCATAGACTGTGCCAAATTTAGTGATTTCTGGTGTAGAGGCTTTACTTTTATGCCAGTTGCTCAGTAGCTGGTTCAGAAGTTTAATTTCTTATGTAATTCTGAATATTAAATTCTAATTTGGAGCAGTTATTTATCTGAAATTACATAGAGTTAAATAAACAACCATCTCCTCTCTTCGTTCTTTACCCTGCTCTCCAGGAAAAGGGAGATGCAGGTGTCATCAAAGCTGCTTTTTTGAGGTTTCTCAGTGCAGAAAGCACAGATTGACTTCCTGCTGATACTCTGAATATGTAGCCAAAGAAATTTGTACCAAATACTGACCTGATACTTTTTCTCTACTTTCCTTACTGAAGTCCCCCCAGAACTGTAGTATGTTGATGAATAATGGACACAGAAGGAGCCGGAGGCATACTTTGGATACATGATCCCCCCATTAATCTAAGGGAAGAGGCAAAATCCAAAAATTAGGAGAACTTTGGTGCTGGAGACTGTTCATTAGAATTAAGTCTGTAGTCTGAAATAAATTGCTGTAGTTCATTTATCCTTTCCAGTTTTCCTGTCATTCTTTATGACTAAAAGCCCAGATCGCTGCCTGAGTTACATTTGGGAACAAAGAAAAATAATGCATCCTAATTACCTATTTTAAGACTAGAGTTAGCACAGAAAGATTGCAGAATAACCTCTTAAAAACCTTATTTTCTGTGTTTATGTCAAGGAAGTGCTCTTCTTTCTTCATCTACATTTCTGTGTACTTAAAAAGTTAATTTGAAACTGTAATGTTATCTCCCTGTGAAGGTACATTTATTTTTTTCTTTTCATTTAAGAGCTTTTAAAAGCATACTTTTAAAAACTATTCTAGCCACTGTTTTATCTTTTGCTAACATTTCAGAATGATCTTGTGCATTTTATAGATAGCTATAAACCCAGTAGAAAGCAAGCCAAATTACTTTTTTTATTCCATGTCCTTGCTTCTTCATTATTTTTTTGTGAGTGAGGAGGAAAAGCCAGTCTGAATCTATTGAACCAGTTAAATGCATGCTGAAGTATTCTAGAGAATACTTGAACATGAGAGGGTTTGGAGTATTCTTTGTCTTCTTTCTTCAGTATTAACCATAATTCCATCTCTTCAGAGCATATGACAGTGCATTTCTAATGCAATCTAATTTTTCTAAATAAAAAATTTTGAAAATACAAAATCACTGTGATTCAAGATGAGAAAATTGTTTGCCCTTAAGGCTGCCTGCTTCTGTCCTTCCATGGAATGAATGATGTAGCTTCTCTACTTCATTTTTGGTTCTTCCTTTCAACGATATTCCCAGACAGGATGAAGTTTCTGTCCTTCATCCTTGTCACTTCCCCCTGTAAACCCTAGTTATTTCTTTCATTGACTGCTACACCTCTACTCTAGAGTTGATATCTGCAATTTTACTGAATTTACAATGGTTGAATTTCTTCTGATGAGGAAGAGTGAAAGCCAAAGTAACATAGCAGTAAAATAGAGTAGACTGAACTACACAGTTTGGAAAGTTATGTTTATTTGTTTGTCATCTACCTGCCTTTAGGCAAGAGTGGCAGGTCCCTTTTTTCTCCGAGTTCATCAGTGAACTTTATGTTGCTAGTGTTATAGGAAGCCACCACCACCTTCAAAATATTTGTGAGATGGTTTGGCAATTTGTCTGTCCACCATGGGAATTCTGGGTAAACTGTTATTTAGTGCAGGTTGTGTATTTGATACCGTGTTTGGTGCAGAACCACCAACTTGATGTGACTTGTAGCACCTACTTAGCACAGTCAGGACTGTGGAGGGTTGTCTCCTTAGTCTGAAGGGACTGCTCAGTTTCTGGGCTTTGGTTGTGTCAAGGAGCTGTTTAGAAAGGAGAAGAACAAGTTCCCAATCCCTTGTTCCTCTTCTTCTGCAGAAGGTAAAAGGGATGAAATGGGGTTTGTTCAAACAGAACAAAAATGTGTATGGCAAACAGAGTCTCTAAGAGGGCTCATAGAATGAGGCTACAGTGAGGAATCACGGAGGCAAAGCAGCTTGTGTAGCAGGGCAGGGCTGATGGCTTTGTGAGAGCAGAAAATGCAATCTAGCTGCAAGACTCCTAGTGAGCTAATCTGCAGTGGACCAAGAGAGCACCATGATTGTAAAGGTGGTCATTAGTTGCAGGAAACAGAAGATATTTTTGAAATCCTAGCAGGTTTACAGTTTGTGCTTGATGGAGATCTAAATAAGAGCCCCTCTGTGTTAACTCTTCTTATTACTGTGTCTGGAGTTGCTGAGGGTGAGCACTGTGGCTGTGCTACTGTATGGCAAACCCCTCTTTGCCTGGACGTTTGGAGCAGGGGTGCAGAGGAGGTTTTAATGGCTGTCAGATGTTACCCCTTCAGGCTCACTGCAGCCAGCAATACTTGCAGCTACACAAGACAGCCTTTGCAAAACAGGCCAACACTTACTAGTCAACTGGCACACAAGAACTGTTTGGTTTCTGAATGGAAAAGCAAAGCTTAAACATGTGTCTGTGCTGGCAGCATGAATTACTTTCCTGCTTAAGTGTCCAGAATTCCTTTATTCCTTCTTTACATTTCCAGCAGAGCTCTCAACTGGGAATTCAGACATCAGGGCTTTGTCCAAGTTTTAGTCAAGTCAGTTTGACATGTTCCTCTTTCCTTGGCTGCTGGTGGTTATAAGTCAATACTTGGAGTGTTCATTCTCGTCCCACCCACGGTCATTCCATTCATATGTGGGCAGTTTTGGGGATTTCACTCAGTTTTCTTCCAGTCCCTTGTCCTGAAAATCCCTTAGCCGTTTCGGTACCAGGTGACAACGATAAAAAATGAGGGGTGAAACCATTGTAGGTTTCATTTTAAAAGCAACTGTACTATGTTTTAACAATAAATCATAGTAGTTACTATGCTTGTGTCAGTTAATATAACTTGACAGATAAATGCCATGTAGTCCTCCTAGCTTCAGTCTGGGTTATTTATATACTGTTATGTAGAGAATCCTGAAAAGCTGTCTGAAAAGTTTTGCATCTTTTAATAAGGCTCCTAGCCAAGTTAAATTTAAAAGACATATGGAGAATGCATAGCAAGATAGTACTAACCTCATTGTGATGGTAAAACATGTATTTTTTTTCTTATTTTCCTCGTTTATTCTCCAAATAGAACAGAAAAAAAATTATTAAAATTATGTTGAGTAGGGCTCTATCATGGTAACTGAATTACAAAAGAAAAAGTCTTTGCTATAAACTTTAAAAAATGGGGAGGTTGCCCTTATATTAATGAACATAACTGGCACAAGTTTCTAATTTTCTTGAAGTGTATTTAGTTTACAAAGCTAAGGTAGCTTTTTTATGTGACCTATGCAACATCACTCGTACAAGCTGTTTCCTATTTACAAATCAGTATTTTTATTGCCTCAGTGACCTTAGAAAAGCAAGAACAATTTCTGATCATTTCCTGATATGAATTGACAGTAGCAAGCCCTACAATAGCATATGCTAATTTTTTTTCTTATTTGTATCAACATGGGGTTTGTATTTGGACAGCCATTTTGAAATGTTTCATTGTATATCAAAATAATAAGTCCTAATGGATTGCTTCCTGCTTGACTAGGCAAAAGTATTTATTTCCTTTTTTTTTTTTAATGTATGCCCAAGCAAGTTTAAAAGAAACAGTAGAGCAAAATAAAGTAGATTTGCTGTTAATGGCCTTGCTTGATAAGGTATTTATATTCTGTGTATGGTTTTATTATATATTAAATTCTGACAATAAGGTAGCTTTTCCTCTCCGAGGTCAGCAGTGTTCAGATTAATCAGGTTGACATTTCATGCCGGTGGGTCATGAACTGTTGATAATAGCATTAAATGGTGATTCACTTGCTGCAGGGAGCACAGCTCATTATCCAGTCACTATATTAAATCATCGCCACAAACAGCTAGAGTCCTGTGTGTGTTCCTGCACACATCTGCACACACACACACAGAAATCAGGGTGGGGATCTCTGTCCTGCAGCTATCCATTTCTCCGTTTATAGCAATTGTTAAAGCTCTTCCCAGCATACAAGGATGATGGACATCTCCCCATTTGGGAGACTGGAATAGCTTTCTCTGAAAAATCTGTTTTTGTATGAAACAGGATTGTGCTGTTTATTTTCTAGCTTCTGTCCAAAAATGGGGGATAATTTTTTTAGCCAGTTCTGTGTTAGACAAAAGTGAAGAAAAATACATATGCATCATTTCTACAGTGTTAGTGTTGGGGAAAAAAGCAAGATGGAAAATTAAAACAATGGAAATTCAAATTGCTTGTATTCAATAAGTATGAATTTTTATTTAATACTGTGTTTCAGGGGCTTCTATATTAGTTTCAGATGTGCTACTTCCTGTTAGAAGCATTCATACTTAAAAAAAATAAAATTAGATACTGTCCTAGTTCAAAAAAGAGTGTATCTATCATAATGGAAAATTTTAAAATAGAACACCATCTAAACAGCCTAACAGTGGATTAACTAATTTGAATGAGGGAAAATTCCACCCTAGTGCTTAAAAGATTTTGTAGGTAAATGCAAATCTTACTGACTTTTAAGCTGCATTTTTCTTAAATTAAATTTGAGTAAAGAGTATTGCAAGGCACGTGTCCAGCAAATAATAAGAAATGTTGGGGTTTTTTTCTCCTATTTTTTTCTCCTACCTGGAGCAGAGAACTGCAGAGTTTTCTCTCTCCCTGTCCTCTGCCTCCTCCAACTGAGTTAGTGTAATTTGTTTTAGTGCAAAACTGACCGTTGTTCAAAGGCAACACTTAGAGGCACTTCACCTTAAGGTATACACAGGCTGGCCTGAAGTGTGAGCTTCTCAAGGTCTTCATAGTTGACACTAGAAAAGTGTTTCATTTTAATATATGATATATTCTTAGTAGAAGGCATTATGTTTAATCAGTATATAAATATTAATTACCATGAGAACCATGTTAGCCTCAGCATTAACTTTAAAACTGAGAAGTTGTGGAGTTTTCATATAGATATACTTTTTTTTTTTTTTCCTTAAGGTTCAATAGCTGCTAAAACTGCCAAGAGAATCGGGATAACGTGAAAAAGCTGTAGGCCGCTAGAGGTCACTATTTGGTAATCAACTTCTAATGAACCAGAACTGTCGAGAAGGCCAATAAATTACGCTGTGGATTTTTCTAATTATGAATTCCTATTTAATCATTCAATGACAAGTTAACTGTGGCAGTGGTTCTATGTACTTTGCATACACAGTTATGTTAATGTACTATTATATTTCTTAGGATGGAGGTCCTCCATCATTAGAGCAGTTCATTACCAAAGAGTCTCTTATCTAATCATAATTACTGATTATGAGAAATAATTAACTTTGTTACCCTCTTGATTCTGTTCGTTGGCAAAATGCAATCTTTTTCTTTTCTTGTTTTTTAAATAGAGGGCCAGGCCAAGTACTGATTTCAATACCTTTACATTACAGAAAAAAAGGTTAAATTGGTTTTGTGCAAAATTGCCTAAGTTACAGTGTTGGAATACTTACAGGTAGTACAGAAGAGGGAGATACACAAGTATTATAGTGGTTCTCCTTGAGTTGTCATTCAGCACAGTTAAATACGAAAATGTGTTTTGTTTTGTGAAAGTACAGCATTTGGAGCATGTAGACATTTGTAAATTTAAACCATATGATTGCATATTGGCTCATCCTGAAACAATAAAAGTAATAATAAAAATAGTATCTCTTCTTAAAAATATTTCCATATTAAATTTAGAATTAGTTCATACATAAACAAATATGACTTCTAATTAAATTACAAGGGTTTGAACCCATTGTATAAGTGGCATCAAATACATTTGAGAACACTGAAAAGTACATTGCATTTTAGGCTGGAGGGCAATGCTAAATCTAGTTCTTTGAAAGAGATGTGCTTTCTGTTTTGCAAGAGAGGTAATAATAGCATTATGTGTAGAGGATCCCTGAACAGGAAATAGAACTGGGAAAGGCCTTGAAACAGAGGGAATCTTTAAATGGAATCTTTCCAACTTAGGCTGTTTTTCTAGCAGTTGTCATAATCTTGCATTATTGTACTGCTTTGCCTTTCAGTGCAAAGGCTTTGCCTTAAAGCTTTGAGAATTAACTTTGACTATGCTGAAATTAGGGAGCAGAAAGTGATTTGTTACTTTGTAGGTAATAGTTAGGCATGCTTTGAAATAAGCGTGTATTTTAAAGGAGAAGCTGAAAGATAAGACTGTGTGGGCTGTTGACTGTATCCAGAGGCAAGATTCAATGCCAAAGTGCTTAAAGAAAACATAGACGTATCTGAAGCAATGCACTCTGATGATGGTTCAGATTGTCAGAAAAATTCTTGGTCTCATACCATCGATGACACTTGAAGGGACAGAGTTCAAAAGTTCATTCAAAAATGTTCAATGCAATTCTCACTACTATTATTTATGCATTTCTTTCTAGTTTCATTTGGTAAACCTCTGTCAGTTGTCCTCTCATAGACTGTACCCAAAACAGGTAAAATTAAAACTTTCAGCTGAGCAATCCTCCAGGAGAAAATAGTGGATTTATTTTTAAATTACCTGTCTGACACTACTTTCTGGCTATATATTTCTATTTTATTTTAAAATTTTGTTAGATTCCTGCTGTTAAATACTAGGTACTTTTTTAAATGTTTTGATTGTAAATATGCCCCTATTGATTGGGATTGGCATATGGCATTGCTACATCTTCAGCTTTTTTAAGATAAACAAGAAATTCTTAAGAACATATATGCTATGTTATCCACCCCATTTAAATGCTTTTTGTTTCATTTTTGTGTGTTTATTGTCTTAATTTTCTTATATGACATGAAAGGACTAATGAACGCATCAATAAAAATTTACCTACTTCTACAGCTGGCTTTTTAAGAAGCAGACCTTTTATTAAGAATATTTGAACCCATACCTGTTGAATAATGCAGTTTACATGCATATTTCAGTGTGACTATATTTTTCTTTTTTTAGTGATGTGCTTAATGCCTTCATTATTCAGAAAAAAAAATATGCCATGTTTTGTTGGTTTTAGGGGCCTGCAGGAAGATAATACGATAAAATCATGAAGTACTGAAGTGTTTCAAGTATTTCGTATTTGTAAAAGAGGATTGATATCTTGTTAGAGTTGTACTAATACTGGAGAAACTGGCAATAATATTAAATATCCCTGGTTTATTTTTTCTTGAAGGTTCTTGTTTTGCTGTTATAATGAAGGGATTTCTTCATCTTTTATGTATCTATTCCACAGAACTATGTAAAACATAGTTGCATTTTGCTGTGGAGTTAAAGTACAATGTGCAAGTATTTTATACTTTCCAGAGACATTCAAGTCCCAAGTAGCAAAATCTGCAAACTTGGTGACATACAGCTGACTGCTTCCTGTGATTTAAAGAGCTCAGCAAGACTGGTCACACATCTGGTTTTGCTGGTCATGCATTTGCATGTATGTTGTTCAGTCAAAATGGGTGAGATGAAAAGCTGTGATGACAAGGTGGATTGCTGGATCTCTTTGTGGCTTTTGGTTGTTCCATGCGAACATTAAGCTTCTGGAGGCTTGATGTTCATTTTGGTATTGTCTGTGAACTTGAGTTAGAACAACTAACTGTAAGAATATAAGAATCGCTTTTCTGGGCTTTTGCCTTCTTTTTTTCAAAGAGAACATCATAAATGTCTATCCCTTTGAGTTTTTTCTTCTATAGTCACACAACAGTCTGTTTTCTGGTTGCTGATCTTCTGCATAGAGTGGAAGCTTTTCAAGAAGGCGAGATTATGATGATACTCTTCTCTCTTTCTAACACTCGACAAAAATTATTCTTGATTTTGCAGTATGTGATTGGGATAAACTTTTATTTCTAGGACTTGAAGCCTCATTGGTCAAGATTGTCTCTACTGAATTCTAATTGTGTGGAGGGTTAACAAGTGCCCCACATAGTGCAGGAACTGCATGCATGTTCATGTTTAATTTTTTGACTTCTCCTAAAGGACCAGAATTTCAAGCAGTAGTGCTGGGCGAGATTTCTTTTCTTTGAAGAAGGACTATTTTCTTTGTTTCTTTTGTATTCAATATTTCACATGTATTTGATGCTGTGCTTGATCAGAACCCAGCAACAGTTAATCAGACAGCTCAGTATCAGGTACTTTACATTTGGACTGTCTGAAATTGGCTTTAAAATTTTGGGGTATTGTATATGTGAAATGTATTGCTTCTGTTCATCCCTAGCTGTCCAGCCTTCTTGCTGATGTTCAGATAAAAAATTAGGTGCTTGTTTTGAACTGTGCTGAGCTCTGTGCATGTAGTTTTGCTGTCCACAACTGTAGATGCATGCAGCTGTTGTTGTTAAGTTTTCATATTTCTGTATAGGTCTGGAGGTGAGATTTAGACCAGGTATCTAAATATTAATGATGAGTAAAGGAGTAGCTAAATCTGGTACTCCAGCAACACCAAAAGGATGTTTCTGTTGTCTATGATTTTGTGGTGGAGTATGGGTCAAAGGTGGAGAATGGGAAAGATGACTGTCATGAACTGCTGTTTCTTAATGTTTTTAATACAATATTTTGGGTAAAAATAAGCAGATAAGTTGACCAATCATACTGTATTCCCTTTCTTATTGCACTGCTGTTAACCTTTTTACTTGCTAACTTTTCAGGTGCTTTGATATTTCTCTTTGACATTACAATGACTAGAACTAAATGTAGTGCTTTTTACAAAATGCTGCAGACAGAACAATTTCATCAGGCCTTTCAGCTTGTATTTCTGTTGAAAAAGTTGAAGTATCTTTTGTGTGCATTTCGCCTTTTGCAACTTATTTTCTTCGGCTGATCCCTTGGAGGCATCAGTTGCTACTTAATACCATCTCGTAAAATTTTCCCCGTGCATCCCCCTCATATTAAACTGCCTCAACAACAGCTTCTAGTTTTTGCATGATTTATTGAGAGGGCATATTCTTTTCTGTTTTGGCATCATTCTGTAATACATGTAAAACAAATTGAAGATCTTTATTCCACCATCCATGGCCAAGTTCAAGTATAAATCCCTATACAAATCTACTCAGGCCTTCTTTTAAAAACATTAAGCACCTCATTATCATTTTGCTGCTTTTGTTTAATCAGTTGTTTGTTCTTCCTCTTCCACTACTTTCTACCTTCCATTTCTGATTATGTTTACATATTTTTTTTCTGTTCCCAAAAGGGATATCCTCTTCTACTGTAACAAATGTATGTACCTATTGTTTATATGCATGTATCCTTACGATTCATATAAATCCCTAAATATGTTTTCTTTGAGGCCTCCAAGCGTACTTGCATGTACAGCAGCACTTCTCATACTGGCATGTAGGACTGGAAAGTTTGGAACTGGCTTTGTCTTTAGACATCACCTAGTAAAATTGGGACTCAGCTGTGACAGCAAGTGGAATGCTGAAGAAAAGCTCTTAGAGCAGTCTCTGCCTGCATCTTCTACCTTCATATTATTCTGGGAGGCAAAATCTGTTTAATTACGCCCTCTCATGCTGGGCTGCCCAGAACAGGTAGCATATTGCTCACCTCTCTTGCATCTTTCTTTCAGTGTCTACTACTGCTAGGAAAAGAGCTGCATGGAGCATTAATGCTGATGCACACAGTCTGATCCACTCGTCTTCATTCTTGCCAGTGCTTGTGGGAGAGGGGGTGGAGGAGGAGGAGGAGGGAATTATTATTCTGCTGCTGACACAGGGAGAATGAGAGTGGCTTGATGCAACAGAAGATTATGTTCCCTGAGGATAAACAAACAGAAGGAGATAAATTAGGAGAGAGGATAATCCTGTTAATATGTGCATTCCTTAATTCTGATTCAGTTTTTCAAAACATATGATTTCACGGAGGTTAGAAATTTAATTAATACCTGTAAACCATCTCTTCAAGTTTACCTTTCAGATTGTGGAGTAGTGTTTTGAGTTGGCATTTGAGATGCACAAATTTGCTTATAAACAGGAATTGTAAGTAGTAATATGAATATCATGTGAGGGAAATATAATAATGTGCACATCACGATCACCATCCCTTCCTTAATTTAAAAAAAAAAAAAAAAAAAAAAACTTTGGTTCTCTGGACTTTTTCACAATACTGTTTGTTAGGAAGTCAGGGCAGCTTATAGCTTATTCCTTGCAATCTTCTTGTTGCTTTTTCAGCAGAAGCTGGGCCATTGTGATATTTATCTGAATTCAAACAAGGCTAATTAAAAGAGCTGCTGACAGTTGTTGTGATCTGACTTTGACTGGAGCTTGATGGTCATTATGGGTAAATAATGAACTAGGTCTGCAAATGTAGCAGCTGCCAACTTGGGATAGAAGAACAGCTATTGCGTCCAATTTAAGGATCTATCGACCGCTTCCCTTTTCCCTGCAGATCTTCTTCCTAGCAGAAAACTAATGTTTTATACTGCTTTGTTTTGTGGTTTCAGCTATTTCTAATATAGTCTATAATATCCTCTTAAATATTTAACCTAGTCCATTATTAGCTTTCAGAGTTAACAACTTTTCCATTGAGCTTTCTTTGCATTTTTATTTTGTTTTGTTTTGTGGGCGGGTTTTTTGCAGTTTGTTTTATGTGCAATGTAACTGCTTAAATAATGATAATCATGTGTATTTAATTTGCCTGTTGCTGCAGAATAAAAATCCACGAGGTTTTTTTTTCTCTGTACAGCCATAATCTCACAAATTGTATAATTTGATTATGCTGTAAAAGAGATGTTTCTACTTCCTTAAGCATGCTTTTGTCTGGATTAATATTTGAGTGCTTGTTGTATAAATCTTGAAATCACTGACCTGAACCACCATTTCCATTTTGGCTCAAAAATCACTAGCTTATGAGGTACGGTGATGCAATGCTCTATTTGTCAGAAGAGGGAAACAGCAATGACTTTCATTAAGGGGCACTTCCAAGTACATTGTCGCTTCATCATGAGCTTAGCCTTGTCCCGTTAGCAAGTAGGAATGGTACCTTAAAGGGAAAATGGCAAATTTTAGTAATAGATTAATTCAACTTTCTTCTAGAATTCCCAGCATTATAAAGGCAGTACAAACCACAGAATTTTATATACAGAAGGACTTAGTGCATCTACCCAGCATTGGCTCAGCTGCCATTAGAAAAGGCAGCACGCATTATGTAAAATGTACGGAGGCACTTGTGCATTAGTGCATAATGCAGCAGAACTAGGGATCTTGCTGGGAAGAAATGATCCCAAGCGTGCCCCTAAAAGACAAGTCTTGCTTTGAGATATAATGATGAAAAATTGCCCATTTATTTGTATCTTTGTGTTTCAGCAAAAACGAAACTTGGACTCGTTGACTGTCGTGCTGCCGCAAGGGTTTTGTGCACGTTTGTGTGCATCCACGGGCACGGGCGTTTCTGTGCCTGCTTGGAAAGGCCAGCAATACGTTAACAAGGGGTTATGTTATGCTGGTTTATGTTAAACCAGATCACCCCCTAACATGTGCAGAGCCATTCATCTGTGTCACCAAAACCCAAGAGAACATCTGACATGGACTTCGAAACAGAAACAGTGATCACTTACAAATCAAACATGGCACGCTCTAAACCGATTGTGCACGGCAATCTTTTCGAGAAAGGACAACTAATTGAACATGATAAAGTGTAAAGTTAATTAACACCCTTAAATTTGTTGATTACTTTCACGGGATTATATTGTTCGTTGAGGAGCAGCTTTCTGTCCCAGCTGTCGCCTTTTTAGCGAATGTCGCTGGTAAACAATAGAGACACCATAACAAGTCGTAAATGGTCCCTGTGACAGCAGCCCCTTGTGAGGCTGCATCTGTAGAAAATGATTAGAACAATTGCATTTTAAAGACGGCTCACATTGCAGCCCGGTCCCATCGGTCCTCTTCTTTATCTCTGCTGATGGCAGACTGGTTACAACATTTAAGTTCTTTTGAGCAAATTAAGTGATTTACTGTGTTTTAGTTATAAGGCAGCAGAATAGCTTCATAGGTCTAGCTTTGATGCTGATTTTTATAATGGGGAGAAACACAAGCCCTTGGAGTGGCAGTGTGCTGTGGGTTTTTTTCTGGGTCTGTTCCATTTACTTGTTTCCTGCAAATAGATTGATGATGGCAGACTTTGGCTAAGAAGCAGGTAAAAAACATTGATACCCCACTTATGTATTATATAAAATAACAAGTCTCTTCATGGTTATTTTAAATTTTATAGTATAGTTTTAAATATTCTTTTATTTCCAGTAGGGATTTATAGCTGATTTTGCCTTTACATGCCTTTTAATTGGTTTTAGATTTACATATGTAGCAAAACAATAGTAACCTTTTCAGTTAATCTTTCCTTGTGTATCTTGGTTAACTTTTTGTGAGTTGCAAAGACAAAGTATTTCGTGTGAGCTGACAGGTACTTAAAAAAATCTGCTTAGTCCTTAAAAATACACACTCACACAAGGTACACAGATGCAGCCTCTCAAGCTCAGCCTATGTGAAAGAGAGCAAACATGACAAGAACCTGCTTGTTTGAGGCAGCTACAGTCACTTAAACTGTATTTTAAAAAAAAAAGAATCAGAATAAAAGACCAGTGTTCCCTTGCACTTCTCAAAGTGGAACAGGCAAAGCCTCAACTCCTGTGCTTGAAGGTGCAACATTGTAAAACAAGACAGAGGATTAAAACTCTAGCAATGTTCTTCTTGTTTGCTTTTTTTTCTTTTTCTTGTTTAGATCCCAAAATTAGTTGTTAAAATTGCAGCTAAATGTTGAGTAGAAAAACAACAAAATAGATGAGTTTTTGCCGAAGCTTCTTGATATTACAGCCTTCATCTCTTACTTGTCCTTCAGAGACTCTGAAACAGCTCAGCTCGTATCATTTCGGTCTCAACTTTGTCAGCAATGAATTTTTTTATCTGCAGGTGCAGCGCAACAGTGGTTTAAATATGTTGGCACAGGGATATGCTTGGGTGCATTGTCTTTCCAGCAGTGTTGCTGTTTTCAGCATTGCCACTGTGATGGTGCTGTAATGCATAGCCTTACAATATCGCTTCTTTTAAACTCATCTGCCCTCTGTTCTTACAGAAATGTAATAATGCTGAAACCAAAAGCAGATACTTTCATACAACACCTTTACATTAACATCTCTTTTCTAGCAAATTGTGTTCTTAATAATAAGCAAACTGATAGAAACTAAGGGTTTTAATGATGTAGCTATAGAGCTAAGACCTTTTTGGGCTTTTTTTGGGAACTGGAAACATCAGTGGCAAATTTCAAGGCTTTTTGCAGCAACATGAAATACTGTTTAAATAAGCACAGGAAAGTGAATATGGAAGGGCAGCATGTCTGTCAAACGAGGCTGCTTGGCCTGGATGCTAAAACTTGAGGTCATCTTCAGACTGTTCAGGGTAGCTGCAGCCAGTTCCTGTTGTCATGTGAGGGCTTCTAAGTTTCCATTCCTATTTTTGTCTAAAAATGTTGAATTTAAGAACTGCTCTGTAGCAGGTTCACTGAGCAATCCACTGGCAATCGAATGAGAAGCGCCTGGATTGAATTTACCCCACTAGTAGCACAGGCAGATGTGACAGGATGCTTTGAAGTGCAGTTCTTTATGTACCTCTTTTGATAAAAAACTTAGTTTTGCAGATCTTCATCCAAAACCTGCCAGTACACAAGTGGGAACCCATCTCCAAGTGGATATGCCATACTCTAGTGCTACTCTGTAACTTCTCACCATATTTTTTCCCAGAGTCATTTTCTTGCATATCCCCTCAACTAGCTAGATCTCTTATATTTTTCTGCAATCCTCTTCCTGTCAGTTTATGTCTCTGGGACAAACTCTGGTCCTGTTGTGACCTGCAGACTTGGAGTTGATCTCTGTGGGATCTGCTGGTGTGACGACCTCGCAGGATTCTGCATATAGCTGTGGTTGTCATCTTAAAGAAACCAAGTAAAAGACTGCAGCCATGGTCTCCAGCAGTCTTGCTTTGCAGCAGAGGAGGAAGTCTTAACACGTGCTATTCATAGATACTGTTTCTCTGAAAACTATTCCCCAAGGATGTGAAGAGACTTTTTGTATTTTAGAAAGAACAGCTAGATTTTAAACTACTTTTGACCCTCACAGTAGTGGTACATAAAACATTATCTTAGGTGGTAAAACTTCTTTTAAAAAATCAAAATATGAAAAATAGTAGTTAACATATTTAAATTGCATTAGTTGCTCTGCATCTCCACTGCTCTCTTTAGTGTTAAAAACTGATAATACTTAACTGGCTTGTGTTGTTGGTATGGAAGCTGTGATTGTGAAAGAAGGCTGTGCGTTCTTGTATAATGATTTTTTTTTATTTCTATTTTTAGCTGAAGTTACAGTTCTTGTACTCCTAGACTCCATGCCAATTTTTTTTTTTAATTGCCAGTCTTAAAAATTTGCTGCGTTGCTCATTTGATTCTGATAAAATAGCAGATAGTTGGCAAGGACCCTAGATGATAAAATCTACCATGAAGTAAATAGGTTTTTGTTTTTAAAACAAGAATTTTCCAAGCCTTCTGCATTATACAACAAATTGGTCTCTTTTTTTTCTACTTAACTAATTTATTTTTGCTTCTTGAAATGTGTTTGAACAAGTGAGAGAGTGCAGCTGTCAGAAGATTAACCAGCTGAAAACTATTGTCAGCATTAATTTTACTCTAATAAATGAATCTCTGAAGCTATTTAGCAGTCTGTAATCTAGATACAAGGCTATTGACCTATGATGGATAGTACTGGATTTTGTTTGTAAGCTTTGACTTAAATTGTCTACTTAATTTGCTGCAGGTCAGATCACAGGATTAGTGGTAAAGGCCATTATGTGGTTTGAATAAAAATAGCTAGAGGAATGGAATGAAAATCATTGTGTTTATTAATGTAGCAATCTTTGCGGTCATGTACATAGTGAACTGGTAGCCAAAAAGACAACAATGACCTGTTTGTGCTAGCTAGTTTGGGCTTTGCTCTTCGCCCAGTTCCTGTGAGTTGCCTGGAGAGGAGTTGTTCAAGTGAGATCAAGGATTGGCTGAAAATTGGGTGTCTCTCAACCTGGGCAGGAAGATCTTCACTGCTGTATATATTTCAGTACCTCAGCAGTGTTCTGTATACAGACCAATTGTTTCGTTAAAGCTGTGGGTCTGAGTTCTTCTGCATGCTCCAGTTCTGGACTTAATAGCACAATAAAGACACAGATTTACTGGAGTGAGTCCAGCTAAGGGCCATGAAGATGACAAAGGGTCTGGAGCATCTTTCATATGAAGAGAGACTGAGAGAGCTGAGACTGTTTAGCCTGAAGGGAAGGCGCAGGGGGATCTTGTGTATAAAGACCTGTTGGGGAGAATTAAGTAAGGGAGCTACACTCTGCTCAGTAGTGCCCAGTGACAGGACAGGAGGCACGAATCCAAACTCAAGAAATTCCTTCTGAAGCGCAAGAAAATAGTTTTTTTACTGTGAGGGTAGGCAAAGAGTGGAAGAAGTTACCTAGGGAGGCTGTGGAGTCTCCATCCTTGAAGACACTCAGAGGCTGACTGGACACGGTCCTGGGTATCACGCCTCAGCTGGCCCTCCTTGAGCAGGGGCTTGAATGATCTTGAGAGGTCACGTCCAACCCCAGAAATCCTGTGATTCTAGATTCTAATATAGGCTGAGCAGGTCATCACTGGGAGCATCTTTACCATTGCCTAGTTTTGCATAACTGGTGGGTATTTACTCTTTTTAAGACTTTGATCTGTCAAATTTGTCTGAAATTCTTCAGTGACTTAAAAGATAGTAGATGTTGAAAGTCGGGATGGGAAAAATAAACACTTGCCAGATACAGAAAGGGGCATTTGTAGACATAGCCACATAGAGCAGTTGCACACAGTGAGAGCATCAATTGAAATTTTTATTGAAAAAAAAAAAAATTCAACAGATTCTTCAGTGTGAAAAGCTGCAGTGCAACTGTCCTTGATGTTGTAAACAAAGTCCCAAACTGTCCACTTCCTTAGCTGTGAACAGCACTTCAGAGCAATGTACCTAATTGAGCATGTTTGATTTGAAAGTCAGTTGTTATCTGCAGCTGTACACCCTAACCAGCCAATGTTTGATGCATAGCACAGAAAATTTATTTTGGCTATGCTTCTTGCCAGAGTGAAAATTAGTGAGGAAGCTGATCTGTTCATCAGTTTAGGCTGAATTTTCCTAGCAGTTATACCCATTAAATACCAGGGATGAGGAAGTTAGGGATGTAAGAGTAATTCATATTAGAATTAGGCTTCTTTTAAGGAATAGAGTATTTCATGGGGTGAAGGTAATAAATATCATATGAAAAATTTGCCTATGTTGTGCTTGGGAATTGTATATTCGGAGAACTACGGTGTGTTTACTGAACTGTACTGAAGACAGGACAGACTACAGGAATAAAACTGGGAATAGTGTGTTTGTGTGTGTATGTATATGAATAATTTTTACATCATCTTTACGTAATAACTGCATCATTGTAAATACATTAAGTTTGTGTGGGAACTAACTTAAAGCTTCTCAGATTAAGGAGACTTTTGCTTCAGATTAAGAACATTATAAACTGCAGAAATTCAGAAGACTTGGTTTTATATGCTTGTGTCTCTTAGCTGTTCAATCATGTGAAAATCAGGAAGCATTGATAAAAATTAGCCTAGGTTTGGAAAGGCTGATAAAAGCAGAGTTATCTTTGAGCAGTAGTTTGTTAATGGTTGTATGTGAAGAGTAGTTTGACAAAAGAGAAATTTTGTTTAGTAATTCAGACACTGTGAATTTTGTGGAGCACAAAGTTGCAGGAACAGTTAATTGTTTCTTTGTATAAACTATAAAAAGTGACTGCCAGTTTTATGCAAGTCTTATGACTTTTCTGCTAGTGTGCCTGGAAGATAAGGTGGTTTTATCTCCATCAGATGTTTCACAATTTAGATTGCTGATCCTTTGAGTACTGGGAATGCAGAGTTATTTTACATAGAATTTGAGAGGTTCATCGTAAGAGAAGTATTAATTTTGCATCATCAGACCCTTACTGGTAAGACAAACTGCCTAAGTTTTGAGGCTTTTTAATAGTATTATTAAATCCAATGTTATCTTGATTCAGGTGTTGGAGCTGCTCGAGCTGGAAACCTTACTTTCATGGTTGGTGGAGTGGAACAAGAATTTAATGCTGCCAAAGAGTTGCTGACATGCATGGGTTCTAATGTGGTTTACTGTGGAGAGGTTGGAACCGGACAGGTAATGCTTTTTGAAGGGCTAATAGCTATCTCAGTCTTTCCTTTTTCTGCCTTTTTATTTATTGGTGCCTGCTCTTTTACTCAAGAACTAAATGCTTGATAATATATCTTCATTCTTGTTTGTTTGTCTCTAACCTTGTGTTTGTACATAGCGTTGTGGCACTTTTGTCCAGTATGTTGTGTAACTTTGTATGAAATTCTGACTGGTATTTCTCCACACTGGCTTGTTGAGATTAGACTTCTTAGGGGAGAGACATTTTGATTTTGTTTTATCTGAATTTAGATTTACTGGGTGTTCTGAAGAACAAAGAGCTCCAATATGGCATGTATGCTAATTGAGCAGTACTAAGGAAAAAAGGTATTTTTAATCTGTGAAGGAGTCATTAACTTTGTGCTATCACAGATCTGTGTTTACTCTAGAAGAAAGCTGCCAGAGCATACTTGATCATATTGTCCTGGGCCTAGTGGATTCTTGTATTTTAGTTCTATAAAAATGCATAAACTAATTGATGGTTTCACGTGTTTTCAGGCTGCAAAGATCTGCAACAACATGCTCTTGGCCATCAGTATGATTGGAACTGCTGAGGCTATGAATCTTGGAATCAGGTTGGTTTGTTTTTTGTGGTGGATTGAACACCACAATAACATTTTTTCCATTACAGTTTTTATGTATTATGGTTGACTTTTGCTGAGACAATGATTAAAAGAAATAGGTAAACTTTTTGCCAGAAGTTGTCTTACAAAGCCATGAACAGGCTAAAGGGATTATTTAACTAAAGGAGGTGTTTTCAGCATGGGAATATTCTCTTGTATTGGCTGCATTGGTTGTTACATTCTACATCTGAAGTTAAGAGTTTATTTGTTCTACTGTAGTGTAGTGTACAATAATGTTTGTCTTTCATTATAAACAGCCAGAGCTAATATAGAGGTAAGTTTTTGTTTGTATTCTAAGCTAATGTACAGTCTATTCAGAATATTTTACTCACATATGGCTCTCATTGGCTTTGCTTATTTCTTAAATTGTTCCAAGGTCTATTGGAAAGTGAAACTTCTACTACAGTGTGTATATCAAATTCAGATGAAAGCATAAAACAGAACATCTACCTTTTTTTGACTTTATGAGAGCACTTTGTCCTATTTGCCAAAACTCCTAGTTTGTCAAAAAGCTGCAGTATACTCCACTACTCTCTTGCCAGTACTGGCTACCATTTCTTTTCTATGATGTGCTACATCTAACTTTTCAGTGACGTCATATTTGAGCAAAATTATTTTTGTTTTCTAATTGTGATGTATTTATTTTGCTGTGGTCTTTGTAATTTTGTTTTATTTATTGAGTGCATGCAAGTACACGTTCAAGATCAAGGTATTTGAACCTTTGATAAATTCTTGTAGCCAGATCAAAATAATTTGCAAATTTATAGACAGAGAAGTCCTATGTTTGAAAACATTATCTTGCAACTGTGTATCTTTCAGGGGATTTTCATGAATTATTTATCTGCACAGTTGCATCCTTAAAATTTGCTACCTAAAACTACAGATACTGTGGGTACTTATCAACTGGGCTCAACTGTGCTCATGTGGATTTGGTACACTATAAAAACAGCAAGAGGGCATCAAATGCTTACATAAATTTAAAAAAACACCTACATATGCGCACATACACAAGACAATGTAATGGATTCACATTTCCTCTTAATTACCATATCAAGATGCAGTTGTTTTATTGAATTGCCCTTGTCTCAGATGTTAGACTGTCTTGACCTATTAAGTTGTCATGTTGTAATTGAGATAAAAGAGGAATTTGCTTTGCATCAGTGCTAATTGGTTTATCAATATCCTGTACCATTTACATTTTAAAATTGAGAGTCTGTAATATACTGAAGCATGTCTGCATCAAGCCATAATAAAACCAGTAACATTGTTTACAACTTTTTAAATCTAGTGTTATCCAGAAAGCTTGCATTGTGTTCTGCTTTAAGTCATGATTCACTAAGGCACGTGCAATTAATTTTTTGTTACAGTTTTATCTACATTTGTAGGAATGGCTAAAATAAAATCAATTGGAAGAGGGGTATTCTGGGGCGTGTAAGCCCTGTGAAGAGCAAGTTGATGTCTGCAGTCTGTAGCTTGAAGATGTTTAGAATTTTTTCCTTTTCCAGTTTAAATTTTGGCTGAATCTCTATTCATCATTTGTGAGCAAAAATCTAATGTGAAAGTAACAATATATAAGCCTCCCTACCCTACAATTAAGGTTATCAAGAGGGAACTATATTTATTGTAGATGAAACCTGCTGATTTTAAACCAAAGTATAGAAATAGCAGAATCTCATTTAGTCAAAAACTGAATTAAGTTTAAGACAGAGGTGGTTATTTAAGAAGTAATTTAGAATCCTTGCATTGATTTTAATTTACTGTGATTTAGATCTTGAGAAGATGACTTCTGCTTATAACTAGAATAAGTGCTTTCCACTTGGAGTGTGGAAAAATTTCTAATATAGAAATTTACAGTTGTCATTCTGATTATTAGAAGCTTTGCTATATTAATAATTTTAGGAAGTTTTTTCTACTCTGAAGCTCAAAGGATAGTGTGGCTGCCTGCTCTGAAGAGAGTAGGAAGATGAACTTGATTTATTAGATTGATGCATATCTGGTGAAGAAAGTCAGACTTTGACTTCATAATGGTAAAGGATACTGAAAATCTTAAAAATTTAGAATAGGAATTTTGGAACTTAGATGTGTTCTTAACTTTCATATAGAATATAAAATGTCTTTATGTCACGCATTGTATATATCTGCTGCATCTTTTAAATTGAGATCATATTACAACACCTCCCATAAACCAATATATACTCTAAACTTAAGTCTTCAAAGCAGTGTGATATTGATTCTATTAATAAGCCACTTCTTCTCTAATGTTTTCATAAACCATACAGTCTAAATTTTCATTTTCTGAAGTAGAGTGACTATTCTAGTAATTTCATATTTTTTAATTATTGTTTTATTTATTTTATTTTTGAAATTATAGAATTTTTCCAAACTTCAACATAAGTAGCAAATATAATATGGTGAGGAGGAAAGAAAACTGACATTAATGAACAAGAATTCTACAAGAAATTCCCAGAAAAATAGGCCATATTGCTATGTAATTTTGCATTTATATTTCACTTGCTTTACTCGATCATCATCTTTATTTTCTAATGAGGATGTCCATTTTCTCTGGAAGTTATTTGGATTAAATTGCATAAATACTTTTTAAAAATATTCCCATCCATAGTTCTGGATTAAATGAATGAAATGCTTGTTATGTTCAGTTTTTCCATTACTTTCCTGATGATTTATGAATGTTATAGTAAAAGTTAAAAGGTGTGGCAGATGTTGCGGAAATGAATTTACATTGTCATTTATATTTTCTTTTCTTTCTAGCATGTTAGTGTATCTTGTCAGTTGAAAAATCTTGAGCACATTTTGCTGTACAGTTTTACAAGTAGTGTGCATATTGCAAAGTACTGACTTACTGTGTCAAAGTGACACAGACTAGATGTAAACTGCACAAATAAGAAGTACAAACATGAAGTGATACTGTCCACAGTCAGAAAATATTTTTCATTTTGCTGATCATCTCAGTGCCAGAAACTTCGTTCTGCTGAGCCCTAGGCTCCAGTAAAACAATTTCTAATACTAGCAAAATAAAGCTCGGAAATGAAATATTGCTGATACCTGGTTTGTGTTTAGGTCAGATGGAAGTTGCTGCCTGACAGACAGTTTGCGGTCCCTTCAGAAACTGCCTGCAAAGACTCAAGGAAGGGCTTATGTGGTGACACAAGACAGCTCAAGGTTCCCTAATGTGGTTGGGATATAAGGGACCAGGAGAGCAGTAAGGGCTCTATGGCAATAACTTCACTGCGAAATCCGTTTGTACGTCCAATAGCAGAGAAAATCATATCTATGAGGAGGGACTGCAGTGCCACCCAAATTTATACCAAAAGCTGCAAATACAGCTCCTTCCTAAGCAATTTTACTCCATTGATTTGTGCCCACCTGGGTTTTTTTTAGATAAATAAAGTGACAAGACAGTAAAAGATTTTTTCTTCTCATGCTAAGTTTAAATGTAGTCTCAGTCTCTAGATCTGGTTTCTGTGAGCACCCCTGAGCTACGGATGTAAGACATGAGCAGAAATGAGAGCTGACAGAGTCGAGAGGAGCATGTCCAACAGGCTGAGGAATAATTAGTCCTGGACACATCCCCACTGCAAAGTTTAGAAAGAGTACCTTGAACAAGCACTCCAGGGTGTGGTTCCTGCTGTCTTTGGCGTGGGACTATAGCTAAGTCTCATGAAGGTTAGTAATGATGCTGGAGAGCACTTACCTTGTTTAAAACACCAATGGCAAAGTAATTTTTAACTGTAGTAGACAGGCTGTAAGGTTCTGCTTGAATATTTGCACCTTTATTCAGTGTTTACCCAAAGCACCTTGAGATGGGAAAAGAGTTCAGCCACTTCAGTTGTTACACCTTAGAATGAGACCAGGATGTATCTTTCTTGTGAGACACTATTTTAATTTCTGTATCTGTTCCAGACAGAGCTTTTGGAGGAGTGTGTGAAAAATTCAGGCTGAAGCTTTATTAGAGCTCAGCAAAACTTGAGTTTTGAGCTGTGGTGTGAAGGGATCCTATTTTGAACTTTTTTTTTTTTAGTATGTGCATCTATTGCTTAGTTTCTGCTGTTCACTTCATTAGGAATGTTATTGAAGAAGCATTGATTTGAGGGAGAAATTGTTTTTGTTCTATTATAAGTACAGTTAATACATGAGCTTCTTTTCTGCTTATAAAGGAGAAGAGCATTTTGGTAATTGTAAATTCACACACACATGCACAAGCGCTTGCCATGTCCAATGGCAAGTTGTTATGGGGACTGGCAGACTGTCATCATTTTGATAGCTTGAGCAGTATATCTCCTGAACAGCAATGGAGCTCTTATGCAGAGAGTATCGTATGTTCCCAGCCAATTTACAGGGAAACAGCAATAACATTTTATCATGGTTGAGAGCCCAGTAGCTGCTTCCTATTAAACTTGCCCTTTCAGATACCTGTCTTGGATTAATTTGTTGATTTCAAATGGAAACTCAGTCTTCTCCACTGAAGCATGACTTTCTAGGATAGACTCTTGCTGAATGACAATTACTGTATATTCTGGCTGGTTTCAGACCATTACAAGCTTTGGGCGCAGTGGAAGACAGAGGACTTCTTCAGTAACTGATTTTAATATATGTCTAATTTTAACTGTCAGTTATATATGCACCAGTGGATGAATCTTCAGAAAGATGAAATGCAAAGCACTTCTAACTTGCTCTTATTAATGATACACTTGCTGCAAAGGAGAAAAAAAAATAGGTTCAGGTCTCCTGAAGAGAAGCTGCATGGTGTTTAAGAGCTATGAATTTTGAAGAAGCAGGGATACAAACTGACACTATCTTCCTTTTTCTTTTCCCAGAGCAAAAATATGTCAGATCTAGTGCAAGACAGTATTTTACATATCTGTATAATACATGCATATCTTTTAAAGTACACTTTCACAGAGAGGTGGTTGGAACACTGTAAAAAGAGCATTCTTTGGGAGGGTTATGTGTTTTGAAATAATAAACCCAGTGTCCTGCAGTATACTCACAGCTGTAATTGCAGGCCTCTCCATGCAGTTGGATATGGCACAAGCAGGCACTACATTGGTAAAAATACTGATCTGGATGTAACAATGATGAGGAAACACACGAGTCAAGAGATTTGTTTGAGGGGGAAAAAAACAACCTCTGTGTATTTAAAAGCTCAGGCTTTGAATGCTCCCAGTGTGCTTTTTTTTTGATTACAACAATTAAAGCCATTATTTGGAGTGGCTCTTGATGAAGACTTTTATGGTGAGGACTTTGATGCACACTTTTATGCACAATAAAATACTGTGAAAACATACTGGTGCTGGAAAATACAGTTTGTATTTTTAAATAAATGATCATTATGAGCATTCAGTTGAATCAGAGGTTTGGAAAAAAATGGGGAAGAACATAAAGCTGGATCCCATTTAGGCCAGCAGAGACTTTCCATTGAATTCCAGGGGCTGCTGCAGCAAATCATACATAAGAGTGCCCAGCAGTTCTGCTAAAAAGCTATCTGAAATACAGAAAATTATCTTGCTTAGCGTTAGGAAGGCAGACTTGCAGGACACAGTGCCACTATAGGAGTAGGAGCCATGCTGTAGGGTTGACTAAAATGTAGTTTTTCAAATCCAGAATGCCTACTGGAATAGATAGACATGCATTTTATCAACTGTTCGACTGGTAAAGAGCTTTTCTCATCTACAAAATAAAACTTTGAGTGCTACAGTGCCTGGAAGCCCTGTTAGGCTATGGGGATCTGCAGAAGTCTGTGATGTGAGAACTAACATAAAAAACATTGAAATCTATTTAAATAAACTTTGTATACGGTTGTGATATATCCATTTTAAAGTGTCCTTTTCTTATCTTGAATTGTTACTGGAGATAGTTCCCTTGCTTTCTCTTTTGTCCTGTGTGTAGCTGAACATTTGTACCCTGCCAGATAAACTGCTGCTGCTTGTCCTTGATATTAATGCAATTGATGTAAAATTACACTGCAACTTATTATCAGCATAAATGTGAATTCATAAGAGGGTTAATTTTGTATAATATTGAAGAATTTTCAGGGTCTGCACTGAGCAGCAGTTTATGCCATCATCTCCATGGTAGAACAAATGACGTTTCTACTTGGACAAGCTTTGTTTTATCGGGATCAGTAACCTTATCAGCAGCTGACCCAGAACTATAATATATGTTTGCAAATAGATAACATATGTCACAGTGAAATGCAGACTTGCCTCATAAGCAGGAGCATATAATGAAGATTTAATAATAGCAAAGACAAGAATGCACAGCTATATATGACGGTAAAGTTTTTTTGATAAGTGCAGCATTTTTATTCACATTATGAGAGCAGAATCAATTGTGTTATCTTGTTTACTTTAGAAATGCACTAGTGTTCACATATAAACACATTGCACAACCATTTCCATGATGCCACACTTGCTTGTGAATTTTTGGCTTTGTTCAGAGAATATTTTTATATGAAGAACAAGTATGTGACCTAGTAGGTAACAGAACAGAAAATGCCTTTCAGTAATTGAAATACAAGGTAACTATTGTTCTCAAAGGATCTTTAATTTGCTTGCACTGTCAAAATTGCTAGGTGAAGAGGATTTGCTTAGTGCAAAAGGAAAAAAGCTTTGAAAACCTACTGCTTAAATGGCGGATTGATGCTCTTTAATTTAAGATGCAGCGTCCCTGCCCCCAATATCAATAGTCTGTCATTTTTTATGACTTATAATAAAGGGAGAGGAATGATGGTAGGGTCCTAAGATATAAAACAAGTCACCCATGTCTTGTGCGTTTTGACATTAACACTTCTCTTCTTTGACCTTTGACAGATTAGGCCTTGACCCAAAGCTGCTGGCCAAAATCCTAAATATGAGCTCAGGTCGCTGTTGGTCAAGTGATACATACAACCCTGTTCCTGGAGTGATGGAAGGAGTACCCTCAGCTAACAATTATCAAGGTGGCTTTGGAACAACACTCATGGCCAAGGTACATAGCACTTGCATGTCAAGTATGTGCAATTGCTTCTCTCTGGGCTTCTAGCAAACGGTCTTCTCAGTGAAAATTTGTGATTATAGGATAATATATAGGCATGAATAGAGGGGAACTGAGCTCTTCCTGTAGATCTGAATTAATGAGTTGTTTACAGGGCTTTTCCTTAGTCTCCAGCTTTTTTCTAGCCGCTATTACTGCTGAGCCACTCAGTGAGATTATATGCATGATCTTTTTGAGTTCTGCCTTAATAAAGGAGTCCCGATGGACATGTGGGTATAGTGAGCATTCAGCAAGCCATTTAGCCTCTTGCATGACTGCTCTAGAATTTAGGAGCGTAAGTTCAAGAGAGAATTCAGGGAAATCCAAGTTACTTAATTAGGTGCTGATAGTGGCATAAGCATCTCATTGGTTTCTGCACCATTCTGTGAACTCTCTTGAACTGTCCTAGCTGGTGACAGAAGAAGGCTTCTCATGAGTAATTACATAGTAATCTAAATTGCTTTAGATTTGCAAAGTGGGAGATGTGGGGTTTAGGTCCTTTTCAGCAGTAGGAAGTTGAAAACCTACTGTTATCCCATCCCAGGAGAATGCACTTATTGCCATGCTCTTGGCTTTTCCAGGAAAAGTGCTGTCCTGAGTCACTCTGTGGTCAGGAAAGCAAAGCTTTTAGAGGCCAAAGGAAAGTAGGCAAGGAGGTCAGAGCTTTGCATCCCACTGATAGGACACACAGTTGGAGGAAAGAGATACAGAACTCTGACTCTTGAACTACTTCTGCGCTGAGCACAATGATTGCCTAAGGTAAATTATAAAATCAACTCTAGAAGAGATGCCTCATCTTAAGTGCAGGAAATAATTTCACACTGAATATCCATTTCATGGAGATACTGTCCTAAGGGAGGTATTTGAGTTCATACAGGATAGGTTTTATGCATACCAATTTATTGAGTGCTCCCAACTGATTAGGAATTCTGTCCATTTTCAGCCCTTCCATTTGAGTGGAAATGTAGCACTTAAAACTCAAACAGCATTCTCAAAGCTGGTGAACTCAGATATTACCATGTAAATCTCCAAAGTGCTGGAGTTCCTATATATAATACCTGCTTATTGATACTGTTCATGTCATTTTGCAGTTGATTTAGGACAATTGGTGCATTTGCACACTCAATTAAATTTGCCAACTTCTTCTCAGAGTGGGCCCAGAGTGTTTTGCATGTGGTAGCACAAAAAAACTTTGCTGGTGCTGCATGGCTCACAGCCCCTCAATGGCTGCTGCATTTTATGTTTATGGACCAATGACCAGGAACTTCCATTTCTTTGAGGAATAAATATTAAAATATTGAGAAATAGAAGTTTTTGCATTGTGTTCATGTCATTGAACATCGGGGACAATAAAGTGTTGTTTAAATTACAGATTTAGAAAAAGCATTAGGTTATTGCTTAGAGTTTGCCAGGCAATTAGAAATAAGCAACCTGATATTGGCCCTGCCAACAGCTTGTTGCTATGTTGTGTGTTGTTTTCAGAATTTGTTCTGCCTGTTGTGCCATGTTCCATGCTGCAATCTCTATTCTCATGGTTGACAGCTCTCAATCTTGTCCAGAGTTGCCCCATAGTATAGATACAATAGGGGCACACATTTTCTTCCCTCCCTTTTAAGTTTCTTTCTAAAGGGTTGTTTTTTTTCCCTTTGGTCTTCATCTCCCGTGGAAGAATGCCCTGAAAGATCTTGCTTTAATTGAAGGAATAGCATCCTGGTTTGTGCCTGTTGAAACTGCCAGCTTTTGGTTATAAAGCATCAATGATAACCAAGAGAGAGCTCCTCAGAGAGATTTGTAATTGCTGTTCACTCTTCTTACTTGCCTCTCCTGACAGTCCTGAAGACTGCCTTCTTTAGGCTAGAATCCTCAGTAAGAAGGAAAGGCATTAAATTCCTCTCATGTCTCTGGAACTATGCTCTGTTTTTCTATAGATGGAAGATTTCTTGAATAAGTAGCCAAGACAGCCAGTCATGTTCAGGCTATTCTTTGGTGCAGTGGTGACCCCTTCTAAGACACTGCCTTTTAGTTTGTGGAAAGACTTTTGCTGCTATCCATTTCATCCTGATGTGTGACATACTATGCAGTTTGTAAATTGTTTGAGGTGGGGACTTTTTTTAAGGGAAATGCAGAGCACAATTTTGCCACTTAAGAGATAAAAAAGAATGTATTCAAAGGAGAAAGAGGTAGGTAAAACCCTGACACTGAGGAGAAAATATTCCACAGTGAAAATATCTAGAAGTGTCTCAGTAACAGTCACTAAACACAATTACTAAACTTCAAGCTCCTGCTCACATATCAGATGGTAGAAGTCAAAGGCTTTCTTAAAAATGTTTTGTCATCAAAATCTCTCAAACAAAGCCAGAGGATCTTTATTTTAAGTGTTTGGGTAAAAAAAGTTTGCCAGATACCTCTGAGAAGCTCTTTGGTCTTGAAATTTGATACCGAAACATACAATTTAGTCAACTTACTGTGAAACCTGCTCTAAAAATTTTGCATTTTAAAAAAATCTAGTTTAGTTTACCACACCATGTTTGTGTCCAAGGCATTGGCAGGCCAAAAGTTCCATCTCTCATTGACAGCAGTTGCTAATTAAATGTCAACTTTGGATCCTGAGAAGAGCTAGATTCATACCATACTCTTGAGTCATGTCAAGACAGCCTTTGAGCATTATTCCAAATGGCAGTTTCATTTACATCAACTGCAAAATAAATGTAAGGAACCAGGTAATTTTAAAGTGGAAGCAAATTGTGAAAGAGAATCTGTTTCCCTATTCTAAGGAATATTCAGTGCACTGAGACATCTGGAAGATGTTGCCAGTTCCAAAAACTATGAGAGAAGCCATAAACTATGCTCTCATTTTTACTTTTCCAAATAAGTCAGCAAAGGGAAATTTCTTTTCAAGCTCTTTTGTACTATTTCACTTGAGGGATCTCCAACCTCAAGTGAAAAGGTGCAAAATACTTCATAATCTGAAGTTAAATATGACCTTTACTTACATTTTTTTGGGGTTTTTTTCCTTCAAAGCTCTAATTTATAGAATGGAACTTTAAAAAAAGCAAAACAACCTTCCTGCACTTCAATCAGGAGTCCTTGTCCATTTGACTGTTGAAATGTTGTTGAATGTTTCAACCATCTTGGAGTCACGCTTTCTGTACTGAAGTGAACAGAGCTACTTTATTGCCTTGGTTTAGGAATGCAATTCTCTAGTTTAGTATTCCATTAAAAAAACCCTGTGAGCTGCTGCCCTCCTCCTCCAGTCAGAGGCACAAGACACAAAGATTGTGGGCTGAGATAAGAACAATTTATGGGAAGCAGCCATGATATAAGAACACAAATAGTAACAGCACCATACTAATAATAAAAGAGAGGATTATTTAAATGCAAAATGTTCACCAAGCCCAGGATAATGAAAAGCAGTGGTGGACAGACACACTACGATTTTCCTCAACCAGAAAGGAGCATCCTTTCTTCCAAGAAGCCAGAGAAAGTTCCTTTCCTCACCCCAGCAATGACATAGGATGGTACCAAATAACACTGGGGTCTTGGCCATGCCCATATGGTGCAAAGCTCCACCCCCTCACAGCTACTGCAAAAAATTAACCTTGTTCCTTGCCAAAACCAGGACATTTATGAAATTATATTTGTGCTAACAGTCCATTCAAAATTTGCAGGAATTGTTTCTGTGAATCTTTCAGAGAGAGATAGATCAAAGGCACCACTACCAATACCAAGTACTTTCACTAGTTCGGAATTAGATGACTTTGCCATTCTAATATTCCATTAGATGAGTTAAGCTTTCTTGAATAAAATGAATAATATGGGTACAGATTTCACAAAGAAGGCTTATATATGTCATGAAATATCTTACTGTATGCAGGTTAAAGAAAGTGTTCCTAGATTTGTCAGCTCATCAGTCTTTCAACAGAGAAGAAGTGATCTGCCCTGATGTAGATGAAAACTATTTTGGTTTCTGTGACATCTGATATGTATGTTTTTCCTATTTTCCCAGAGCTTGAAGTCATTCGAGGGTAATAGGAAAAGTAACTATAATTCTGATTTGTATCAGAATGACCTTTATAGAGCCGATTTACAGATCGAAGTGACATTTAGAGAATAGAGTAAGATCTTGAATTTCCTTGTGCTAATTCAAATCCAGACACACAGAAAGTAAAGACCTGTCTTGTAAGTCATCCCTGAGAAGTCAAAGGTGCTCTCAGCAGTACTACAGTCTTTCAGTTCTTCTGTATCAGGGATGGGAGCCATCTGTCAGAGTAAGGGAAGAGCATCTTTGCTTACAGGCTTGCAGAGCTGTGGTGAAGAAGGCTTTAAGCTGAAGTTACTAGTGGAGGGGGAACCTGCATTCATCCCACTCCTACCAGTTTGATGCCAACAACAGCAATAACTGTCCACAGCCTGGACGTAGATTGCAAGTGCAGCAGGAGAGCCCTGAAGAGCAGCACAAAAGAATTACACCAGTAAGTTGGCTTCATCAGGGCCCAGTTTAAATGATCCTTTGCAAATGCTGTGTGTGCATGCCTGCTGGGCTGTGATCTTACATCTGGCATCACAGAGACATGGTGGGATGACTCCTCTGACTGTGGTGTTGGAGGGGAAGGATTCAGGCTCTGTGTCAGTGACCAGCTGGAATGCATGGAGCTTCGCTTGCAGGAGGAGCTGACTAAGAGTTTATGGGTCAGGATTAACAGGAGAGTAGGGACAGGTGACATTTTAGTGGAGACCTTCTACAGCCCATCAGATCTGAAGACTGAGCAGATGAGAAAAATATAGACAAATCCACAAGCCTTGGTCCTCATGGGGGACTTCAACCACACTGATACCTGCTGGAGGGGCAGCACAGCAAAGCATAAGCAGTCTAGGAAGTTCTTGGAATGCGTTGGTAAGAACCTCCTTCTCCAAAGACAGAAGAGCCAACAAGGAGAGGTTGTTGTGTTGGACCTTGTTCACATCAGCAAGGAGGGGCTGGTGGGAAATGTGAATCTCAAGAGCAGCCTTGGCTGCAGTGATCATGAAGCGGTGTAGATTGAGGTCCTTAGGGCAGCAAGGAGGGTGCACAGCTAGCTCACTACCCTGGACTTCAGGAGAGCCAGCTTCGACCTCTGCAAGAATCTGCTTTGTGCAGTAACATGATGAGGCCCTGGAGGGAAGAGGAGCACAAGAGAGCAGGTTAATATTCAAGGATCACCTCCTCCAGGGGGAATGCATCCCAACAAGGAGGAAATCAGGCAAAACCATCAGGAGGCCTGTGCTGATGAACAAGGAGTTACTGGACAAATTCAGTCACAAAAAGAAAGGTTGGAAACAAGGACAGGTAGGCTGGGAGGAATACAGACAAATTTTCCAAGCAGCCAGGAATCAGGTTAGGAAAGCTGAAGCCCTGATAAAATTAAACCTGACCAGATACTTCAAGGGCAGCAAGAAAAACTTCTATAGATACAGGACCTTATAAGGGTTAGGACTTGGTTGCCCAGAATTTGGAGAAGGCTGAGATACTCCAAGACTTTGACAGGTGTGAAAGGTGGGCCCTTGCAAATCCCATTAATTTCAACAAGGCTAAATGCAAGGTGTTGCACTTGGGTTGGAGCAATCCCAAGCACAAATACAGGCTGAGCAAAGAATGGATTGAGAGCACCCTGGGGAGAAAGACTTAGGGGTTATGGGTGGACCAGAAGCTCAGTGTGACCTGGCAATGTGTGCTTGTAGCTCAGAAATCCAGTCACATCCTGGGATACATCAAAAATAGCGTGACCGTCAGGTTGAGGGAGAAGATTCTCCCCCTCTGCTCTGCTATGTTGAGACCCCACATGGAATGCTGTGTCCTGCTCTGGGGCCTCCAAATAAGAAGGCCATGGACCTGCTGGAGTGAGTGCAGAGGAGAGTGGTGAAGATTGTCAGAGGGCTGGGTCATCTCTCCTGTGAAGAAAGGCTGAGAGAGTTGAGGTTGTTCATCCTGGAGAAGAGAAGGCTCTGGGAAGACCTTATAGCACCTTCCAAGACTTACAGGAAGCCTACAAGAAACGTGGAGTGTGACTTTTGGAAATACAGTGGCAGGGTAAGGGCTAATAGCTTCAAACTGAAAAAGAGGATATTTAGATTAGATATTAGGAAGAAATTCTATACTGTGAGGGTGGTGAGTCACTGGTTGCCCAGAGAAGTTGTCTATGCCACATCCCTGGAAGTGTGCAAGGCCAGGTTGGATGGAGCTTGGAGCAGCCTGGTCAAGTGGAAGATGTCCCTTCCCATGGTCAGGGGCTTGGAATTAGATGATCTTTAAGGCCCCTTCCAACCCAAACCACTGAAAAACAAGAAAAAATCAACCACACAGCAGATTCTATAAACCACCATAGTTCTGAATGGATAGGAAATATAGGCATTTCCTAGTAATATTTGAGAGGTTCTTTTGCAGCTTTGTTGAAATATAGACCCCAAACACTGATTTCATTAACAAGAACTTAAAGACAGACTTCAGTGCAGGCATTACTTTCCTACGTAGTCAAGAGATCTTTTTGTATATATCCAGGCCCTTGTTAGTGCTTCCTTCTTTGGGTTGTTTCATGTCTGATTCAGCTTAGAGTTCAAGACATCCTACGGCCTAGCTGGCAGCTGACTATTTCTGGCTAGCTATGATTAGTCATAGTACCTGGTACTCACCTTTGCGTTCTGCCGTATTGATTTCAGATTATAACGGTAGTTGACCAAGGAGGACACATTTCAAATTTGTCCTCTTTGAACCTTCCCTCCTTTTGTTGACCCAAATACAGTATTTAAAAACACAGTGGAACTATTCTCTATGTGCCTCTATTAAAGAAAAAGTCACTCAAGAAGAATTTTGAGTTGTAGCAGATGGGGGACTGCCCCCTAAGCAATTCTCTTAATACATCCTTCCAATTAGGCAGCAAACCAGTTATATTCACTAAGTGACCTGAGTGTCATTTTGCTATTAACTGTTTAAGTCATAGTAAATATGTATTTCTTAAGTGGCTTTCATTTTCTTATTCTTGAAATTTCTTCTGCCTGATTTTTAACCTGTTTATAATAATAAAAATTCCTCTTGCCAAAAGAACTAAATTATACTCTTACAATCTATGTGAAATGCTTCAGTGAATAGCCAAGGAGATTTTCTTACTAGAGATGACATACTCAATGGGGAAAAAGAGTCTGAGTCTTGCTACCAGGTTATATAGTGATCTAGAATCTTAAAATTCCTCCTGTTCTTAAGATGGTGCCTGCCTGGCAAAGTTTGAGGTTTTTCTGTTGAATAACATTTAATTACTGTTTAAAAAAATAAAAACTATATGAAACCTACTTCTTCCAGATCTGAAATTTTAAGGCTGGAGTATTGTACTTGTTGGCAGTAGAGTTCTTGTTACAGTGGAAGCCAAATAACCTATCATATGTATATGGCTGTTTATGTCCTTGTTGTTTCTCCCCTGACTTTTTCTCTTTTTCTTTCCTTCATTCTTCCTCTCTGCCCTCTTCCTCCCTCTTCTTGCCCCCCACAGGATCTTGGCTTGGCCCAGATTTCTGCCACCAACACGAAGACACCAGTTCCTTTGGGCTCCCAGGCACATCAGATCTACAGGATGATGTGTGCCAAAGGCTATGCCCTGAAAGACTTCTCAGCTGTGTTCCAGTTTTTACGTGAGGAGGAAAGCTTGTGAGCTGTCCTTTGGAAATGGACGCAATAACAAACCACATTTTTTATCCTTTAGTTCATTTGGGAAGTTTGTGGATTTAATCAAGCATCCTGCTTCCATACAGATTAATCATCTTTGGCTGTCCAGACCACAACGAACTCCAGAGTTTCTGTATAATTCTTGAAAAGGCAAGCCAAGGGAAGGGATTGTTTGGCAATTAGCCAAGAGCAAGTCCTTTTTTTTTTTTTTTTTTAAGAACCATCAAAGTTTTTTTCACTCGACGCAATAAATAAATATTTTTTTTATGAAACACTTAACTGTTCACATATAAAATAACTTACGTTATGGCTACAGACTTAGTTGAATCATGAATAATAAGAGAATGTTTTATTGCAATTTTATCATATATAGTGATCTATTAAAATTTAAAATTAATACCTTATGGAAAAAGGGAATATATGTTCAATGAGGAAACACATCTTGAGATGGATTTTTTTTTTGTTTTGGACCTAGTAGCCCTGAGTTGATCAGAAGTTAATTTTTCCTGGGATTCAGGTTGCAGATTAAGTTTATAGGCACATGTTCTAAGTGGAAAGCTGTTACACCATGTTTACATGATAGGCTTAGGTCAAATAATATAGAATGTGTGTCCCTCTTGTAAAGCTCCATTATTGTATTTTGCTAACCCAATTTTATATTTTCTTGTATTCTGTCACGCATTTTCAGAACTCAAGATCAGCACTTACCAGAAGTTCTAACAAAGTGTACATTTGCTTTAGGTAATTACTAAAGTATTTTAAATCTTAACAAACCCTATTATTTTGAAAAGAAATAAAATCTATACTGGTAAATACTTGCTGCACAATTATTTGCTTTTTGTTTAGGTTGAGTCTTGTACACACAGTATTAACCAAAACTTATACAACGTGGTCTTATTTTCTAATTTGCTGGGTTTTCTACAGATTATCAGATCATCTTGCAAACCTAAGTCTTTCAAAAGCTCTTGTTGTGAAATGCAAACAAATATATAATATATGCAAATATATTTGCATACATATTACCCTAACTATTCATATCCCATTGGTCTTGCCAAAGTACAGGTACATATTTGGCTTTATAAATACTCATGCTGATTGTGCTAGAACTACACACATTCAAACTCTATGCTTAATGATCAATTACACATCTACATTCCCATTTTGGTTGTGTGATGGATCCTTTTATAGATGCACATTAGGTTATCAAAATTGTGTGCTTGAATTAGCTCAGTTCTGTCAATAATCAGACAGCTTGGACGCTGTCTTCCAACAAATTAGTAGCATCATGCAAAAATTATTAAACAGTAGTAGTTGATCTCTTCTCCTTTCGGCTTTCTTTGAAAACTGTTTGACATTCCAGGTGATACAAGGATTTGGGATTCATTATACTCATTCAATATACATATGTTTTTATATATGAGTATAGGGCTACTGAGAGCAATTGTACTTTTAAAAAATTGTTTGTCTCTCTTTTGTTAACAATCTTGTTTCTACAGGATTGCCTTCATTCAGAAATTAGACACAAACTACCTGCGGCACAAACAGCCACTCAGGTGCAATATGGCACCATAGTTGCAGATGTGTGGTCTGACCTTTGCTAACAAGATCCCATACTACATTTTTTTCTTGTGGCACTCCTGCCTCACATAATGCAAAGGGTAGGTCTAGTCTTGTTATGAATTTGGGGTCAAGTAGTGAAGGCTGGTTTTGACAGTGCGATCCTTTTTCATTTGGACATTTTGTGATGAACGAGGTAAGAAATTGTAGGAGTGTTCCATTTCTATCCTCTGTATTTGGCTTGGAGATCTGTCTGGCATCACAGCACTTGTGGGAGACTCTTCCTTCTGCTGTCCCCCCCAGCCTGTGGCAGCTTTTGCTATGAAAGTGTTTGCTGATACCCTTGAGTTTACCTGTAGGCCTGGGCTTGCAGGAAGCATGATCATTTCTTTTCTGAAGACATTACATGCACATGTAGTTGTTGGGCGTCATGAGAGAAGAGAATATGCTCAGTGAGACAGTTTCTGAAGTTTTTAGCCTCTGAAATCATAAAACTTCTATTAAATATGTGGAACCTTCGTTGTTATTTTTATGTTCCTGTCTAAGGCTTGCAGCTTAGGCTTCCTGGTGTTCTTTTCTCCTCCCTCACAATCCCTCATCAAATTTTTAATTCTCACTCCAAAGCACAGGGTTCCTGGTGTTCTTTTCTCCTTCCTCACAATCCCTCATCAAATGTTTGATTCTCACTCCAAAGCACAGGGTGCTCAAGTTGGAGGAAAGGCTGCCAGAATGCCATTTTGACAAACCAAGAAAGTGTTCCATGGTCTCCTTCTTGGTGGAGGATTGTGGCTGAAATTAAAAACAAACAAACAAAAGAAAAAAAGCCAAACCCCCAGCTTCAGGGCAGACAGCCAGCACATAAAGTTCTAGACCAAGCAGTTAGTTTGGCAAAGTCAGAAACAACTTCTCAAATAAATGTTGTTATAGAAAGTGCCTTGGAAACATCAATGATGTACAATACCTGAAGCCAATAACATGATTTATATTAGAACACTTTTTTTTTTTCTTTACTAATTCTGCAGGAGAATATTTTATGACTCTGTAGGTATAGTGATGATAGTACCTGCTACCTATGGGTACTCTGCATGTGTATATGTTTGTAATGTATCTTTTGCTCGAGGTATGTTTCTGCTCTGTGGAAATCAGGCAAATACCAATTTATGTCACTGTCAGAGACAGGTTTTGAAAACTGTAATTTGTTGAGTTGAACAGAAAGATGGTAAAACTGGTTGAATTTCTACACTAATTGCCGTCCAGTACATACACACAAATTGGGTACAACAAATTAATGGCATATTTTGTAAATGTCTCAAATGGAAACTTGAAGTGACTTCTTTTTAGTTTGAATCTCAAACTAGCCCTCCCATCATGCTTACTTTGGAAACTCACCTATATCAAATGCATTTACTGACTAATAAGAAAACATTGTCAACCAATAAAAGTAGCCTTCTCTCATTTATGATTCAGTATAACCCATCTTAGGCAACTATTTTTGGTGACTGTTAAACAGAGGAGGCCTTCTATTAAAACCTCTGAGTACTATATTGCTTTAACCTTATTTATGGCTCTTACAAGCCTCAGGAGCAGGAGGAGGTGTTCTGACCAAGTAAAAATATTATATGTGATAGTCTGGCTCTGCTTTAATCAATGGGAATTTGGCCATTAAGTTGAATACTGCTGAAATTTCACAGTGTGTGCTGAATGCCCACGTGATTACACTGTAAATGTGTCCTGGATGCATCTGTGGAGCAGCTCAAACACATCTCTCTGATTGGGGTTGTTCCACATTACTGGCATTAGGATTATGAGAAGATGGGGTAGTGCCTGTGAGAGGAAGGATCCAGCACAAGCCACTGAAGTTTGTATTGCCAGTCTCCATCCTAGCCTTGTCCCACACTGGATGAGAGAGAGAGAGGTACTGAGGAGCATGAAATAGCTGCTGTCCCTGCCTGCATGAGCACAGAACTACCTGTCTTTTCAGCTGTTTACATCTTAGAGCTCTGCCACAAGGAGTTTTTATCAAATGGCTTACAGAACTGAAAGACTGGGGCCACCCCTGAAGCAGGCAGAGGAAGGCTGACATCATACAAGGCTGCTGTATTTATGCAGTGGATGTCTTCCTTTTAGTCTGCCAGCTTGATTTGTGAGATCAAATCTATCCAGGCACAAGTCTGAGGGTACTGACTTAATCAGCAGTGATACCTGTTGCTTTTGATTTGTTTTTACATCATCATGATCTTCTCCTTCATATAAAGAGTGATGAAACTCAGCTTTCCTCAAGACAAGTTGAGAATATTGTCTGCCTTTATAAGACTGGCTAGTAAGCTGTGGAAACTTTGAAGCAGTTTGGAAACTTTATTGTGTTTACTTGGTTCAGTGATGCAATGTGGAGTTAGAGCACTCTGCACTATTTTAGTTTTTTGTTGAACTTTAGTTCAACATCTAAAAGTTAGAATAAAAGGTGCTTATGAAAAGCTCAAGCTCTCAGTAGCAAGAATATCTTTTCATTCTGTGGAACACCATAATAGAAGTGTGATATTTAAAGGCTGCTGGTATTTTTAAGATCTGTTGCTTTCTATGTATGCTTTGTCACAACCTGTCCAGCCTGCTGGCACAGTTACACATTAAATTTTTTCCAATAAGAATAATAGCAATGGTTACATAGTTTTCTTGGGTGGACAGAAAATTAATATTTTTATGACTGGTATGTTCAATAGATGTGTGACATGGAGCTCAGCATCCATATGGCAGTGATTTTTTTTTGGCTTTGGCATTCATCATGGATTGTGAGCACTTGGGTAAATTGGAACAGGTGGATAAACCTTTCTAAAGTACTAAATGTCTCATAACAACTACTGTATAATTAAAAGCCGTCTGGCTTTTTCTGCATTTTCACCTAGCTCTTCCTTTTGACCTTGACCCTAAGATGAGGTCTGGATTTTCATTTGAAGTAAGAAATAAGTCTGTTTCTTCATCTAGTTTTACTGAGCCTCCATTAGTGATGACAGAGTTTGGTTTGTTAGAGTGAATGCTGTATATGGAGATAAGAAATGTGCTAACATATGTTTTATGAAGTTCATTGATTTCAAAAAGACTTGGAACACTGGCCAAAACCAACTGAAATCTAACTCATAAAAAAATGTTTACCTGTACCTAAAATGCAGCTACTCTGGAAAGGAATGCAAATGGTGTTAGAATACATTTCAGTCCTTACAGCATTTTTAGAAAATAAAATAGTTGTATTTTTGTCTTGTTGAAATTCAAAGAAGAAACCAGACAAGTGAAAAAAAATTTGTAGGCTTTAAATGTGGCCAGGTGTAAGTTTTATTTGGCCAAAATCAAATATTGCTGCTGTCCGTCTCCAGTTTGAGAGCATGATGAGAAAACATGCAGGCAACTTATGGCACCCACTGTGGTAGGGAAGTAATTTAAAGAATACTTCTTAAATTCTCTGAGCTGCTTGCTTTGCTCTGAGTCTCCTTCCAACTGATTTAACAGCATTAACTGGGCTGTAACCACTGAATGTAGGCATATCTGAGCCAGCTGTAAGGTGACTGGTTTGTATATCTGCATCTCCCTAAGCCCAGAGGCTTTCCTGGGTAAATACTGGGTCAGCAGTTCTGTTTCCAGTACCTAAACTGTCCAGTTTGTGGCTAGTAACAGTGGGCCATTTTTGCTTTTCAGTCATGTTATTTTCATGAAAGCCTGGAAGCTTTCCATGACCAGTGTTTAGTAGGTGAATGCATTGAGTGTTGTAGCTGTTGCCTGTTTTACAGCATCCTTCTGGCAGTCTGTGCCCTGTTACTCGTTCCTCTGCTTGTACGATGCCTGGAGGTCCCCTTGGTGTTGTGTAATTGTGTCAGGCAGCAGTCACACTGCAGTCCACAAAAAAGACTGACATCAGTCACACTCTGGTGACTAAAGCTGAAGCTTCAGCTCTGGGATTTAAGATATTCTTGGGTTCCTCTCCATTTCTACTTTCAATTTCTACTTTCTACTTTTCATACAAGCTCTACTTTATTTGAAGCTATACATTGCAAGGCACTAAGAGCCCACAGTATATCAGTTGGTTGGAGCTTTTCCCTGTATTTGACTGTGTTAAAGCTACATTTGCTATTCATGCTCAAGAAAAACCAATTTCTGATCCTTTCAGGAGACAGGGAGAAAAACACCACTAAGCAAATGGAGATTGCTAGGTTACAGGACCTGATGCCAACACGTTACTCTCACTGGAAAGCCATTGGATCCTGTCTGCACCTCCTCTTGCTATGACTTTTTTCCTCTGCTTGTCCCTGGGTAGATAAACTGTGTTCATTTATGTGGGTGCAAGCAGAGTCTGTGTTTTATAAAAGAGGAGAAGTAAGCAGCATCTTGTGCTGTGTGACCCACTGGGTCTGTCAGGGGAAGGTGGTTCCTTGTAAAACAGATAAGGGGACTGCAATCTGCTCCCTCCAGCACCATGATAAAGATGGAGACAGTGAGTCTGCAGACATCTGTAGTGGTAGGGTACTACCACCAAAGTCACAGCCTGCAGAATGCAGTCACACCACCCAGCTCTGCTCTCTGAGCAATAAACATCACACCAGCCTCTCCAAACTCTCCCTGGGGCCACTTGTGGCTCTAGTTTTGGCAGCTTTGTCTGCCTTGGCCCTTGCTGCCTGGAATCTACTTCTGCACTTCTTCCCAAAAATTCCTTTTCCAGTTCTGTGCCCGAGCTGACTGTAGGCCTTCAGTATGCCTACAAATAAGATGCTAGGTCTTAACTTGCACTCTATGTGCTCCCAGTAGTGCCAGAAAGCACATAATGAATGTGTCTCCCTTGTTTCTTCCAGACTTAATAAGTAAATGAAGCCATAAACAGTAAGCCAAAAGGATGGTGGTGGCAGGCATTTATGGGGTAGTAGGAATTTGTTCATTGAACTAATCGTTGTTCTACTTTGTGACTGTGGTATCTCAGCTTTTTTTCTGAGAGCAGGAGTGGTGTGGGTTTCTTTTCAGATGAAGAGGAGCCAAAACTGGCTCTGTCCACTGACCTGTGGCTGTCACTTTGAAACAGACTCATTGTTAAAATTTACAGTAAAAACTAAGAAGCCTCTTTTTTTTTTTTTTTTTTTAATTAAAATATAGCTGGTTTGCTTTGTTGGACTTTTTAAATCACTTTCCTGCAAATGGATGCTCTAATCTGCTTGCTAGTATTTTACTTCCTTCTCCATCTGTGTAACAGCCTGTGTATTATAGGCTACATATAACATCTAAAATCACATTCAGGGATCTGTGAGAAACTCGAGTCTTAAGGTAACCCTGCCATGGTGCTGTTAATAACACATTGCAAACAAGAAAGTAGTAAGTGGAAATAATGCACTCATTTAGAAGTAATAAATCCTTTGATCTTTCTTTGAAGCAAGGGTATATGCTTAAACTACCAATTCAGGGACAACCAGATGCCCATAAAGAATGGTTCTTTGCTTTGATAGAAAATCGCTGAGGCCTGCCCAGCAGCTCTGGTCTGTAAACAGATTAGTTAAGTGCTCATCAGCTCTGATTTGCATAGGACAGTCTTTGCACACAAACCCTACTTCCAGCCTTAATAAGCTATTTACTTGCAGGAAGGCTACTGGTTTCCTTTTAGTTAGAAATCTCAGTAGAAAATTGCTTTGTGAGAAGGAGCAGGAACCTGATTTGGAAATAGCACTGTTCCTTTGCATGGATGTTAATAGGCAAGTGGCGACTGGCAGTTTGCTGAGCCTCTTTAGTGAACAGCTGTGGGAATTAGAAAAATAGCTGGTAGTTGAAACTGTGGAGAACAGTTACTTCTCTCTCCCATTGGTGGCTGGATAAAGAGCGTACATGGGAGAGGATTGGGAAGCAGACGTTTGTCTCTGCAGAGAAGGATCCCAGAGCTGAAGTGTTCACTCCAGAGGATTTCACTAGGCTGTAAAATTCTCATCGCCTTTGAATAAAAATAAATGCCTCGTGGGTGCTTGTTGGTCTGTGTGCAGAGACTGTGTGCAGCCTTCAGATTTGTCACTCACATTTTTTCCTGTTTAAACTTCATTTGATCCCCACAATTACTTTTGTCTGATACAAAGGGAGGTCAGGCTCAGCCACAAATGCAGCAGATGGTGAGATTCACCCTAGAGTATAGAAAAGCTGCAAGTAACTTCAGAGCCTTTTGCATTTTAAAATGTGTTACTTCTCAACTGATTTCAGCCTGACCAGCAGTTTGCTTTTCTTTGAATCAAGAAAGCAGTGAGACTGCAACTTTGTTCTAATGGGGAGACAAATACATCAAAAGTGGGAAGAAAAATGTACAGTATTCCTGAAACCAATTATAAGCAGTTTCAGTGCAAACCTGCTGCAGCCGGAAAGGTCTTAAAAATTATAGACTAGATTCTTTATTAATGATCTCACAAACTTTGGGGTGACAGGTCTGCAAATAAAGACATAATGTAGGTGTGTGTGTTTTAAAACAGAATACTGACATTAGACACAGGAGAGTAAATTGTGTAGTTCTGCCTTGCCCTAGTAACAATGAAAAATATTATGGATCTGTTTTTTCACTGATTACATTATTTCCGTTTTGTGTCCCCATTTGCTTGGAAAGTAAACTTAGGTTAGTGCCTTTGTGCCTGAAAACACGGTGAAGGGCTGGACTGAGGAAACTACTTTCACAAGCTAAACTATTTTCACAAGCTAAATATAGTTACAAATTCTTCCCTGTAGTTTGGTTTTCATCATTTATTTCATCAGCCAGATGCTAGTTTTTCATGTAGAATATGATAAGAACATTACCCAATGACTTCCTCCAAAAATAAAATCTGAATTATTACAGGGCACTCTGCATTAGCCCATCAACCGTCTGCCTTTGAAGACTTGTGTTCAGCCCCTCCATTTTATAGGGCCAAGATTCAAATATGGGATTGCTAGAGGAAATTAATTACTAGTAAATTTAGAACAAAGGAAAGAACCTGCAACTTCACAGCATGTAAAACACCTTTTGGAATTCTTTGCTCTCTTCTTGGAAACCAGTGTGCCAAATTCTTGGAATTATTTTAAAGGTCTCAGTAAAATAGTTAGCTATCCAAAAGGCATAGTAAAACCTTATGTTTAAGGATATAAATAGCTGGCAGAAAAATATTTTGTCTCTAGCCACTTTAGACCATGTCTATTCAATATTCATTGCAAATCACTGCAGGCCTTGCTTTTCTGATGTCTTGAGTGCTGAGTATGGCTACGGGCAAAGAGTGGAACCTGAAGGGACAAAGTTGTGAGACATCCTCACCCCAGAGATCTACAGCTACTGCCACCTTCCCTTCACCCCCTGTCAGCCTCCTGTGTCCAAGCAGGGGCAGCAGTGGGCTCAGGGACCCACGTGGCTTCACACATTGGGTGTCCCACAAATCCAACAGTACCCGTGTTTTTCTGAACTTTCTGAAACTGTCACCTGTCTTCAGCCACTTCTTAGATGCCTCAATCTGCTCATACTGCTTCGTGTCTTCTCTAAGGCAGACAAAGAAACGCCTGCGCTTTTAGTGGGCATAAACCTGACCTTTCTGTTGATGCTCTTGCTACTGGTTCTCCATTTTCCCTCTCTGACAATTCTCTTTAATTGTTGCCTCCAGATTACAGTCTGTAAAACGTGTCTCTCACCTGCCTCCTCCCATAGCCACTCTGTCATGTGGTCTTCTCCTCATTTATTCCCTTGCATCTGAATGTGCATTTCTTTGTCCCAAAACACCATCCACAAAGATCCATCATTCGCATCCCTAAAGGCAGCATATGAGTCCACCTTAGCTAGTTTTCCTTTCTTTTTCCTTGTTAGTAGTGTGGCTTGTCTCCCATGGCTCTGATGCTCCACTTGAACTGCACCTTATTTCTCTTGTAGCTTTGCAACCTCTAATGCTCACAGAGATGTTATGCAGGCTGTACAGTCAGTCTGAAGAGTGATTCCCAAATCACTCTTCAAGTCATTAAGGAGGTTGGATTTTATGTCACCACATTCACTCTTGTTTTCACATCTTGTATCTTACTCCTTCTCCCTCAATTGGCTTTTCAACTAAATTAGCATCAAGTGTCCTTTCACCTCTCCTTCAAAAGCAGCTGCATCAATACCAGTCTCTAAGGCTGTGTCTAAAGCAGTGATGTAGTCCAGAGCAGGAACCTGCTTTACAGCATATTTCTGCCCATACCCATTTCCCATCCTTGCATGCACATCAAGGGATCCCAGACTACATGAGTGGGTTTTCTCTCAAATGAGGCAAAAGAGCAGGATGGTGCTCCAGGTTTGTCTCAGGCACTTTGCCTGCTCATGGGTCTTCTGAGTACCAGAGCAGACTGCAGCTGGTCTGGGGAAAAGCTCCAGATGTAGAACACTTACAGTGTAAGCATTGGCTCCTCAAAAACAACTGTGTAGTTTTCCAGATTTTCTCCTACTGTGTGGCTGGGCTAGGCAGATCCTGTACATCCTTTCAGCAGATGTGATTTTTCACTGATGCTTTAAACCTCAGTTTATTATTTTAACATTTGAGAAGTATCTGTGCCTCACCAGATCAATGGAAGATTGCAAGCCTGAGTCTTTTAGCAGTGTGGAGCTGATCCTTTTTTACTGACATTGATTTTATACCCAAGCACATTTATGGGCTTCTGCAGGGATTCCCTCTATGTCATCTAAAGTGAGATCCACATGGAAGTGTATCTTCTGTTGGGTGAAATGTCATGTCTGTGACTATATTCTGCATTTTTTTAAATGCTCGGTCTGGGAAGCATTCTGATACTGAGCTCAACAATTGTTTTTCTGAGTGGCAACACTCAGCTTTGTATTCTTAGGGAGCTAGCCAGGTTATTGTGGAAACAAGATATAGTAACTTGATTTTAAAACTGTTCTCTGTGGGGGATTGTTTTTTATGACCCTGGATTTTAAAAGTTTTCAAAATACATTTGCATTCATGAAAAATGTATTTTAACAACATAAAGGCTGACAATCCTGCTAGTTGTAAGGAATTCCTTTGATCATGAGCTACAAAGTCCTTGGTAGCCCTGGCAGTAACACAGGGTTTCCAACACATTATTCTCCACCTTATTTCATTTATTTATTTGATTTGAAAGCTTTTCTTTCCAGAAGCCACAAAGGAAGAATAGGAAACAGTTATCAATGTGGAGGTGAATTTTCCATTTCCTTCTCTTTCATGAAATTGTTAACAGTAATTTACAGTTGGTCAGTTACATTAAGATGGCTGGAATATTTCTACATTAAGTAATAAAAATCTTTAGTTTGTAGGCCTTATTAATTTACTGCATATCATAAAGCCTAACAAATTGTACTGTACTAAAAGACTATTACAAAAGTATTTATGAAAAAATATATGATATTGAAAGTAATTCTGCTTCTTTTGGACTTCCTTACCTCTGTGGGAAAAATTTTGAAAGCATTAGGCATGTTCATCACTGTAACAGATATTTTTGATGCATGCACACATTTTTATTTCCTTCTTGAGTTGTGCCACGTGGATGTGATTCTACCTGAAGCAAGTCAAAACTCTGAGTTCTTCTGAAGTCAATGGAAATTTTACCATATATTTCATTGACTTTTTCTCCCATATTAATTTTTGGGGGCACAATTTAAATTTAAGTGTGGCTCTTCAAGTTTAAAAAAGTGTCAGGTGTTTTATAAAGATTAAATTCTATCATTTAATCAAATAATTTTTCAGGAAATGGTGTATGTGAAGAGTGAAGCTGACTCCTGATTTATATTAGTGTATGACAGGTTCTCTCAAAATGGGGAAAATTGTCTGGACTTGAAAGGTAATATCAACAAATTTGTTGATGGAAGGTAGCCAAATATTAGATATCTGGAAGTGGGGGGGTCAGAATAAGGAATGTGGGCTATTTAACATTTTCATAGGTCTGGTGGTCTATCCAGTGTTGAAAGTTGCAGCCACTGCCGTGTTCAATAACTCTCTGTCATCCCTGAGGCTTCAGTGTGTGAAGAATCACAAAATCCCAGAATGGCTGAGGTTGAAAGGGACTCTATAAGTTATCTGGTCCAACCCCCTTTCTCAGCTACAGCCATCTACAGCAAGTTGTCCAGGACCATGTCAGATGGCTTTTGAATATCTGCATGGATAGAGACTCCACCTCCTGGGAAACCTGTGCCAGCTATCAGTAAAACTGTTTCCTGATTTCAAACAGAGCCTCCTGTATTTCAGTTTGTGCCCTTGCCTCTAGTCCTGTCACTGGGCACCACTGAAAAAAGGCAAGAAGCTCCATCCTCTTTGCACCCTCACTTCAGGTGCATGTATACATTTGTAAGATCCTCACTTAGCCCCACTCCAGGCTGAACCAGCTTGCTCAGCCTTTCCTCCCTGAAGTGATGCTCCAGTCTCTTCATTGTCTTCCTGGCTCTTTGTTGGATTATTTTCAAAATGTTTTTTGTCATGTAAAAAACTACATATTAGCATAATTCCCAAGCTTAGGGCTTCTCTTGGGAGAAAGAGGGACCAAGCTCTGGTTCTCTGCACGTCCTTTACCAAGGTGTTTCCCGCAGGCATCCGAGCATCCTGGTCTGCAATGAGATGGCTTTGTGCTCCTCTGTGCCACAGTGAGGTTAGAAACCTGTGGCTTCACTGTAGCATTCTGCCCACAAAGGGACCACTTCACAACTATACACATCTACAAGGCCTCAATGAAACATTGAATTACCCTTTCTATAATAAAACTAACTTGTTCTATTTGTGCTATAATGACCAAAACCAGCAAAAAACAGGGTGTAGGTGAAAGAACTGCACTGGGTCCCAGCCCAGCTATGTAAAAGGAGACAGAGGTCCAAGACAGATTTTTTTACTACTGGGCAGTGGCTTTAACTGTGAAGTAAATGTTTATTACTGAGGGAAGGTCTTTTGTCTGATACTCTACTGGGTGCTATAATTTCATCTTTTCCTTTTGTTGGCTCTACGACTTGTGAAAATCTTAATCAGGGTGAAAGGCAAACTTTGCCAGGCCACCTGAATGTAGTGGTGATTTGTTATCTGAAAATGTTCTGCTAATGGCAGAAGAATGTACTTAGAATTTAACTGTCAATAATTTCATTTTCTGTAATTTGATGAAATAAGATGATTTTGCATGTGACAGCCTAAATCTTCCATTGGTCTAGGCTGAAATACTATCCCTAAATTGAGATAACAAATAGCAAACTGATCATAAACAAATAACGAACAGAAGGAAAATTTGAATTGACTGGATAGCTATTTGCTGTGAAGGATTCACTCAACTCTATAAATAATGTTTTGTTTCTCTCCAGAGGAAGAATGACTTACTTCACCAAACAGGTAAAATAGAAAAAATAACAACACCCTAATACACTGAATCAAATGAGAAAATAAAAACTGTGATAGATGTGACCTTTGGAGAAGTGTTCAATTTTGTTTGTCATTGCTTGGAAATAATGCTGTGTACCTTACAGCATTACAGGAGGTAAGAGCCAGGCAGCAGAAATGTCACTGTTTTCTTTTATTGTCTTAATGTGGAATGCAAGTTTTTTAATAGATCCAATATACTTTAATAGATTGCTTGTTTTCTTTCATTCATAGGAGGGTTTTATGTGGGATCACAAATGGGTGTATTCCTCCGCCCCCTGCTTTATAGCACATCACTGTCACACATGACATCAGAATTGCTGTAATGTGTGAATGTATCTACAGGTTTTTTCCACAGGATTCCTGGGCCTTTAGTGTGCTGATGAGCTGCTTTTATACTTTGTTTCTTCTGATTCAGATCAAAAGAACTTGCACATGGTCAAGCCCCTTACAATAGACTCGATCCACTTCCAAAACAGTGCCAGGTGACAAATCTCTTTTTATTCCACAGTTAGTTTGCATGTTCAATGTGTAGACATTTTCCAGACACTATTCCCCCCAAAATTAAGTCTCTATTCCCATAAAGACTTTCCACCAAAAAAAAGCCTGGCTACCTTATATTCCCTCTTCAGTTACCTTCTACCTTTAAGGAGAGAGCATGCTGTGTATTGATATGCAAAAGCAAGCTCCAAAGTGACCTGCTGTGTTTGATAATTTCTCTACCAAGTAGCTTTTAAATTAGAGTTAACCTGAGATTTCAGAGAGTCTGCTCATTTGCACATCAATATCCTAGTGCTCCTCCTTAGTACTGGTGATGTCCCAGTGTTACTTTTAGGATAAGGTGGCTAGCTTTGATATTTAGAGATATGCGCACATGAGAAAGTTGGATGTGATCCTGGATAAAGTTCCAGAGTGTTTTGGCCAAATGCACAAGGGCATATGTTAGTGATACAGTAAGAACAAGAACCTGGAAAATACTCATCACATCAATGCACTATGATAGGCAAAGACATGCTTTGAGTAGCTGCAGACAGATTACACCAGCAGATGTGTAATTTTACTGCTGGAACATCACCTATTCTGGAGCTTCTGCCAGTGCTGCTGCATTGGCCAAGGGCACCTCACGCCCTGACCCTGCATAGAGAAGCCATGCCAGTGGCATCCTGCTGCGCAAACATGGTCTTGGTGTTTGGAAAAGGTCCTGAAGAGCAGTGCTGAGGAAGTGTGAGTCTGCTGGCTTTCAAAAGATGAGGTGAAGAACAGACCTGTTACAACATATTTAAGGCTGGCAGTCCTGTAGTGGCACAGAGATCAACCTCCAGTTCCCCTCCAGCTTTTGACATTGAAGCCTGAAAAATTCAGGTGAGGGAAATATAAGTGCTGTTTGCTGAGAGCAACAGTAATTTATCATCAAACAGTTCACAAGAAAAAGTGACAAATTCATCCTTGGGAATGCTAACTCAGTCACCCAGCCTCTGGGTTTCACAGTCAGGATCACTGCAGGCTGCATGACAGCACCTTTGGATCTTTGTCTTCTTTGCATTCAATATTAAACAGAGGCTCTGGCCTTGTTAAGATGCAGTAATTACTGTTCAATACATTTGTCCTTTAGGATTTGGGGTGGCCTTTTCAGCTTTTGTACTAATGATTTGTGGTACTAACACCCAGTGAGAGCTAAACATGGGATACAAGTACATTTCTGGTGGATTTTGGCACTTACTGCTATGTCATAGCAATATACATTATTTCTGGGTCTATCTTCTGAATGATATCAAGAACTGAAGTTCTTAGTGACATTAATTATGTTCTCAGCTGTGTCTCCAGTTCTTCCTCCCTCCCTGGTCAGTCTCAGGAGTGCTTATAGAATTGCTTGGAGAAGAAATCCATAAAAGTTTGAAGCTTGCACCTTGTGGAAATATTTCCTATGTTATATTATTTCCTATGTTAATGTCTGCTCATATAATTGAAGTGAAACAATTCCTATGAAGTAGTTCTCTGTGAAGAGTGTAAGGATTGAAAAGTACCAGGTCAGGTGCACCAGGTATCTCTGCCTCCTGTTCTACACAGGAATAAGTGGTGGATGTGGACAGAGGCATATGACAAGAAGAAAAGCAAGCCAGGAAATTACTTCAGTCTCCTCTCCTATTCTCTCACTGTTCTGTACACATTTTTCCAGTTTTCTACTGGCCTTATCCAGTGAGTGGAGGGCGCTCAGCACCTCTCACCAGCTGCTTTGCCTGTATCAATAGATGTATTAATATTAATAAATGTATTAATATAGTCAAGTCCCTGGCATTTGACCTGAAAGTTGCAGAGGAAGGTGAGCCTCACAGGCAGGACTGGGTTAAGACGGGCTTCTCCTGGGGTCAAAAGCTCAAAAGAAGTGCTCATGTAAGTTGTGGAGGAGTGTAACATGATTATGACTATTTCAGTGTTTGCTTTCAGGGAAACTGCTTGTTCTAAATTCCACTTGTGTTACATGTACAGCAATAATGTCTTCAGACTCTGGAAATGTTACATTTCCTTTTAAAAGCCCAAGGGGGTAACTCAGGCACACAATCAATGCTTGTACTTTACTGGTCTCGATTTCCAGGCTCCAACATTTAAAAGGCTGCTTCATTCATTTTTCTCCTATACCTGCTAAGCAAGGAGTAACCAACATCTGAGTTGAGAAAATGTTAACAAATTCCATTGGTGGCCCTCTTTTGTCAGTTCTAGAATTGTGATTGCTGGATAACATTAAAGTAAATTAACCCTTTAAAGATGGACAAACAAAAAATCTCGAGCAAAAACCCAAAGGTTCTGAAGTTCAAATAATATACTGCTATTGCCACAGCATTGTGGAATTGTAATGAAAACTGTTGTCGCCAGTAAAAAGCCTTGTGCTCAGTCAGGAACCATTCCTAACAACCCGACAGATGTCATTTGAGTGTGGAAATGTGTGTTACATTGTCTTCCTATTTATTTGCTCCAATTTTATTTGGAGAGGAGGTATTAGGGAACACCTTCAAAGCAAGTAGAAAAGGTTAGTTGTGGGATAGGTAGAAGGCTGTTCTCTCACTGGGATCTTCAAAAAGCAAAGATTTGTAAAGCTTTCAAGATGACTGGGGACAGGATTGACTTCTTGTTAAATCAGATAGGGACCTAATTAGAGATTTATGAAAGCAACAAAGCACCCTGCAGCAGGCAGTTTCCCTGCTGGGAGAAAACTCACTGAAACATGAGGGTAAGGCTAATAGCAGCTACTAAGAAGGAAAAAAATATAATAAAAATCCCAACTCCCTTTTAACTGTTTTAAACCCTCAAGCAATTGGGCTTCACTTGTCAGGGTTGAGAGGAGATAGCCTACCTTGTCTGATATGAAGACAAGCGACTCAAATCTGTTGCCAAGGGCCACAGGGAAGGGTTGAAAAAAAGACTACAGTGGTCAGCAGATGAGCTGATAGCTCCCCTCCAAGTAGAGGGATGAATTAGCCTTACAGTTGCTAAACTCAGGATAACAAGTCTAAAAGCCTAAAAAAAAAGCCTGAAGCTTTGCTTCCTCATTGGGAAAATAACCTTTGAATGGATCTCTGGAGCAGGAGAAAGAGATCAAGGAAAATGTGTCAATTTGGGATAATAAAGGAAGCAGAAGGGCCATAAACAGAGCAGATATGCATCCCTAGGCAGCATCCACTTTTTTTCTTTTAGCAATTGACAGTGGCCCTCAAGGTGTTGTTACACATGATGAGTTGTCAGACTTGATACTGCATTTCTTCTTCTTGCCATTTGCATAATATATGACCCTTTGCTTTTGTGTATATGAAACAATCTTGTGATAGAAATGTCAACACATGGGGGAAAATTATCCACATTCATCTGTTTTGGTGCATTCATTTTTTCTGAATGCATTTTTTGCAAATGAAATATGAAGACTGACCCAAAATTTTAATTTTGGGTTTCCTTTTTCTATTGCAACCAACAGAGGCTGAAGTCTGAAAACTGAGAAAGCTTCAGGGCAGCAACCTGAATAACTTCACTTACAGAAAGATTCTGTCATAGAAAAAGGCATTCATAACTCAGAAACAACATTTCTGTGTTCAGCCCAAATTGGCAGTCTGACCAGGGTGGGTCTTCTTTTGCACTTTCCAAGTGAGTGAAAAAAATGCTTGTCATTGCATGGATAAAATGATGATTATTTTAATACATTGCAGTGCCAGGAATGCATTGCAATGCCAGGGGGTTTCAAATTAGAAAGTAAACAATGAAAATTAATGAAAACCTCTCCTCATGATAAGCTCACTTATTTAGCACTGAAGAGGTGACAAAGGTCATGCCTGTGTATGATACCATTCTAGATGAAAACAAAACTTCCAGTTTTGTTTTCATCCAGTTTTGTTTTCAGTATTTTCCCTAATAAATGTTGAATGCTTTAGTAACGCTTGCATGCTTAAGTAATATATGCAGGCTCTGCTAGTTTAATTTTCATAAACTTGATTGATTCAAATGTTGATTTTACTACTACAGCTTTTATATCCCTGTCTAATCAAACTACATGTTTATTATTTCAATTTTACATATTTTAGTAATTGGGTTGTGTACCTTAATAGTACAGTAAGGTTTTGCATAGTTTACTAAGGAAAAAGCTGACTTGATACTCTTTCTCCTGTTTTAGTGCTGTATTTTTAATTTTTCTCCATCAAGCTAAGCTCTTAAGAAATTACTTTACAGGAGAAGTGTATGACAAGTTGAAGGGAATTAAATGAGACTCAATTGACTCAATTCATTAGCTCTTGCATTCCAGCATTACTGCTGCTTATCACTCGGGATTCCTGCTCTGCAGCTGCCTTAGCCTGATACAGTGTTCATGGCTTTCCAGATTCATGCAAGTAGACCCAATTCCTGTATTGTTTTTATGGCCTTCCGCTTGGAAAAGGAAAATGGCTGAGTCTCAAACTTGTAACAAATACTTGGTTTTGTCTGCTGCTTTTCCATCATAGATAAAATCCACAAAAATAATTATTTGTTTCCCAGAATTTCACTTTTCAAACTAAATATTCAAATAACTTGCAATGTGAAGTGCCAAATTCAAGACTTCCTGTGAAAACTAGAGGTGTATCTAGTTGGACGTATTAAAAATGAAGCTTCCCAACTTGATAGTTAGCCTTGCTAAAGCCTCCAGCAGTTGCAAGTCCTGTCCTTTGAAACATATTTTGGTTTTGTTTGCTTGTCTCATCATCTGCCCCCATAACAAATTTTTTTCACTTTCTGCTCCTACATTATTTGACTTGCATACATATATGCCATCCAAATATTTCAAGGAATGTTTTTCATCACTGCATATTTTTTAAAGATTGGTAACTGAAAAAGTTAAGGTCCTAAGTCTGAGTTTTAGCACAGTGCAAAAAGGTTTTTTCAATAATTTGGTATCAAAATATTCAGGTCAATTCAGGAATTTATTTTTGCTGATGCACTCCGTTAAAAACTAGACAGCCTCTGTGAATTGCCAATGTTGTTGAATGAGCCTAGGTACTTCTGGGGAGAGGGATTACTCGATATCATTTGAAAACTATGTTTGTTCATGTTTTATATTACCAGAGGGGCTGTTATGCTTATTTTTAAAATAGATTGTGTGATCAATACATGAATTAATGTAATTTATTGATTCAGCTTTATGTGTTAATAGCTTGACACCTATGCCTCAGTAGGACTATATTTTAAGCAAGTTCCTTTATGTGTGTTTTATAAACAGGATGATGACTTAAAGTAGGGGTGACAGGTGGATTGTTTGGTGGGAAGTATCTTTTCTCTGATCTTCTTCTCCCCTTTATCACTCTTTTGTACACTTTCCAGCACATTGCATCTCACGGGTTGGAGTGGATTTGTGGCTGACAAGGGCTTGAGTAGAAGGGCTCTGAGGAATGTGTTGGTGCTGCTGGGAGTGGCAGCTGTGATTTAGTGGGTCGCAGTCTCTCTGTGGAGTTAGAATTGAACTGCCAGCTCAGTCTGGAGTTTAGGACACTACTGGAGCTGCTGGGTTTTGGGTGAAACTTAAAACCAAGGCTTTGTTTGTTTGTTTGTTGTCATTAAAGACTTCTGGTGAACATCCTCTACTAAGCTGTTGTATGGTAGTGCATTAAGAGTAGTTTTTCAGAAGTGGATTAAGAGATCCTTTTGTCTGGTTTCCTAAGCACTTAAGAATTTGGGGGATAAAAAATACCACATAAATGTAAGTTACTATAATAATAATAATAAAATGAAAACACTCTCTTCTTAACTTTACAATCAGGAGCACATCAATAATAAAAGGAAAGAAAAGGTAGCTCAAGGCTTCTTTAAGACATAAATTCAGAAATTGTTGACCAGATGTGGGTTAAGATCACCTTTAAGTCAAGCTTTGGGCTTCAAGTTAAAGGCTGAACCTTGTCTAAGATTCAGATTCTGGCTTAGTGGCAATGAAATTCCATAAAAATCTCCAGTGAGATTTCATCTCAACACTGTGAAAATTTCTTGAAATCATCTGTTTTCCTGAGGTTCTCATATTTTATTTCATTTTGAAATAGGTTTCTTCTCCCCAGCTTGTGAAAGACAAGAGAGCAGAAGGACTGGATTTCAGTTTTCCAATATGACTTAGTGCCAAGCCTTGGACAGCAGTGATTCGTGCCTGGATTCATCTCTGGGCCTTGGTTTGAATGCCAGACATAGAAATGGTTTTGGAAGGAGAGAGAGAGGACACTCATATACAATACCCGGTGGCTTTACTGATCCCATGTTTAACATAACTCTGCAAGTTTTCACTTGTCACTTTTAAGACTCGCTTGGTAAGCAAAACTGTGTAGGTATTTATGCACACTTAGACTTAGACCTAAACTATCCATGCATCATTTACAATTGCTCACAGTTAGCACTTTAAGAATGCAGGGAAACACATGCCTTTAACCCATCACTTTCTAGCTCTGGGATAATCCATTTTGCTGAGTACTTTACTTATCTTTGCACAGGTCAGCACTTTTCTGTCACACAGGCTGGTGGTACTTGTCTGGGCAATATAGTAATTGATCAATACTCTCTGTAATCATGGCATGAGCCACTCTTCATTCCTCAAATCTTGTCTTTGCCTCATCTCTTCCATTTACTGTAGGATCTGTCTGGGGACAGAATGGAAGTACTTTCTAGCTGGCAGTTGTAAAAGGGGCTCTGTCCAGGTGGGCATGTCAAAGGAAATTCTCCTCCAGAGATTAAAGTGGTGGAAAAAGCTAATTTGGGGATAAGTCAGACAGCTGTATCACAGTTTGTGATGCATAGATCTGTGATAAGGAACTGCTGGCAGAAATACTTAGCTATTTGAAAACACAGTTGACTAGTAATCATGGGCTGTGGGGATCAACTTGGGAAGAAATGCTGTCCAACAAAATGATGTGGCATAACATCAGAAATCTTGTACAAATAAAAGATGATGGGGCCGTCAGTTTCATTCACTTACATAGAGGGGTGGGTGTCTGAGAAACAAGAATTCTGGTATGGAAAAAAAATATAAAGTGTTTGTCGTTCACTTTTGTCTTGTAATGCAATGAGGCCTCAGGTTCAACCAGTTTTAATAGAAGGAAAAAATTCCAGCTCAGAAGATCCAGCATTTTAACAGCTGAGACAAACCCAGGAAATGTGGTTGTTTGGGAATTTCATCCTGTGTGTTCACAACTTACCTATTCCCTTGGCAGCCGCTCCATTATGGATCCCTCAAACCTTTGTAAAAGTTCTGGAAATGACATCTTCCAATAAAATGTTCAAATTGATGGATTTGCATTTTTCCATTAAAAATGGTTTAAAACATTCTTTACCCAATCTTTCATTTTTATGAGTAGGTGAGGAGATGCAAAGGAATGGTACTGTTTGAACAGTAGGACAATATTCTGTAGGAAAAGCTGTCAGACCCAAAATTATATAGCTCATTAAATATGCAACCTAATCTGTGTCTGCCTGCTGCCAAAATCGTGAGCCCTGTGAAGACAGTAAAAAAACTTCCCCAAAGATGCATTCAAGCTCTTGGTAGAGTGCTAAATAACTTCAATTTCTGTTAAAGCTAGAACTTTCAACATTGCCTCCTGCATATAATGGGTGTAAATGTGGAATATTTGCATGACTTTTTCTGTGTCTCTAGAGAGCAGAGTATTTGGGCTGAGAAAATCACAAGACTGCAACCAAGAACATCAAAATATATGCATACACTTTAAGTTGTTCCAGCAAAGGAAACTCACTTTCATTGAAGTACTGTAAGTTGATCTAAGTGAGTTTTCTGATGTAATGAACTTTATCGCTTTGATCCCCATGAAGAATCCATCTGAGTCAGAGCCAGAAAAACATGTAAATCTGACACTACAATAGGAACATTTGTTTAAAATGAGTAACACGTCTTGATAGGGGTTTTTTTGATAGCTAAAACAAACTTTATGCAATACAGTTTTGAAAGCTTGTTGGAAAATGAATGGATAAAATTCATTTTAAAATAAAATTCATGTTTCAGCTCAAGAGTCAGCTATACAGTCAGATTCTTTCACTTTGATTCAGCGTAATAAAAAGCTAAATCCTCTGAAGAGCTATTGTACCAAACTGACTATGTCTGTTATGGTGGAGCACATATTACTGTAATGAACCAGTTTCACACAGATAATTGTCATGGCAATGGGAAGCAAAGCAGAGACACAGATGTGCGTTGTGTTCTGCTGGTCCTGCCAATGGTTATTTGAAAGTCTGAAATCAAACAGAGATGAGCATGTGTGCCTTAGGTTGCTGCACAGGGTTTTCTGGTTTCCTACCAGGGTTTGTGCAAACAATTAAAAACATGTATTATCAAATAAAGCTCATGCTGCTTCTTTCCATCAATATTTTCTCTGAATATGCAAAAAAAAGAAGGCCCTGGCAACTGCAGATTTTGGTCATAAAATCTGATAGTCAGGAATATGTTTAGCACATTTTTTTCAGAGTATTTAAATGTCCGTCAGCTCACCAGAGTTCTTTACAAAAATACAAAATTTAAAGCTTAATACTCTCATAATGGTCATCAGAACTCTCAAGGAGAGACATCTGCAGGCAGTGCCCCTGCAGACTGTCAGCTGATATATTATCAATTAGCCAGCAGACTGGCCAAACACATCTGTGCTATGTTTTGCCTGAAGATTGCTGAATCACATTGCCTGGTATCTAAAACAGCGATGACTAAGTGTATTAGAAAGGGCAAGATGATGACCAAGCAAATATAGAGAAAAATCTGCTCCCTGTTTTCAAACCCTTGTGTACACAGTTGTGTTTATAACCTTTTCTATGTGTCTCACATTGAACAGTGAGTACAAGTAGCCCCCAGGCAACACCACCAAATTGCTGCAGTACCACTTCTTGCATGGGAGCTATTTAGAGAAACTTAATTTGTAAATACATTTTAGAAGATAAAGAATCAAGATACTATGGTTTCTGGAGTAATCTGTGTCAATAATTTCTGAAATAACTCAATTAACTGAGTTAGCTCCATAGCTCACTTTTAATAAAAGTATGAGACATGAATGAAAATTATTGGAAAAAAAAAAAGGTGAAAACTTAAATTAGAAACATCCATTTTTACAAGATGCTGTGAGGGAAATGTCAACAACAACATTCTGAGTGATTTTTTTGGCTCAATGGTATATCAACCTCTCTACATGCCATAATTTATGATTTCTATTAGGGACTGTAACACTGGCATAGCAAGAAACACAGCTGAGGTGAGTGGCTGGCTGACAAACCAATTTAAGATGATGATAAGCACAGCAATGGTGAGAGGATGTGCAGGGGTGAGATTTCCCCACATTCAGTGTAGGCCTCTTGCTTTTGGATGGAATAAAGTATGAGCAGATGAGTAACAGAAGAGGGCAGTGAGGGAAGACAGTAAAAACACTAATCTTTCCCAGCTGAGATGGGAAGGCTTTGTGGAAGGACTAATTTCAGGCCAAAAATATTATGAATAATAGACATTATTTCTGTAAAGAGAACATTAGTTTTAAGCCCACAGGGAGGATTTCTAATAATAACACAGAAAGAAATCTAACAGAAAGCATTCTAATATTTTTCATCCATAGGATCAAAACCATCAATGAGTATGGGCAAGAAGCTGATTGAATGTTATCTTCCATAACAGGAATTTACTTCTTCATCCAAAATGAAAATAAAACTCTGAAAAAATATGTTTTACTGTTTCCTCTCTCTCTTATGTATGGAATATAATCTGCTAGCTGTGGTCCTGTCCCTTTGGTGTTTGCGGAATTCAGATTTCTCAAGTCCTTGATCTGCACCATAACCACTGGGCCTTCTACAGAAGGGAGCATGTGGGGAGACAGAAGTCCCCCTCACTGTGTGACTGTGGGAACGTCACTTGGCATTGGTCTTTGCAGAACCTGTTTGCTGTAGATGGTGCTGAGGCAGTTTACTGGGCACTGCCTCTTGGAGTGTGCATGCACACGTGCACACCTCGTGTGTGCGTGTGTGCACGTGTATGGGTGCACTCTCATTCCCCTTTGGGGGTTATCTCCCAAACTTGCCCTAAACCAGGACAGTAATCAATGGATCAAATCAATGGATCAAATGTCATCAAATGGATCCTGCCTTCTCCTTACATCACTTTTTTGACCTGACTGACAGTGGTGCCCTCCATGATCCTGTTGAAGGCTTTCAACCCAACATCTTGGGTTGCCACAACAAAAGCAACTGGGAACATTCCCAGATGCAGAATGTTACCCACCTGGTTCAGCTTGCTGCTGAAAGTTGAAATGCCAATAGGTTTCAGGGATCATATTCGCAGACTTGAATGCTGGTGTTCTGCCAAGTCCCTTTAGGGGCTGTAGAAGGATGCACAGCTCCTTTTGCTGTGCCTACCCTGGCAGGCAGAGCAGGGCAGCAGCAAAGGGCAGGCAGTTGTCCGTGCTCTGTGATCCCTGCATGCTCCCAGGCACAGGGACTGCTGTGCTGATTGCTCTTCTTCCAAACAACACACAGACATGCTTCAGGGGAGAGCATGTGCCAGGGTCCATTCCCATCAGGCAATTTCAACTCAAACACCCCGAGTTTGAGGGTGGGGAAGGGAAAGAAGAGGCTGTGGTATGTAGAGCTGAGCCGTGCTCTGCTGCCTGGCCCCAGGGCCAGAGCATGGTCCCTGGCTGTTTTACTCACTAGACATTTCCTGTGTGTCTCAATTCTCAGTCTGTTCAAGAGCAAGAGAAGAACTTCCCCCCTTTACAAAAAATATGTGCCTTTTTAATGTGCTACAGGAATAGGTGCTATTTTAAGTATTCACCAGAGATGAAGCCAATATTTTTTCAGTCTGCTGGGAGAGTGGATCCATGGTAAGAAATCTTAGCCCTGCAATCCAGATTCTGTCTGAGTTTCAATCTGCAGAGATCTCCAAGTATGCAGTTGTTTGAGTTTGCTGTTCAAGTCTGGCCCACTCTTGATAGCATTTGTGCAAAGCTGAAGTTTGAAATTGAATCGGACAGGAAGGCGAGACGGGTTCAACTTCATTGCTCTGCCTGTTGGGTTGCTTCCTCTCTGGGCAATGTAAAAAAAGTCAACCGTATTATTTTTCCTTTTCCATGGCCAGGGCCAAAGAATGCAGGAAAATTCGCCAAGAGTAGAAAAAAAATTGAGTTCTGCTATAGCTTCAGGGGTCCAGGATACTTGCCTTTCTCATCAGAGAGAGAGCAACCAGACTGATATACTATTTTCCATCAATCAAGTCAGCAAAGCCAGGCAGAGCACTTCCTTTGACATCAATGCAGTGGTGACAGTTGTAGAGTTAATGCATTCCTGCTTAATGGAATACCATAAATCTAGGTTCAATGCTGCCAAAATAATGGCTGCAGTTCTCACTGGTGAAGTCAGCTCTCTCCCTGCATTCCCATGGGCCTAAACCAGTTTGGATATAGAACTAATACTATTATTTACTGGTATTAATAAGAATTTCTAAGGCAGTTTACAAGGATGTTTTACCTGTTCAAAGTGATCCTATTGCCTCTCAGTTGAGCTCACATCTGCCTTTCAATAAAAGCATCATATTTCACAGCTTCAGAAGAATTATATTTCTTGTTTGAAACCACAGGACAAATCAGAAAGAAACAATTTATATTTTTTTCCAGGAAGATGTTTGAATGTGTCAGAGTCTCCCTAACGTAAACACAGGTTTCTCATGTTTAGTGTCTTATTTCTAAGGAAATATGTAAGACAGAATTCAAATGTGACAGTAGGGTATAATGCTGATACAGGAGGGGAAAGTTCATTGATTAATTCACTAGCTGGATTATATTTGGGTACCAATGAGGGAAAACCCCCAGGTATACCTGCTCAGGAAATAATCAGATCAGAGTTAGAGATACATGGGAGGTTCAAATGAAAGTCAGACCTCTTTGCAATCTCAGGAAACGGCTTTGCCAGTGGGGTGTGTAAGCAAGTGGCCTGCAGAAGGAGGAATAATGGATGCACAGTCTGCATCACAGGGAAAAGCCCTGACACCACAGGCAGCAGAGCGGCTACCAAGCATTTCCTTCACAGTATCTTGATCCTCTTTCTCCTCTCCCACAAGAATTTACTCAGCCCCCAAGGGGATGTTATTTGGGATTGTATAACTTGCTGGAGTTAAACAGCTTTATAGCACTATTCAGGCACAAGGCTTTACCTCTCACTTACAAGTTTATTTCACTCTGCAGGGATCATAAAGCAACTTTCAAATTACCAGCCAGTACTGCTGGGGCACAGAAGAAACCATTGTGGTACAAAGTCCACGTGAGCATAAGATGTAAGTGTAACAATGCTTTTAACCCCTCTCTGCATGGGAATCTGGAAACAGATGGTAAATGCCCAGAGGACAGGTGGTGCTGAGGGGGGAGGAAGGAGATGGACCATAAGCATTTTGGTTCAGGTAATCTGTATCTTGGTTCAGTGCACTTCCAAAAGAGCAAGCATGTGACCAGGGCTTCCCCACAGGCCCCCCCTCAGTGAAAGCAACAACATCTCTGCCTTCCCATCCTCTGGAGGGGACCTCACCAACATATAGGTGGTGATGAGAGCAATGCCCTAATGCTGCCCACCCTCTAAAGGAAATGAAAATTATTGCCCGTATTTAACAGCAGTCTATTAACTTTGGTGTTTGACTTAAGCATCCACAAGTAATCATACAAAATCTCAGCTCTGGTTGTTCTTGCAGACCTAGACACTCACTCACAAAGCAAATGTGCAGGATGCAAATAAAACATAAGCAGAAGGTAGCCTAGGGGGTCCAAGCCCTGAAGGCATATAACGTGTTGATTCAATTTTTGGAAGGGATTTCTTGTTTGTTAAACCAACCACTTGAAATTAATTGGAAAGTAAAGTCTTGATCTTGGCACATTTAAATCATAAATATTCAACTTTCATTTAGCACCTAAATAAAGCCAACAGTGAAGGTCAGACTTGGAGAGGGATAACAGGACTTGCACGCTGTCAGTCGGTGAAGCTGTTGGTGCTAGCTCAGCTCACAGGACGCGAGTGCAGGGGGAGTGACGCTGGCTCCAGCTGCAGACACTTTGGTCCGGGTGTGGGGAGCTTGGCCTTTGGTCCAGACCAATGAAGACATAACAGCAAAGAAGCAACACACATGAGGTTGCTCATGATGCTGTGCTGATGTGAGTGTTTGACTTCTGGGCCAGACAGGCTTGCATCTGTCCAACTTGGTGCATGGGCTCATGCAGACAGGCATGCACTAAATCTGATCTCAGGCCATTCCCTGACAGAACCACAAAATCAACACATGTGCATTCACTGCTTTCTAGAGTACACCGGATTTAAGGAGCAGAATAATTTGTAGTGGCTTGACTACTGCTTTTTTTTTAGCTTATGGTTAATGTATGAAGGCATTTCTGATCATAACTACGCCAATAACCTATTGTCACGTCAGCTATTGCTAACTGCATTTACTCAAACAAAATATTGATGGAGTTCTTTTTTATTGCACGGAAAAAAAAAACGAGTGGGCATGCTTTCAAGAATCACAGTCAGAGTACAGTATGTCTGCATTTAATTATGGGGTTGGAGCAATTAACACTTGGGCTCTGCTTTGTTCTGTATTCCATGGCTGGTTGTTGAGAAAATACAATTCTCAAAAGCTTGCCATTTATAATGTATTTAGCCTATTTTTAGTTAGTGTGAGGGGGTTTACCTATGATTGCTTAGGGCTGTGAAGGTTGGGTTAAGACTCAGGAGACCCTGATTCAATCCAAAGTGTTCTTTGTGACAGTGGAAAAGTCTTAATTTGTGCTGATATCTCATTGGCCTGCTGGAAAATTATTCCTTGCTGTAAGGCAGGGCTTCCATTAGCTGTAAAGTGCTCAGAATCTGGGCTACTTAAAAAGTATCGGTGTTTTCTGAGGTTTTATTATCAATGTATGTCACTAATAACAATTTACATTGGACTTATTCACTGATAACTAGAGACTCTTAAACCAAAACAATACACTGTGTAACATATATAGCTTGGTCCCTCTTTCAAGAATTCTTTTAAACATCTAAGTCTAACATAATTCAGAATTATATATCTCAAGTATGTATCTTAGATTAAAACATGTTTCAGACCCACTGAAACAAGTTATGATACTAAAGACCTCCTTTTTATTATTTCCCTCACAACTTCACCTTGCAACACTTTCTTAATTGCAAAACAATTTTGGCTTGAACTTCTGTGTCTCAGTCTGCTGTACTGTGACCTAAAGAACAGTACATACACATGCAGAAATTAACTGGTCCCTTAGGAGTACTCTTGTGCTGGAGAGTGAAGGAGGAGAAGGCAGATTTGCAAATAGCTATATTTTCTTTCACCAACTTAATTGCTTCTGTTTGGAACTTTTAAAATCTCACCTTACCATGCAGTCATTTTCAAAGTGAGCACAGCATGACTGACCCAAAAAAAAAAATCTGTTTGCTTTTTTATTATAATTTTGGTTGTGATATTTTATTCGTGGAGGCTTCAGCACCTCAGAGGAGTAACAGTCGGCTGGTTGTGGCACTTCAGGCATTTCCTAGATTATACTCTGATTAACTCTGCTATATTAATAAAGACCTTTTATTATGCTTTTGTGAGAGTAATTTCCTAGGGATTTCAGGAAAGCATATGGAAAAATAAACTGCATCACATGGCATCACACCGACACTTCTCTGAGTCATCAGAGTTGTACCTTTGGATCTCTAGTAGGTGAGTTAATCAACTAATCAATAATAATACTAAGCCATCATCATTCTTAGAGATTAATACTAGAAATATTTACCAGTTTTCATAATTATTTGCTGACAGAGGAACAGTGAAACTCAGGTTGGGGTTTTCAGTCATCATTTATGGCTCTGAAAGTATCTTCACATTCTCAAGTGCAAGCCTTTGCTAGACCAGTGGAAATTAATGCCTTTTGTGGAAAATTGTCCATTTTAACAGCTCTCCAGTATTATTTTTCTTTCTATAATCCTTGATATTTCAGTTCAAAATAAAGGTTAAATTATGATAATGGTGGTACATACAGGTTAGTACAGTCAAAAGGGACTCTTTTTTTTTTTTTTTTTTGCAGCCATGTTCACAGCATTTCTTATCCAGCAGAGTGCATAAACTGCACACAGATTCCCCACATGCACACAACCCTTTGCAGAGTCCTTTGATCTTTGACAGGAATCTTCAGACACCCTTTGGAATGGGAGACACTCTTGGAGTCTGTTACAGTTGTGGGTATATTTCTGATCTGGAGTAAACAGTCTAGTAAGAGGATGTTTTCTTATTCTTAAAATTACATTAAGTCCTCAGAAGGAGATGAAAGTACATCATTGTAGCTTTGTACTTATGGGAATATTAGCCATTTATAATTGTCTGGAATAAAATAAAAATGGAAATACTGAGAACATGATGCGTAGTAGACAATCACAGACCTGTAAGACATGTATTACTCATGAACACAGGATCAAACAGCTGCTTTTCCTGCCTTTTACAATGTGTTCCTGACATAAAATTAACAGTATTTATTGCACTAGTATCTCACTTAATGTTGATTCCCCACCTCTGCTGGTAATTTCTTTGGTTGAAATTCAAGGACTGATCAGGGTATTTTGTCCTATAACATCTTGGATTCTCTTATAATCTCTGGGGGTCTAACTCTCCAGAAATTCCAACTCTTGTCCATGCCTATCTTCCAGCTGATAATGTGTTTTTTGTCTAGCTCTCTAAGGCTTTTACTCCCAGCACAGGAGGCGTGACACCCTGCTCAAGTTAAGGACTGCAGCATCAGGAACCAGAATTTTCAAATTTTCACCTGATTCTTTTCCTCATCTCTCCAGAGCTCTCTCCATGCACTAGAGCTGACCACAGCTGACTCCTCTTGGACCCAAAAGGGACAGAGCTGAAAGGCAGCAGACAAACAAACCTCTGTTGGCTTCTCTGGTTACAACTGCAGAACAATTTTGAGAAATTGCTATTGAGAAATACATCAACATATTGTTGATGCCTTTGGCTTAGTGAGTGATGGTCTAATTTCTGTTCAATTGACCAGCAGCCAATTCATGTTTTGATCAAAGTTTGAAACATAGCTTGTTTCTTGTTGGGGTGAGCTAGTCATTATAAACATGAATCATATCAACCCTTAGTAAGGGATTAATGCTGCAAGATGATGAGCACTCTGTGAAGGAGGGCAGGTGCTCAGTGTACCACCTACCTTGTTCTTCACATTAACAAACCACACCATTTCTCTGAATCTGATCTGCCAAATTATTCAGGAAGCCCTATCCTGTAAATGCAGACGTTCATACAGATAAATATGTTGCACTGTTCACTGAGGAAGGTAAAATTAATTATACTCAATGATCCTCATTCATGCCTGCATTATGGAAGATTTAGGTCAATCTAAATCCATTACTAACTCAAAGCTGTGGGAAATGGTGTTTCAATGATTTGTCTGTTTGATTTCTGTCACTGATCACCAGAATAAACCAAATGCCTTGGCCAGTCACAAATAGACCTATCCTACTTTTTTCTAAGAATAAAAAGCTGCTTTAACTTAATCAATAGTAGCAATTGCATGACACAAATTAGAAGATTACTGGAATTAGTTAGGATAATAAAAATACTCTGTGTCCCTCATTAAATGTCTTAACAAGAGTTACTAAAATTGAAAGGAACAGTTGAAAGATCAGGGTCAGCATCTGTTTAATTTTTAGCTATTTTAATTCTAGTTCATGATTATTTTAGAAGCTATCCTAAAGAGTCAAAGGAGAAAGAGCAATGGGAAGAAGACAGAGTTCTTCAGGGGACAATTCATCAGTTGATTCAACATATGGTGTATGAGAAAAAAAGCAAATAGAACAGAGTTCTCTTAGTCATAAGCTAATAATAAAGTCTCTAGCCACTGTTCAGAGTAGGGTCAGGTCTTCAGCACTTTGAATATTTGACTGGTGACATGCTGCAAGAAATCCAGCGCCCATAAAGAACAGGTTGCTGTCTCTGGTGAAAGCGACACTGACGAGAGCCACTCACAGTATCCCAAAAGCTCCCATGTTGTCATTCAGTGCCCCCAGGTTCACAGCACCTTAGTTCAGCATGTAGCTAAGGTGCTTCCATGACAAAGAATAGCTGATGAAGCCCTTGTGCAGTCAACAGAGGCACAGATGGGGAACCTTTCAGAATCAGTCATTTTTCTTGAGGACTAGGAACAGCTTGCTATCTTTACCCCATAACCAGTCCAAGGTCATTTGGCTTACATCAGTGAACAGTAAAAAAAAACATTAAGAGACATCAAATGACCTCTTCCTTGTGGCCAGACCAAAAAGAATAAAGTAAACTCTTCTGCCTTCTCCTTAGTTTAGATGTTGCCTAGGGCCTAAAATCTCTGAATTCAAAGATGAAAAATTGAGCACACTAAAAAGGATGAGTTCCTTCTCTTCCTTCTCTCTCAGGACTCCTCAGGCTTTTCTTCACTACATAAAGTGGAGTAATCCAGCTACCCTTTTTGCATTACAAACTTTGCTAATAAAAACCAAAATCAGACAATAAAAGCACACTTTCTCCTGATGCTCTGTTTTGTCATTCTTTCCCTCTCCCTGGCCCCACCTGTACTAACACAGTCACACTTTCAGTAGCCCTTACTGGCAGCAATGCAGGCTTTCAGATTTTATTAAGAAGGCTAAATCAGGAGTTTATAATAGTCTTTTTATACTTTTAATGTTGCCCATTTTACTGCTGCTTTAACATTCACTGCCCAGACCTGGCTTGTATTCCATGTTCCCAGATCTGTACAACAGAACACCCCTATTAATTTAACCATGTCCTTTCTATTCCTACATTTCTTAAGTAGTACAGCTGTGATTTTGTCTTAATTTCCCTAAGGTCCTTAAACATCTTTCACATCCATACCTGCAGTCACTGCCAAGGTAGAAAGTCAAAGCGGGGTGTGCAGTTCCCTTTGAGGAGTGTGCCTTTGAGAAGTCTGCAGTCATACATTGACTTTGCATTGTCAGTTTGGGAAAGCATGTCCTGTATAAAAGGGGAATAGCTATTGGGTGCACTTAATGCTTTGACAAGCCCAAAACAAGGCTTACCAATTATACTAGTGCTTGAAGGAGGGCCATGGGTTTTCATACTTAACTCTCACCAAAGAGCAGGGTTTGACTGTTTTCCTTCCTTTCCTTCCTGTCCTTTGACTGAAATCCTTCCCGATTTTGGTATCTGATTTCAAATTGCAGGCCATGCAAGAACCAGCCTTGCACCCGTCTCTCAGATTTGGATACCATTCAGCAGCCTGATGAACAGGTCAGAGACAAGGAGATGGGGATGAAGCAACAGAAAATCTTATTCATGTCAGCTGTGCTTTGGTGATGGTCTCTAAGATCCTTCTTTATGCAGTTGATTATGGGGCCAGATTTCAAAAAATATTTAAGGCCTCTAAAACCAGAAGTGGCTGGGATATTTTCCAGAGCTAGCTTGTTGCTGAACTGTAACCAGTAGGACAGCTAGTGGATGTACCAACACCCAAACTTCAACTCAAACAGGAATTCAGGCCAAAAGTGATATTCAGAAAGCCCCTGTTCAGACACTGTTCCCTGAAGTGCCAAAATTTGCAATGGGGCTGCCGCAGCTCTTTCTTGAATTTAACTCCAGCTGTCTACCTGTGTTTGCTGACATTCACAGCCTCAGATAACTTGCCTGTCTGGACTAAAATGCCTGAAAGAATACTGATCAAGTTTTGGCTGCATGCCACTTCTTAGGTCCACCGTTGCTTAAGATGGGTCAAAGATCCATCACATTCTTTGTAAAGCTAGAAACCTCAGAGAGAAAGATATTTGCACAGCCCTGCTCCTGAAGGAAATTATTCTTGCTCTGGGGTTATGGACCAACGTACCCCTTCACCCTTAACACACTAATAAAAAAATAATGTGGTACAGTGTGACCTCCCTGCAAGCAAAACCAAGCACCATCATGTACCTAAATGACAATACATTAAGATCATTATTGTATTTAATACAGTCAAACTTATTAATCAGTAAAACAGCAGCAGCATTATGTTCTTCTTTAAGTGACAGATTTGTCAATAGAATAAAAAAGCCTTTCTATTGAGACATGGTGACATAAATATAGGCACCTTAACGGAATAACAAAAATAACAGTCAAAAAGGAGATCTCTTTTACCAATAAAGAAGAAAAAAACTCAGATATCGACTAATTTGCCGTAAATCTGTCTTTTGCTTTCTAATCAATCGTTAACAATCAAAGGCCACCTGGCTTAATTGAGGCTAATTTTTAGGAAGCCTGATCTGGCATTCCTTGTGCACTGCTTGGTTGATGTGTATGTTGGAACAGAAAAATCATAGCACTAGTAAAGGAGTGAAGAAAACCTGTCATTAAAGTATTTTTTAAGCATACGTAAAACCTTTTTTGTTTCAAATGCAAATGAAAAATTTGACTGTTGGTGATCATTCAACAAACTAGCAAGAAAATAATGTTTTTCTTCTCCTAAAGGCTTTTAAAGAGTGCGTGGACACATTCAAAATCACAGCTGTATTTATTTTTTAGAGCTGAATGGCATTATGCTAGAGAAGTCAATGGTTTTCTACAACCACCATCATAAAGATATCTTCTGGCATGTGGGTCATAGAAAGATTTTAGAAGATTCCAGCCTAATAGGGTAAAGGAATATCCTAGACAAAAACCTCTTTGGTGTTTGGAAATGTTTTAGTGGAAGGCTAATTACATCCCTAGCAACTTTCTTCTCTGCAGGAAGGTCTCCTCCTGTTTGAACTCTTTACCTGGCTCCATTTTCCTTGCAGAAGCAGATGAGCAGCTCCAACACTTGTTCTGACAGGACATGACACCACTTACAAGGGTTGAAGGTTTTGGGGGCCTGGTGTTGGGGTCATAGCAATGGTCTGACTGCACTCTGCTGAGGGATAAAGCCTATGTTTTACATTCTGCCTGAGTAATTGTAATAAATATTGATAGGTGTGCTCTGTTACTAATTTATTTCAGGCAGAGCATGTCTCTGAAGCTGTGGAATGACCTTGACAGAGTAAGCAGTGCTTACCAGGCATAAGTATCTCTGCTGAGGGCATGGCAAAGGCCAGGGGATCCTGTCAACACAGCTGAAAGATACTGCTACTCAACAGGAGCTTCCTTGGTGCTACAGAAAGGTAAGATATTGCTTAAAGGCAGAAATTTTAAAATATTCAGTATTTTTCAGGATATCTCTGAAACAAGGTTGTTGAAAGATGAAATAGTACTGGGGCATTGGAACGGTAAAATGAGGCATTTCATTCCTTTACAGGGAGAGGATGTGTCGTTCCCAGCCTGGTCTTTTTCTTGAGGTTTGATCCTTAGGTCAGGGTTTACCACCAAGCTGTCTGGGGCTGTGCTGTCCATGCTGGTGCAGTACTGTGCTTGCATGGTGTGCTACAGAGAGATCCTGTCTCTGTAGGCACTGTAGAACCCTGGTGGGTCTGATCTTTTTATAAGATTAAGGCTTTAATCTCAATATCAATTACCTCCATAAAATTGTATGCAAGCATTTTCCTAGCTCACCTATTATGAAGGGGATTGCCCTCTGGGTGGTTGCCATTCAGCTTGGCTGCCTTTACTATAGACTTTACTAGTTGGCATCAGAGTCATTTTTCTTGTACAGACACATCTGCAGTTATAGCAGCATTTTTTCCCCAATTTTGCCAGATATTTTTTTCATTTCTGTGGTAGCAATCTATTTGTAGTGCTTGCTTCATTGGATTCATCACTCATTTACTTATAGCATCACTGAACCTGAGCTGAAACTCAGAAACATATTTCCTCCTCCTCTGCTCCAAAGTGGAAACACTTTGAACAGTCTTTCAAGCCCTTAGTTGTTTCTCTGTTGATTAATATTTGACCATTAAATTAGCTCAGTTTATTAGAACGTGTTGCTAATAACACCAAGGTCATGGGTTCACACAGGTTGTATCCCTGTGTGGACTATTCAGTTAAGAGCTGGACTTCAAGATCTTTGCAGGTCCTTTCCAAACCAGAATATTCTGTGATTTTGGATATAGTGACAGTTTTGGTTTTTCTGTTCAAGATCAGCCCCTCTGTCTTGAAGTACAGTACTCATAACTCATGCACCATTTCCCCAAACTGACTGTTAATTTAAATAGCCAAAATGATCATGCTGTACATTATGGTTCTATTTGTGAGCAACTGATAAAGGACTAATAAAATTTTAATAGATGTTGTAATAATTTGTTAATTGAATATTATAGACTACAACAGGCTAACTGCCTTCAAAATAACCATAGCTTAAAACTGTTATTCTTTCTACTAATGTCCTTAGCAGGCATGTCTCATTTAAGCCATAATACATGACCCTGGTGGCAGTGATATATCTATGTAGCTACACTGCTATGTGCTTCAAATATGGAATTTTGCAACCCCAAAAGTGTTAAAACGACAACACGCATACACAAAAAATCAAAATGTTGTAGAGTTTCATGGAAATCTTCCTCCATATCATGTAGGTCAGCTTCCTGATGGTAGTGAGAGATTTTGAAAATGGACGACTTGTGGCTTCTCACCCAAAATATAACAAGTGCATTTTCTGTGTGTGTTAGAGTCTTTGCAACTCCTAAGTATCTCTCTGAGGTACTTGTCACTCTTTTAGTGATAAGTTTCTGAATACTGCAGAAAATCATGTCAGCTGCACCCTCTTTATCTGCTAGACTTCTGAGTGTCTTTTTGACTGATAAATATAAAAAATAAAGTAGCAATGTTAACAAATATCTCATTCCTCTCCAACTTTTCCCCCATATCAGCTTTACTATAGGAGTGAATGTCTGGAACTTCTGCATGACTGTCAAGGGAGACCAAGTTGGCAGTGGGTCAGAACAAGACATTTCCTGAACAGAACCTACACCAATGGATGTTGAGCACCCAAAAGTCTTATATACTCCAGCCCCAATACACTGTATCAGAGATACTTCTGCTGCTCTGTATTTTCTGTTTCTGGGTTTTTGTCATGCAGCCCCATTTTACCCAAACAGTGAAAATGAGCCATAAAATATTGAAAAGTCTTTTCTGCACTTTTTCACCTTTGAGAAAGAGCTGGCAAAAAATTGTGATCCTCACTGCGAGTAGCAACTGTCTCCACTTAAGCCAACATGGTGTCACTACTTTCATGGATATAAGACTGGGATCATTTTGGCAGAGACAGAGCAGGGGATACCCAGTTATGCAGTAACACCTCTGTTCTGGAAAGTAATCCACTGTTGATAAACAATAACTAGCCCTCATCCACTATTGCAGGTTTCCAGTAAGATTTATGCTGATCCTGCTACTGAAGTGGTTCATTAAAAGTGATGGTGGGGTAAAGTTTCCATCCTTTTACCCTTAATGGGTAAAGGCTCCATCTGCTCCTAGTAACTTCAATTTTAATATTTGTCCTAATACAAAGTTACTGCTTCATATTATTTGTAAAACTTTTTTAATGTAAGACAGATGGAAATTCTAAAGATCTAGTAAAACTTCAGAACGATATTTTGCTTTGGCTGAAGTCACAGGAATCTGAAGTAGGAAATGGGAGTGGTCATTGACACTGGACAATGAACAATTTGTTCAAGCAAGGATTTAGAATTTGTGAAAACTCTTACATATTGTGCAAAACACTAATGAAAAACCCTTCATCCCGTGGTGCTGGGATGCTGGGACACTGGGGCAATCATGGTAGTGTTCTGCAAAAACATCTCAGAAAGCACCTCAGCATGCCCCCTCCAGCATGACCACTGGAAGGGTTTTTCTATGATGAGAGAAGACAACTGCTGCATTTTCAGTCCATTCCAATAATGTGCTTCATTCTAATCAGAAGGAGAAGTTTGTACTAAACAAATGCTCACTTTCTTCACTACCGTTTTCACATCAGTCACTGTCAGCTTGATATAGAAAATATGGCTGTTAATAGCTTGCAGTGGAGCAAACATTTGCATAACTGTTACCTCAGAGCCCATAACTCCGAGCTAATTGGCTGATGGTGATTAAAATGATTAAGTGACTGTAATTTATATGATTAACCAATTAAGCCATTCTCCTGTGATTGGCCCAGGGTAGGGTCTGGGATGCGAGCTTGTTTCCCAGCATGCATGCCGACAGTGCACGATATTAAATATTCTTTTAAATACTTGCTGTTGTTCCTGCCAACAGCACTCAAGGTGCTTTAAAGGTATTTTAATTACTCCATATCATTTGTGTAGCACAGAGAGTCATAAGTTGAAGGCAACCCATGAATTATTAACAAAATAAATCTAGCACTGGCTAGGATAACACAGAATTACTGAAGGCAGTAAATAGAACAGTGAATTTGATCATCCAGAACTGATGGATGACTGACTGGTATAAATACAGGCAATATCACTGCCTTGAACAGAATTTACGCTGATTTATCCCAGCATGACATCCAGATTTTGATCCTTGGAACCTGAAAGTTCCCCAGCAGGTCTGAAAAAAAAGGTAGACAAAATTAATTGCAAATCCTTCTAGGTAAAAGAAGCAACTGACTTGGTTAATTTGTAACCAATTCCATTAGGAGTGCATTTGCCAAGGGAGTGAATGTTGTTTGAGTGAGCTCTGGTTCTTGAAAGAACAAGGCAGGTGGGCAGGAAGCAATAATTAAGCATATTCTCTGCTAATCTCCTGCTAGGTACACTGAAGGGAAATCTTGCTGTGGTTTCATCCCCCTCTTCCCTTCCCCCTGCCACCTTCCTGTGGGCTGCTGTTACAAAGCAAGGGAATGCTCCATTTCCAGTTTTTTCCCCTCTCACCTCCTACCAGCAGACAGTTTAATTCCATGCTTCCTGAGGCTAAACACATCACCTTCCTTCACATTACTTTCAATTTCAGCTGCTGTGTGTCCTGAAACTTTAAATCAGTTGCCAGTTAGCATGGACTCTCAGTTCTGATTCTGCAGCATGGTAGTCTTTTAAGACATGAGAGCAATATGCTTTTCTTTTCAACTTACCTGTGATTTGCTTTGTGTTTTCTGATCTTTCTTGACTGATAATTAAATGTCACCATAATATAGAGGACTAGTATTTTACTGTATTGTGGGTTAACTACTTCTAGGTGCAGTTTTGTCCAAAACAGTGGCCTTGGCAAACAGGAAAATATTACACTTAACTGTATGAAGCATCATCATGTTGCTGACTGAGTATTCCCAGTGCTTCAGAGGATGGTGTCTTAGGCATGGTATTGAATTCTTAGGGTAACCAAGGTTTGAAAAGTCAATTGTTCCATGGAGGATATAAAAATGTGTACGGCCACTTTTGGTCTAAGTGATTTGGTCAAAATGGCTTTGTGAGGAAGCCTGTGGCATCAGGATGTCTGTTTCACAGTACCCTGCAAAACAATTAAATACATTGCCAATACTCCCATGCTAAGCCTATAGTGTCAGCCTGTGGTGCAAAGCCAGAAATTCATCCTTTGGCTTCTTCTCTATTGGATGACATTTTCTCCATATAAATTCCAAGCAGTGTTTTTGGGGGTATCTGTGAAACAGCTCATGAAACTTCAGTCCTGAAATTTGTGGACATGTGTACCTGTCTATCACATAACTGATATGCCAGAAACATTTGAAACTTAACCCTGAAGAGAGTCCTGAAAACTTCAGCTTCAGCTCCCACCAAAGTAAACAGCTAAGTTAACTTAATCAAAAACGAGAGCGGTAGTTAAAGCTGAGGCTGGGGGACAAAAGACACTGTGTGACCTTGGCCCATCACCTCACCCCTCCCTGCATCCCTGTTCCCTGTTGTCAGAGAGAGGTATTGCTCTTTCATCACTCCTAGCAAAGCTTGAGGACAAGGCCATTAATATACATAATGCACTCACACAGTAACAAGATGACGTCCATGGAAAAGCTTATAAATAAACATAAATAAGGGCCTGATGAGTAAAAGGCTGGGTCCTGCCCAGGCTTCAGTGAGACTTATAAAGGCCACACAGAAAATGCATCTTAAAATAGACTATTTGAAGGTCGTAGCCTCGTGCCCTTACCTGTCAAGACCTGAGCGGAGGCTTTGCCTGTGAAGTGATGGCACTGCTGATGACATCAGCACTCTCCATGCAGGTTTTGGCAGGTGTTAGCCATTTGTTTCACCTTTGCTACTGTTCACCCAGGAATTTCTTCAGAGTCATGACTCACCATGTGCTTTCATGGCAACTACCATTTAGTTGTATGAAAAAACACATTTCTGCTGAAGATCTGCTGCCATGCTATCAGAACTTGAGAAAAGACAGAGCCTCTAACTGATTCTTTTGACAGGTTATAAAATATTAAAAGAGGGTAAAGTTTTAAAACTCATTTTTACATATCTCTCTACAGCCAAGTGCTGCTGGCCTAAGGAATCAATGAATGAAATATTACATAGAAATGCTGAATTCATGTTATCCTTGATAATCTATATTTCAAAAATGAGACTGAGCTCTTAAATGACCCACACATGGATTTGATCTGTTCCTCCCTTTTAACTTGCTCTTCAGTAGCCTGGCTTTAAAAAAATTAACTGTTTCAGTAATGTGGGAGTCCTTTCATTCCTACAGTCTTCTGATTAGTTCCAATAAAACTGAATAGTAATAAAGTTAAAATCCATTAGTGGCTACAAGACACACAACAGAACCTGTTCTGGTATTTTAAAAAAATGTAAAGCCATAATAGCCTCCTGTGCAACTTTGAATTTAGCACAATTATTTTTCACTTTTTACTTTCCTGCTATTTTGTTATTGTTGTTGTTGTTGTTATTTCAAGCCTCGGCAACACAAGCGTAATTTCCTCATGTAATACTATAAAAACTATTCTGTCAGAGTACTGCAGTAGTGGCTCAATGTGACTGAGAAAAAACATTTAAAAAGATGAAGCCACCTTAATAAAAATTACACTGATTTGGAATATTTAAGACTTCACCCACATGTAAAGAGATACAAAAGAAGAGGATCTGTAGAAGGAAATTTTTTTCTACTGAGGACCCAATGTCCACATTGTCTGTGTCAGGGCTGGGGGCAACTTGAAGAGTTTTGAGACCAGCACAGGTAAGTTCCCCCGAGTTACTGGAGGACTCTGTGCTCTCCCAAAGAAGATCTTGCCGTTCAGTTTTACCCAAAATGGTCCAGATTTTGCTATGAGGCAACATCCCCGTGCAGCTCCAACAGCCTGTGCAGGAGCTCAACCTTACATCTAATGCTGCTGCACAAAATAGTGGAAACACACCCTTTAAGCTCCTGGTTCCTCATGGTGCTTCCTAATCATCAAATTCCAAATCTCCTCAGAAATGTAGTGCATCTCTGGGGGTTGTTTTGGCCCAATGTGAGGTTTGCACCAACTCCACTCCCTATGGCAGTTGAGCAATTCCAGAGCCCCAGCACTTACCATCAGGGTCAGGTCCCCCACAAAATGCTTTTTTAAAAAGGAACTATGTGCAGGAATCTCCTCTTTTCTGGGCTAGTCCCCAGGAAGGATGCCCAGCCCAAGGGGCCCAAAATCTGACTCTCCCTCATTCCTGGGCGGCCAGCAGGGCTGCAGGGAACCTTTCCTTGGACTTTTAGTACGCCCAGCTGAAGAGGAAGCTAGCCTGGCTTTATCTTTCCCTGGTTAAATACCTTAACCACTAAACACCTACACAAAAGGACAGGCAACCTCAAAACCTCCACCAGCAGCTAGGTTTTAAAAGGGAAGACAGATTAACACAATGCATAGATGAGGGGAAAACCTACAGCAAGTGCTTGGATCAGAGGGTTTCCTCACAGGAAAAACAGTAGACTTTCTCCTCCTGTGGAATAATTGGGGGCCTGGCAGGTGTGCCTGGTGCTTAAAATAAAATAAAAAATTCCATGACTGCACTTTTCAGTGAAGTCCTCTTTTCCTGGATGAAAATCAATTAACTCTTCACTGTGCCTTGAGGCTAACAGACAGGAAAGAGATTAACAACAGGAAAGGAGACTTCAGCTTTATTGTACAACAGCATAGGGCTCCCCATGCTTGATCCACTCCATGAGTGCTCTAATCCAGGGTCCTGTCTCAGCCGTGAAAGTCCAAGGCATTTAAGCACATGCTTAACTTCAGGCATGGGAAGATTTTCAACAGCCTGGTGGAAGTCTGGCATTCGCCTCTGCTCCTCCCCCAGCTTTGGATGGGAGTTACACACCTAATTGTTTTCTACCCCTTTGAACATTTCCACTCAACATGCTTTCCTAGGGACTGAAGAACTGCTGAGCTGGGGCCTTCTGGAATAACTGCTCTGGTAGGGAAGCTGCTCGTTAGCCCTCTGTCGTCTGCTGGCTGAGTTTTGTCCTGGGGCATGGGGGTTTATTTGCAAGCTAGGAAAAAAAACCTTCTTTAAATTTTATTTAGGATGATGCCAGCCATTCTAGCTAAACAGTCTTTCCTTTTTCAGTCAATTAAGTACCTGGCTAAAACAAGGGTCTGTGTCACACTTGCTGTGCTCTGTTTAAAAAAAAAAAAATAAATAAAAAGTTTAGTTGCCCTTTAATTATATTGACTGCCTCTCATTTTTTTAATTAGGATAGAGGGTAACCAAAAGTGCATGCTCTATCTTTACAATAGACACGATGCTGTATCTTGTTATGAGCTGTTAGATTCATCTTCTTAATGCAAATCCTCTCAAAATAAGAAGCATTTACATACTCCTTATCATTTTTAGTCATTTTCAAGCTCTCTGATATCTGTTATGTCATCTTTGAGCTCTAAACACAAAAGAATTCTGGCAAGATTTATACCATGCTATTATAATAGTCCCTGGATTAGTCCCTGTTTTCTTCTTTTTCTTTTTTTTTTTTCTTTTTGCTATTTCAAATGTTGCTAACAGGTGATTGCAGAATAGCTACAGTAAGATCAGAACTGGACATGATTAGATAGTTCTCACACCCTCATTCATTTATAATTATGTTTTGAGGCATAACAGATAGGTAATTTTTAACACTAAGATATTGTTCTTATTGACCTGTGTGCATGAAATGTCAGTGGTCTACATTAGGACTGACAATATGGTATTTTAATTAGCACTTTCAAAAATTTGACAAACCTAGGAGAAAGTGATTTTTGTGATCAAAATTTTCTACTGAAGAGTCCACTTTTTCACACTAAAAAAAAAGCATTCAGCAGAACTGAAAACTTGCACTTCAAGAAACAATTAAACAAGAACATTGCAAAGGTGCCTTCTGGGTTGAAATGCTTTCATTTTTCTTCTTAACTCCCTAATTGGTCCATGTATTTAACCTTACACCGGGATCTCCCTCTGAGCTACGATGGCACGTTTTGAGACTCCTTGCTTTACTATATTACAGGCAAAACTGGTGAATCAACATTGAAAGGAAGGAATTCAGGTTATGAATAGCATGTCTGCATAGACACATTTGGGGTTTGAAAGGAAAATTTAGTTTTTCTGTGTTTGGATGTTTTGAAGGAAGGACTACTTTCTCTGTGGAAACTCTTTGAAGACTTAGTTTTTATAATCATGCACCACTTTCCTCTGAAGAAATACATTTAAAATTTGCTTATTTTCTTCTTTTTCAATAGAGCACTTAAGCACATTTACTTAAAATTGAGCACCCAGTGCTGTTTTGCTTTGTATGCCCCACAGATTTCTAGTCTTAAGCACTGAGTTGCTTTATATTAATTTGGATTTTTTTTCTCCACACATTACTCATACCAGCTCAAATCTTTCAAGTTTTAGTTGATTCAATGGATTTTCTTTACTTTTCTTCACCAAATAGACTTCTTATTCCTGCTTATCTCTCTCTCTCCTCTGCATAATTCTCTTCTCTCAGGGCACACCCACACCCATACCCACACCATCCTCTTTCTCTTCTGCTGTCTCTCTGCTGCTCCACTCATGATTTAATTCTTTAGAAACTATTGCAGAGTGCATTTTCCTGGGAGTTTGTCAAATGGCCTAAATGGGGAAACCTTTTTCTCAGTTTCTTGGTGGTATATGAAAATATAAAGCCACAGGCATTTTATTATGCTGCAAAATTGGGTCAAATGCACCTTCTGAAAAAGTCAGCCTCTATCAAAAATAGGATGCTTAGCCAAACACATCTGTTTTAGTTGAACTATTTCTTCCTTCTTTAAGAAATATTAGACCTCAATATCTTTAATTGCCTGTAACGACTGTAAGAGAGGATTCAGGTGGTTTCCCACTCTTCAACTGGCATTTTATGGGATGTTTAGCAGGCAAAACACCTCATTGAAAAGGCAAATATGCCTTCCCATTATGCACAAGAAAATTCAAACCCTGATATCATCTTATGTGAAACCAGTTTTACAACCACCACTACCGAGCTGATTGCAGATCTCTTTTGTGGTTCCCTTCCTCTTAACAGAGATGGGATACAGGCTTAACTAATGAGAAAATATAATCTATTCAGACAAAATAATTTATTGGCATAAATCAAGAGAACACTGGTGGTACTGGAGCAGTGGTGGCTGGAGCAACTGGAATGGTGAGGATGCATCTTCAGCTGTTCTGGAGGAATCTGCAGGTCTGTATGAGTAACACAAGTGCCCAAGTTGTGCCCTTTCTGCTTCATCTGGACATCACCTGTCTCCTCCTTTTCACTTGCAGGGCGTGTAATTTATACAAGATACTGCTTAGCTTTACAGTATTTTCTCATTCAAGAGAAAGGTTATATTCAAAATAGTGGTGTGAGTACAAAGGGAAGTGCTCAGCAAATTAAAGTAAGTGGAAAGTAGCAGGGAAGGAAAACAAATACTTGGCATGTTTCATAAGCTACGGACAGGCAAAGGGACGAGATACAAACTTCCAGGCAAAATAACATTAAGCCTCATCAGTCTTTGACCTGGAAATAGAAAAGGACAAGAGACAGAATATCCAAAATTAGACTATCTCAATGGCACAATGTGGTGGTAATGCTAGACTTGGCTCCTAATTTGCACAGTCACATTTACTTGCTCAGAAAAGGCTTTTTACTAAGCTCTTGTGAAATTTCCTCCTAAATGAGCATCCATGTCTTAACTAATATTATAGATGTGCTACTCTTTAAATGATTTTATACCTGCTTAACTTTGAATTTTTGGACCACACCAAAGAAAAATAGAAATAATGTTAAAAGACTCCTAATAATCAACTTGCCCCTAAATGTTTATACAGTATACCAGCTTAATTAACCTTATTCAAAAAGCCTTTAATATGGGGGGATGTATAAATGCAGGTCTTCCTGCTCTGAAATTGGAGCTGCCTTTATTGCTGTTTCCTGTGCTGTGGGAGACTTGGGTCTGAGATCAGCTCAGCTAGCCTGGATGGTTCAGAGTTTACATCTATATTCTGGGCTCTTAAATACACAGGTAATAGAATAGAACAGAATAATGAGATGATGTTACACCTTAGTGCTTGGGGGGTTTCGCTGGCATTTACTACCTAGAACAAGAGAGGCCAGAAATTGCTCTCCTCTCTCCAGGTCCCTTATAACCTTTGATTGCATGGGCTACTCTGTGGCAGGTGAAGATCAATTAAACTGCCACAACTAAATGGTCAGAGAAGAGCTCCCTGAAGAATAATGGAAAAAAGAATTTCTCAGAGGCTTGCAGCATGTTATAAAAACAGCAATGCCACCACTATGACCAATCTGCACTTCATTAAGGGAGAGAGTCAGGATTAATATCTGAAAGGCAATCTCTGCAGAGTCTATTCCAGCAATTATTTGTGTATGCATACACATAGGAGATGGAGCAGAAATAGTGGAGAAATGGCACACAATGCCTTTTTGCTTCCCTAGCAATGTCACACTTGAAATATGAAGCACTCTGAGCTGATGACTTCCTTGTGCTGCTTATACATTATCCTGCCTGGGCAACAACCAAGTTCTGTGCAATAGTACTTCATTATTTTAATTAAGCTTATTGCAAGAGTAATCATCATTGCCATCAGTATCAATCACCAGTAATATTTCCAGTGATGTCTGTAAGTGATGAAGGTCCTAACTGACAATAAATAATAATGTTCCTGGCTTGAGTTGGCACTTCATTGGACTTTGCTGGGTTGCTTTAAGTGCTCCAGGCTCACTACAAAAAGAACTATTTATCTATGACAAAAGCCAGATCTAAATCATACTTGTTTTGACTTCCCAAATGGATATATTCATGTTGGCAAAATTTATCCTTTTGATTATGGCAGATACCAAGTTTGAAACACATTTTGAAAGAAATTAGAAAGGTCTCAATACTCTGCTGCAGACATACTTTCCCATATATCTTTAATTAGTATTAATTTGAGTAATTTCTTTATTGTATTGGAAGAAGACCGCATAACATTGTTTGGATTACAAAAATGCTTTTGCCATTAGTAAGGAAAATTCTGAAGGGATATCTTTGCACTCATGTCTAAATGATCCCATGGTGTCGCGATCTGATTGAAATGTATTACTTACACATTAAGTCCAAAATATCAGTGCACTTGCCTATTCCTGTCATTATGCTGCTACAGATTAAAAACTCTGCCTTTTTTGGTTTGTGCTGCAATTTTTCTTAGCTGGACAAAGACATTTCTGGCAGTTTAGAAATGGTTTTCCTATTTTTATTTCTTTGTGTGCTTGTTAATGCTCTGAGGATGTTCTTTCGGAGTTCAGCAAGAGGATATATATACAATTGTTCTGGAAACATAGAACTTAAAATATTAGCATAATATTTCCAAGAAGTTTTGAAGTATTAATACAATGAACAGTAACCCTAAATTATCTTTTTATTATCTCTCATTAAAAAACCACAAAATCCAGGACTATTCACAGTCATCCACCTCAGCAATAGCCAGGCTCAGCTGTCAGATCAATAGCTGAGCTGACAGTCCACCCTTCTTTTTTCTCTCTGTCCTTCTTTCACCTCTCTCTCTTCCCTATGAAAAGCAGGCACTGAGCAGATGTTGCTGGGGTCTTTGGTGGGTGATAACAGAGGACCACTTATTGCAGCAAACATTAGACAAGACTGACATTTCCCAAACCAGATTTTCAGGAAACGGAAAATTTTATATTTTGTACTTATTGATAGGCAACACAATATAAAAACTTTCTCTGATGGCATAAAGCAGCAAAAAAGTACAGCAAATTGCAATGCATACCTCAGAGTGCATGTGGGATGTAATTACTCAATACGCGGTAATTGAGTAAAATTGAGTAAAAATCCAAAATAAAACCTGTTAGAAACAGTCATCCACAGGGTTATCCTGTATAGCCCTTCAAGCAGGGTGCACAGCCATCCCCCAGAGCTCCTCTGGAGCGACAGGACTGTCAAACAGCTCAGCTCCCCACAGCAGGGAAGAGGTGGGTCTCAGGGGGACTCCTGCCTCCTGCCCAGTTCTGGCTCTCCCAGACAGGCACAGAAGGAAGAGGAGTGCACAGGATGGCCTGCAGGGCCTCTCCATCATAGTAATATAAATTTAGTCTTCATGCTCTGTATTAGAAGAAACTGAAGATTTCATTGATTTTCAGTGTTCTCCATGGTAAGTTGTTCAGGCAACAGGGTTTCATATCCAGAGCATCACAAAGAAAGGCTTCCAAAAGTGAACGGCAGAGAAACTAGAGACAGAATAATTAAAAGAAACTGTACAGTTCTCCTGGAAGAAGCAATTCCTTCTTTTTCCATCACACATGCTGTAAAGGAACATGTTTGCATGAAGCACTGACAACATTGAAGAACATTTCTCCATTTCCTTCTTGTCTCCAACGCTCATTTCATGCATGCTGCCATTTTCCACATAAATTTTTTCTAGTGCCAGTAATTTATTCTAATGCCAGTATATTTAGCTTAGAAAACACATTCCAGTGTGTCTATCTATCTATCTATCTATCTATCTATCTATCTATCTATCTATCCACATACCTGCCCATATCTCACTTCTTACTGTCATCCAAAATCCGTTGCAAAAAGAACACTCTTTCTCACTTTCACAGGGATGAACCAACAAAGTATTTTCCTGAGATAAGGCAATTTGGCACTCTGGTGTCCCTCTTTGTGGCTATTTGCTGCTGAAAAGATGCAGCCTGGGTGCTTATGGAAAAGAAACCTGTCAGAGGTAAGTCACCAGGAGCTCATCACACCCTCTGTTTTCTGAACATAAATGCAATGCACTTTTGCTCTGAGACTCTGGCAGCTCCTGGCCAATCCATCCCTCTGAGAACTGTGGCCACAGAAACAGAAACATTACCATTATTATTTTGAAGCCTTGCTCAGTGCATAAAGCTATCATCGCTTCTCTGAATGAGAGTTGCTCTTTCTATTTTTTCCACCTCAGGGCTGCATCCCACCTTCACAAAGATGTCTCACTTCCCCCATTTCATCTCCTTACAGGTGTTGGATGTGTCACATAACCCTTCCTATAGATCATGTTACAGCGAGTCACACTCCTGGTGCTTTGGGCTCTTTTTAAAATTACATTTTACACATCAGTAAACTTGTAATGTAGGAACAGCTTTCTTAGTGTTATTTATATCCCCGTGTAGCAAAAGAATTTGTCAGAGAGTAATATGAATGTTATTTATCTGACGGCTCAGCTTTATTGGCTGCTACATTTCATATCCCTCAGTACTTTTTGGCAGAGGAGTAAATAACAGTGCTGTTAACCTCTAACACCAGTATAAAAATAGGCATTTATTAAGGAGTAAATATTACTTTAATTATTATTGTCCTAGTTTCCTTTCTCTGTAAAAAAATAGATCCCTTTGTAGATCTAAAAAATATCCAAATTTTATTTAAGTTGTAGACAGTTGTTATCTGTCCACTTGCTCTGGATATTTTCTGGTACCTTCAGCAGTAATTAAGGAACATATAATTCTTCAGGCACCTGATAGGATAAAATTGAAATAAGCATATGAAAATAGTAAGCTAAACCAAGGTGTCCAGGGCTACACTGGCATCTGTCTGTGCCACATCAGTGGCTGCCTTGTGACGTGTTCTAACCTCAGAGAAACACCAAGCAGACCTATGAGGAGACCAGACCTATCACTGTTTCAACAGCAGAAGTCCCAGACAGTAGCAAGGGGAAATTAATTAATTACTAAACCCTCTGCCCTTTCAGCAAGAATTAAAAAGAACACAAGGCTCACATGCTCAGAAGCCTTTTTACTTCAAGCTTCCTTTGGTTTTGAAAATCAATAGATGTGCTATATGTAAATATCTTGGGAGCCAGGGTTCCACCGCCTCACCAGAGATGTTCAGCACCCTGCAGGATCAAGGACTTTGCAACCCTCTAAATCCCCTCAAGTGGCAATATTTCATTACAAAGCAGGGAGAGGAGTACAAGTGGCATTTCTGTTTCTATGGCAATTGCAGCAACAGGAAGCACTGGGGTTTGTTACTTCAGAGAATTCTATCTTCTGCTGCTGGATGCAACTTTCCTCTTCAAAATCTCATCTGCTTCATCTAGAGGGAAAAAGTAATGACCATTAGCATGGAGAGATGATCAAATATCTAGTAAATAAAGCAGATTTTTATGTAATGTGCCACTGTACATATTGGGTTACATTAAATTTATGTAAAGAATTAGTAGCCCTCTGGTAACCCTCTGATGTCTAGTCCCTCCCATCTCAGGTGTAGTACTTCTATGTTAGAGATCAACAACAAGTTCAAAGTACCATTGCTTCAGACTACAGAACATGCTGGATTTGTCTGTGAGGGATATCTTTGCTCGGTAGGTATTTTCACACTTTTTATTTCATTCCTCATTCATTAAGACAAATGTTTTAGTGATAGCTAAAGTCAGCACCTCTGAGACGTTGTGAGCCTCACATGGGGTTAGCAGCACCTGTGCTAATGATAATATGGGAGTTCACTCCGTGCTTTTAACCAAAGTCCTCCCTGTGGCTCAGTGAAAGTGTTCAAGCTTTTACATTTGACAATAGCGTCACTATGTAGCATTGGGGCTTAGCCTGAGAGAAACAAAAATAAGAAATTCTTTGCCTGACAGGCATGACAGGGTGAGACATTTTCTCCAGGAAGCCTCTGGAACCCAACAGGCCATAGGATGATGTCAACAGTCACAGTTTTTGATGTCAGCAAGGACTGAAATTGGCGGGCAGGTAGACCACAGGCTCACTCCACGACCACAGTGGCTGTGGTGAGTGGTCTTGTGCTTCAGTTTGCAGCTAACCCTCCCATTCCATACCAAACAGGTCATGGCAGGAACATGCTTCAAATGCCATGTGGCAAGAAAGGCTTGTTAATCCTGGCCAGAAGAACATCAATATGCATGTGACCATTAAGGTGAAATATTAATGGGGCCACTCCAGTGAAATATTAATGGGGCCACTCCAGTGGGAAATATATGAGGCTATGTTTGAGTTTCTTGACATATATTGTGAACAAAACTCCATTTGGTCTTGCTACATAGAATCACCTCTGTTTGAAAGGAAATACAAAATCTATGGAAACATTTGTTGGGATATTTTTAAGAAAGTAGAATCTATATTATTTGGTGGATCTGTTGGAGATCGCAATAACTTAGAGACAAAATAGACTTCATAGTGAGATCAGAATGTAAAACTTAGAGCTGTGACACTCAAAAAAACCCAGTTTAGTAAAGAAGAATGGTTAATAGAAGAATTTAGAACTGGTGATTTTGAAAGTAACAATGTAGAATGATAAAAATATTTATATTTATATTTATTATAGATAAAAATATTTATATTTATATATAAATAATATTTATATTTATAGCCCTTAACAGTTACTATGTCTTTTCATTTGGGTCGAGAAACTTGCTGCATGCCTTTCACACAGGCTCACACAATGGGTAAGGTTGGGAGGAACCTCTGGAGGTCACCTAGTCCAACCTTCTCGCTCCTTCAGGGCCCCCTAGAGCATGTTACTCTGGAGTGTGTCCAGATGACTTTTGAGTATCTCCAGTGAGGAAACTCCTCAATCTCTGGGCAGCTTGTTCCAGTGCAGGTTAACCCTCACAGTGAAGTTTTCAAATATGTTCAGGTGGAACTTCTTGTGCTCCAATTTCTGCCCATTGCTTCTCATCCTACTGCTCAGCACAACCAAAATAAGCCTGACTCCTTCCTCTTGGCACCCTGCCTTCAGAAAGCTTGGATACAGCCAGTCTCATTACATTCTTGCTGATCAGATAAGGAACAAATGGAAAACCAAATTAACTTTAAGAAAGCAACAACTAAAGCACAGTGATCTTTGTACACACACTTGTTCAATGAGGTATAGCTGTTATAAGTTCCATTGCTGCAAATCTGATCTTCATCCATTCCAAAAAATAAGTCACAACTGAAAAGAACTATAAAAAGTTTGCAGTCTTACTAATCATATCTTCAGGGAGACTCCTGCAAATTTGTTGTCATCTGTAATTATAAGTTTGCAAGCTTATTTTGAAATGTCATTTCATTCACACACACTGCTTTAAAATCACACACAGAAAAATATATTCCATATTTCTATATTTATTTCCCTTCTTTCTCTTAGGAAGAAGGCAGGAAATTAGTAATATTTAATTAAAATCACAATGAATCATGCTATATCTTAAAATCTAATTTAACTTAATATTTTAAACAGACAGGGAACAATAACCCAAAAACTATCTAAAATGAAATCAACATCTGTTTCCCAAGTAATTTGGCCTTTACCCAAATGAATTACAGCACTAATCCAGATAACTGGATTGGGGTGTAAAGTGGCCCATGTGAGACTATGTTTATAGATTAGTATATGTCATAATACAATATTTTTGTTTTAAATAAGGTAACAAATTCATATTGAGAGAGGAGGTTCTGAAAGCTCTGAAAGACATTTATTCTTGTAGACCAAGAGAGATGTCCTCCTCCTTCCCTCTCTCCCTTTTTCTCCCTTATTTGCAGTGAGACTCAAATCTCAATTCCTAGAAAATCATTAAGTATTTTTTTCCTTTCCTGGTTATCCACTATGATTTTCAGCTCAACCCTCTGCACACTGACTTTTTCAGAAATAATAGGTCATGCAGGACGTGTTGCTGTGCATGCTTTCAGCTGCTGCACAACTGCAGGGCACTGCAGAAGGTCATGCCCAAGGACAGGTCCAGCTCAGGGGGCTGCTATGCTCCAACCTCAGGAAGAAGCTAAATGCTTTTAAAGCTCTGCAAGTCACAGTTTACCCAAAAGGTTTTTGACCCACATGAAAATGTTGGTGTCCAGTGACTCACAGATGGATGGATGGATGGATGGATGGATGGATGGATGGATGGATTGATGGATGTGGCACACCCATCAACCTTGAATCTGTCTTCACTCACAGAGCCAACAGCACCGTTGTAGGTATGCCCTTTACCCAGCTCCTGTTCTTGGACATAACCCATTTTCCCAGTAAGGCAAAGCCAAAGAAAACCAGCTTCAAAACAGATAGAGATCTCATGATGCAGGAGCTCAGGAAAAAGGAAAGTGAAAGTTCAGAAAGAGCTACATGGAAACTTGTGCAAATGTTGTGGCTTCATTTCTAAGCTTGAGAGACGTTTACAAGAACGCTGAGTTATAATCTCATGCATGTTAATGCTCCCCAATAATACTCTCAGTTGCCTGATGCCCCGGACAGTTTGTGCCTCCTTAGAATCTAACTAGCCAGTTTTGGATACCCTGGACAGTTTGTGCCTCCTTAGAATCTAGTTAGCCAGTTTTGCTCTTCGAGGAAGCTCCATTCACAGGGAATGTTGCAAAGGAAAGAGCCTGGGGCAGGATGGTTATGGGTACAAGGGACTCAGCTCTTTGTAGAGATTATATGTCTGCAGGAAGTGAGCACAGCTTTGTTTCTCAATTCTTTGTGGTCATGGCAAGAAAAAAAGAGGTACAAGAAAAGAAACCTGGAAGGAAGAGGCAGTAAAAGGGAGAAAATGGACAAACTAAGGCTCATGGTAGGAATTTGAAAAGGTGTGAGGTTTTTGCATATTCTATTATTAGTTTGGTTTTATGTGTGGGATTAAGATTTCTAGTACAAAATGCTCATAAACCAGGTCCAGTAAAAAAAGTCAGGTTAAAGGATTTCACAGAGGTAAGCAGCTATGCATTAAGTGACCAGAGCTTTACCTATCAAGACTGGAGACAATTTCATAAAAATTTATCCTATCAGCAAATTAGCCATCAGAAGAGTAAAGAAATTTCTAAATTGCAAATTTTCTTTCCTAATATGTCTTGCAATATGCATAATTTCTCTTTTAAACTCCCAAAGCATTAATTCCAATAAATATTTGGGTTTTTTAAAATCCACTCAGCATCTACACCTTTCTCAAGTGCCAAGAGTCCTTCAGAGTGATCTTGTCTATCATATCTGTAGAGTTGACTTAATCTTTAGAATCTTCCATGACAGCATAGTCAACCACTGTTTTATTTATGAAGAACAGACAAATCTTTTTAGGCAGTTCCTTGTAAACTTAAACTTCTGCATTTAGCTGGATTGATACAGAGGTAACCAGCAATGCAATAAAAATACATCATTTACATCTTCCTATATTTAAATATATTTTCCACACAGAAAGTTATTAAGAGTAAGTTATTTCTTTCATACTCAGGGTTTCTGAAGTCTGCAAAATCAGCAGTATGGAAATGAGTAATTTTTGCTCATCTCACATTGTTTAATAGGTTAAACTGAGCATAAACTCAATGGCAGCATTGTGATTCACATCTAAACTAAGCTTTGTTTCTGTTATGATATATTCTTCTACTCCTTAAGGGCCTCTCCAATTCCCATTGAAGTCAAAGAAAGTGCTTCCCTTGATGCAAAATTGCTGCATAAGATTCTACACATGTATTGTGTACAATAGCTGTTGTAGATGCACGTGTCACGGCCCATGGAACGAGGATATATTATAGTGTGTATTCATTTCAGGGACTTTAAAATCACTTCAGGCAAAATCTTCTTACAGTAGAAACCATGTATTTTTATTGGAATAATTTTTGTTATCCTAATGTCATTGGGTAATTTTGCATATTTTTCTAAAATAAAAAAATCATTAATCATTTTTTTAAAACAAAATATTATTAATTACTTCTTTACCTCCAAGATTTTTGTGCTGTTAAAAAATTGATCACTTCACAAAATAATTTTTGTGACTTTTTTGTCACATTGTTTCTGTAAGTTACATTAATTGCTTTATTTGTTTTCCACCTGGAAGATAGAAACACATGTATAAATACAGTAAATGGGTGTGTTTTTCAGCTAGTAGGCAATTACAGCTGGTTCTGCTGGAGGACTTAGGTGCCACTGTCACATTTCGTCCTTTGCTGCCTCAAGCCCAAGGTACCTGAGCAGTTACTGTGCGAGGGCATGCCTGCACTCACAGAGATCTGGGGTGGGAAAGCCTTTCTTTCTCCTGTGAAGCTCAATCACTGTATGTTAGAATTAAATATTCTGTATTAAATATTCTATATTAAATATTCTATAGAATAAAAGTTGCTATTCCCTGTAGAAATCTTGGAATGGAGAGACCATCCAATCAGGGCAGAAATAAAGGGCTTGGAGCAGCTGAAGATCCTTCTTCCTCCCAGCTTCCATCCAGCTGTCTGCAGCACATCCTGCACCTCCCTCCAGTGATTCCCTAGAGATCCCTAGTTTTCAGTCAGTGTCATGGCACAGACAAGGACCTGTAAGAAGAGGAGGAGATCATGACCTTGTGAGGAGCAGGTAACAGTACTTCTGCTTGGCCACCATAAGCTGTTCTTTCTCCTTTCTTCCTCAGCATAAATATTTAACTACCCTACATGTAGCAAAGCAGCTTCAGCAGCAGAAGTGTTTGAACCTAACTTCCCATGTTGCCTGGGGCAATGGGGCTTTTCAGAGAGGATGTGCATGCATGTCTCAGCAGGTAGAAGAATAGTTTGGTCTCAGTTCTTTCATATCTCAGAGGAAAGACCTGATTGCTGGATTCCCAAGCAAAAGCACAACATTGGCAACCTTTGCCAGCTACACAAGATGTGCTCAGGTGCTGCAGGTATGTGCCTAAACATTAGGCATTAAAATACCACCTATATGGAGACAGCTCACTGAATTCACACGGAAAATTAGAAGTTCTCCAAGAACTTTCAAATAATCATTTATTTGGGACACTTATTAGCCTCAAGGATTTTGCACCGGTTCCCAGGCCTGGGTCCTAGCTGAGCTCACCTAATTCAAGGTTCAAAAAGTGATGGAGCCAACATGCTCTAACTGCATTTTGTTTTCTGTTGGTCCTGGATTCAATCAGATAGCCAAACTGGTCGACATATCACAATAGGACCAGGTCTTCTCCCAGTAGTGCCATTTGGGAGGATTATTATGAGCATGAATCAATTGCCAAAATATTTTTGCTAAAAATCTCTACCCCATACCTTGTGATTGCCACAGAGAGACACTTTGGTGATGCGTTCAGTTCAATGAGATTTGATAATTCTTGGAACACTCACAGGAAATAGGTCCACTGTCACCATGCAGGACCTGCTTAACAAGCACTCTAGCAGTGGCTTGAGAGCAGATGTAGGATTCTACTCACTGAAAAGTGTGGCAGGGAGTTAAGACTCCTCTCTGCACCAACATTTTCTCAGCATATTCAAGAAATACGGTAGTGTGGAGGTTCAAGATGCCTAGCACTGATCTTGGCTTTCTAGCTCTCTAAGGATCAGCACCCTCAGCAGAATGCTCTTAGCCCAGGAGAGCCAAATGAGATGGTTTTGAGATGATGAGATGCTTTGTGAGCATGGTATGTATTCCTTGCAACTGCATTCATGTTGGAAATAAAATTTAATTCCTCCTTCTCTTCAGAGCTGACAAAGTAGTGAATGAGTAAGAGACATGCTCCTTGACTGGATTTAAAAAAAAAAAAAAAAAAAAAAAAAAAAAAAAAGACAGAAAAATATACTAGGGTCTTATGACCTTTTAATAGTTGTTATTCAAGTATAAGTGAGATTCTTTGTACACTTCTCCTTCTCCTCCAACACAAGCATTCTTTTACTTCAGAGTGTCTGCACTGCTTCCACATTCTGTTTCTCTTGGAAGACAAAGTTTTCTGTATTTATTGAATTGTCAGAAATACGCTCACTGGAAATCCAATCAAGTGCTTCAGATTTTACCTCTTTGTACATGAATTTTACTACTATCAACAGTGAAGAACCAGAAGAATGGCTTATTTTCCTACAAAAACTAAAGGAAAAAATGCCCAAAAAGAAGGGCTTTTTCAGTTGTCTGAATAATCTTTTAAATGCACATATAACTAGTGAATAACATCTGCAGTTGTGTCTTCCTCTACCTTCTTCATTTTCTTCTTGTGGAGAGCTCAATAATAAAAAAGCTTTCTTTTCTTTACATGGGAAAGACATTTGCTGTATATGGTGTGCAGGGTAAATCAGGTCCTTGGTGCTGCTGTACTTAATATTAGGCCATGAGATTTCAGGGAAAATGTAATGACTGAGCAGAAATCACAAATTAGAACTTTTTTTTTTTTTTAATAAGCCTCTTGGGCTGGTTTCTCTCTTCCTCTCTTCACTTTGCTCTTATCTTTCTGACAACTGATAATTTAGTTTAGTACAAGAAAGGTAAAAATCACACAATGAGAGTTTGTCATGGAGTACATTTAGTATTTAGAGGGCTGATGTATGTAGTTAGGAATTAAAAAACAGTCAAAATTAACCTTGCCCACCATGTTTATTTTTATCAAATTAAGTTGATTGAAGTAAACCTAATTTCTCCTTACTCACCTGCCTTATGTGAAATGGCACGACAGAAAACCAGCACAGCACATGCCAAATGCACCACCATCATTTTAAAGCATTTATTCACCTGTGCGTCTTGTTTCAGTGACATAATATGAAGTTACAATGAGAGCTGACATACTGCAAACACATGGGATATACCAGGGAAGGAGAAGATGGCAAAGAAAATATATGGACACTGCTCAGAGGGGTCATCTTTTATTCTTAGCAGTGAGGTTGCTGGTTTGGAGAAGAGAATTAGAAGTCAGCCAAGTTCCTCAAGGCAGGTCCATAAATCTGTCCGTTGGGAAGAAGATCCTAAATGGTGCAATCCCAACAGATGTAAGCCTACACCACAAAATAGCTGAAAGCTGGGTCTTCCCAGATTAGTGGTAATATACCAGAAGAGTTTAATTACCTGGGTCTCGCAGAAGAGTTTAATTATCTGGGACATTACCCTCCCTATGGCTACATGGCTGGAAGTCAGCTCAGAAGTTGCAGGAGCTGCTCTGTTGCAGTAAGCTGGCAGTGGCTCATAACAAAACAGCAAAAGTGTAAGTGCTCCCTGTAGGTGATCCAACAACTACTGGCTGACAGACTTGTAAGAGATAAACATAAAGGCTTTGTCTCACAGGTGGCTCCCTTTCTTCTCCCACGAGATCATCAACAGTGAAGAACTTCCAGACTATCCTGTACTCTGGGGGGAGTTTTGTGCAGGCCTGGTGATGTTCACACCTGCAGAGAAAATAACCAGGTTCCTGTGTCTCATTTGCAGAGCATGAACAATGTATTTTTTATTTTGAGTAGTCAATTATTGAATAAATTAGCTGAAAATGAATACCTGGAACCATGCTAATTCACCCAGTCACCATGTAAGTCCACTGCCTTGTTTGCAAGGAATGCTAGGCTCAAAGCCTTGCCCCAGGCTCCACATACTGTTCCTATTTTTATAATAGTCCAAATCTGAACCTCTAAAATCTCAGAAAGTTCAAATCTGGATTCAGATTTTATGCTAGAGCCATAAAAACTAATAATAACAAATTTATCAGAAACAGGATGCCTTCCAAAGAGCAGGCATGGTGGAAATAGTAACAAAATCTAGAAGGAACTGTCAGGAAAGACAAAACTATTACTGATAATCTTAATCAGTCTTTTGTATTTATGCTCACCAGAAGGACTTCATCTTACTATAAAGCTGTTCTTTAATGGAATCAATCTACAGAGAGGTTGTGGCTGCCCCCTGCTCAGAAACATTCAAGGTCATGTTGGATGGGACTCTGAGCAACGTGATCTAATTGAAGATGCTCCTGGTCATTGCACGGGGTTGGACAAGATGACCTTTAAAAGTCCCTTCCAACCCAAACCATTCTGTGACTCTATGATTTTATGATTCTAGGAATCTAAGGATCATTTTCATATTTTAGTTGTAATAATGCAGGCTGTAGGGTAACTCGGTAAATGGAACAATAAGAAATTTCCAAAATCAGATAATGTTTACACATGAGGTCTAAACAAACTAAAGCACAAAACCACTTTGTCATACAGGTAAATTACTGATCAAATATACCCTAACACAGGAGGAATATAAAGTAACAAAAATGATATCAAAAAGGACTATTGAGGGGAGTATGGGAATTACAGAGCAGTAAAACTGACTTCTCTGCCATGCACCCTGGTAGAGGTTATAGCAGAGAAGGATGTTACTAGCTATTCACAGAAATGTGTATAATGAGAGGGAAGACTTAACAAAGTTTTTGACAAGTCACATTTCACAAATCTTTTAGAGTTCTTTGATTTGACAAAGTGTCAGAGAAAGGCACATTACTCAGTCACCTGCCAAGCACCTGCTCAGGAAGCAGCACTCCAGGGCAGGATGCCACAGCAGCTCCGACGGCTCTTGGTGAGGTTCCTCCCACTGCACAGATTTGGTACCTGATTCTCCCCCGATTTACCAGTGCAACTTCATAACCACAACAACCAGGATCACTCCTGTGCAAAAGACAGAGTTTCAAGCACTTACTACTTTTTCTGATAAAGGCCTCTAACATACACTGGGCACAGATAAACAAATAAGTTGGATTTCCAACTTCCTGTCTGTTTTCATAACCTTCTTGTTTGGAAGGTGCTGCATATCTTAATACTCTAGTAATTTTCCTTCTTCTTTCCTTAAGGCTCAATTTATAAACAAATATGAAAAAATTAGATGGATGCTGAAAGATAAAAGGGGGGTGTGGATCATTAAGTTTCTGATGCGGTAATAAAGTACTAGCGTATGATTGGTGATGAAAGTCAGACAAAAGTGGTCAGTTAAGATGGAAAAAATTGTATGAAAAAAAAGGAAGAAAATTTAGTAACCTCTACAGAAGGTAGTCTTTAAACAATGGATTTTTAATAAGTTCCTCATGCCCCACAACAATTTTCCATTAATAGTAATTTGCACTTCTGATCATCTGCAGTAAATTATGTGTTCATATAACACATAGAATTGAGGGATCTTACCTGAGGTTTGTGATCTACATTTTTTTTTTTTTGTTAAAGCTGTGATGAAGATTGCAATTGCTTTATTTAGTGAAGCAAAGCAGTGTACACTATTTACTCTTGAATTATAGTGACATCAAGATCAATTTTTGTACCAGTATGAGCATCTTACCATAACAAACTCTTATGCATACACATCTGATGCTCTTTCTCCAGTGCCAGCCTAGAATACAAGAACCTTTGGAGAGGGAGGAGGGTGTTAGGGAGATGAGGGCTCTCTAGCCAGATGTCGTATGGGAATAAAACTCCATGGTTATTATTCCAGGCCAGGAGTGCTGCATGTATTCTGTGCTTGGATTTGGTAAATAATCACAGACCCATGTGTCTTGCCCTGGCACAATTACCCCACTTTCAGTAGTGCAAGCAATCCCCAACAGAGGCGTATTCTGTGGTTTAGGGGATTCACTGCACAAGTTTTTCTCTCATAGTTAGCTTGTCCTTCCTTAAGTCTCTTAGCTCGACCAGGAATTTACCCCTGCATGCCAGTTCTAAGATCTTGTGTGGAGTCTGTGGCTCTAATAAACATGCAGTGTGCTTCCTCCCTCTGAGGTGCCTGCTGTTCACTAAGGAGAGAAGTGATCTGTTTATATTTACAGCCCATTTCCTTGCCAAAAATATCACAGAAGTGAAGGGCAGTTTTAACAGACACCAAGCCTGTTGATTTGGCACGCTAATAGTCCCCCGACTGAACTCAGTGTTCTCACACAATTCTTGTCTGACTTTAGGCTGTTTCACTGCCACTGATAGACAGCAAATACACATACTCTGCCTGTCAGGCAGGGGCCAGATTTTTTGGCTGAGGTTAGGAAGTTGGCGGGTTACCCGCCCTGTGGCTGTACTTGCCGTGCGCACAACACACATCTCCCCCCTCCCTCCATGAAACTCAAGCTGGGGTCTTTATGGTTTGTAAGCAGTAATTCTAGGAGCTGAGCAGCTATCAGCAAGCTAGCCCGAGCTGTGTTAAGCTTTCCTCAGTTGGAAGTTGTTCTATGTTATATATCACTCAACAGATCTATACGCTGTGGTGCTTTAAAGAACAGAGCTCTGTCTTAACTTGTAATCATTTTCTTTGAACTCAGATACTGTGAGAAATGCCAATAAACCCAGCAGAGACTATTTCTTACCGAGAAAGTGGGACTATACAGGAATGTGGATTTGAACAACAGGCTCACAGATCTCATAAGCAGTAGGGCTGCTGGAGGAGGTAAAGGGGCACAACCAGACTAATTTCTCTGGTGAGAAACAGACTAATTGCCCTTATCCAGATCACTGGCACTATGTAAAACAAACGTGTAAAAATGGAAACGTGTAACTGCTGTGTTGTTGTGTTAGCCTACATTCAAATTCTTGGCATGGGATCCTCTGCTTGGGAGACAGCGCACTATTATACCTGAACTGGGTCTGTTGATGCGTTTCATCAACAGCCTAAGAACACAAGAGATTACTAGAAAGCAATAGCAAAAGGACTTAGAGAAGTCTAGATCAAACTGATTTGCAAATTTACATGGAAGTGCACACAGGCAAAGCCATACAGCTTGGAGAGCAGAGAGAGAACAAGCCTGACCCCTGGCTTAACTTCCCTGCTGTACCTCTCTAATGGATCCCAGCCAGAAACATTACATCTGATCCTTCTTCAGTTTTGATAGGGTTTTCTAATTGCGCTCACATCCAAATGTTGCTTTTCAGGCCCATGTTAATACACGGTTGTGTGTATTTACAGTAAAGCTGCAGAGCTGTTCATATTCGCATAAGCAATGCCTCATAGCTGGCTGACAATTTAATGAGACATTCTGAATTTTACCTAAGGCATTCTCACCAGTAGGAAATCCTGTTAGATTTACAAGTGTCCATCTGTTAAAATCCTCCAGAGTCATTTTAGATGCTACACTGTTTGTTGGGTTTTGACCTCCTTTGCTGTGATTGTTCAATTAGTTCTGTTGTGTTCAGACCACATTTGCGTTGTGCATCTTGGAAAGCACAGTAGGGAAAGAGCTCTGCTTTGATGAGATTAAAATGCCAGCCAGGATATGGCATGCATTCCTGCTCACTTATTTTCCAGGGAAATGCAAGCTAATGCTTCCTTATTTTTACAAATATAGCTACCCTTGTAAATAGAGGAGTTACAGCGCCTAAACTGAGTTTGATGCACTTCGATTAAACTTCTTTTTGTCCTGTTAATGGATCTTGAAGGCATTAAGTGGGATCAAGTGGATTAAGATTTCAAGGGCCTTTGAATCTATTCACGGACCTGCAAATGACACACTATTTACTCTTTCAGAATTGGTTAGCTTACCCATAAAATGGGCATAATATATGAACTGGGTGGGAAAAAAAAATGTACAGCATTTGAAAATCTTTGGGTGAAACAAATGTCAAATTCCAAAGCTGCCTCGATTAAGGGGGAAAAAAAATCCTATTCTGGTTTCCCTTGCGAGTTCACGACTCCTACTCCCTCCCTTAGCTTTCCTCCCCTCTTAAAGTGCAAGAACAATTTCAGTCCCTGGTCCCAGAGAAAGCAGAGGGTGGCAGGTCAGTGAGGTTTACACCTACAATTCACAAGCTGTTTTGGCAGAGACACTCAGCCCCCGCCAACGCTACACAGCCAAAATGGCTCCACGTCGTCCTGTGCAGGGACCTCTCCACAGATCTCTTATCTGCACAGCTCAAGCAAACACTACAGCCATAAAAAAACACCCCCTCTGTATGTTCAGCATGCTCTGCCTGAAAACTATATTGAGCAAGGGTTACAACAGTTGCATCATAAGGTCGTAAACTTATAATTAACTGTAACTAAATACACAGAGCTGGTTCTTCTGCTGCTGCCTTACTGAGGAGACCTGTATATAGCCTTTTCCCCCCGCTCCTTCACAGCTGCTGTGTGATGGCTCAGTAGCACGGGCTGGCCCTTGGGCTAGCATGTAATTTCAAATCTTATGGAAGATGGCCGTGGCTTTTGGGGAAGATACTGTTACATGTGTTTTGTATGCCTAGAGCAATGACGTCAGTCCCAGGGTGCAAGGAGCTGTACAAACAGTAAAAGCATTTTTTTCCCCTCTCTTAAAAGACAGGAAACTCCAGATGGGTAGATGCTAATGAGGGAGCAGGGGAGCCCAATGCAGCCACTGGGTCCAGTGGCCTTTTTGGGGCCACAGAAGAACTTTGAGACAGAATTCCACTGCAGAAAATGAGGTTGTTTACAAAGGATTTAGGGATGTACCTTCCATATCTGAACAAAAATAGATGAGACAGCATGAAATATTTTTTCAGGACGGATACTTATGAGAAGTGGGAGACAGAAATACTGGAAAGGGATGTAAGAGAGAGCAAGCAAATGCAGACATTCCACAGGTGGGAAGTGACATGGAAAAGCATGATGGACACCAAGTGATGGGCTGAGGAAAGAAGTAGCATTCTCAATGGCAAACAACTAGCCACAAGTCTGCTTGTCAAGGAAAGAAAACTAAACAGTACTCCCCCAGCATCCATGCCCATGCTGTGCAAGGGCAGTGTTTGGGGTTGAGCCAATGCCACTCTCATTGAGCTCATTGCCACCAAGATGAGCTGAGTGAGGAGGACTGTTTCATAGTTATTTTCCCACATGTAGGCAGAGACTCAGAGGAAGGACTCAGATAAATGCCCAGTAAAAAAAATAGTGTCTGAGTTATGGAACAGAGTGCAGACAGGGTGGTGACTTGCTTCTGGTACTTAAATAAGGAAATAGAGGGTAGAGGTTTGATCACGGAAAAGCACTGAATATGGAGTTCTTTTCATGTTGAGGACGGGTTTACTGCTGGGATTATTCATGAAAAGCCTCATCTATGGTTACCATTATGTTGTTTTGTCTGTGAACTTTATATTAGTAGAGAGTCAAGATGTTGTACAGTCAAGTTCTAAAAAGATTGCATGGAGGTTTCTTGAGTGTGCTGGGAGCCTACAAGCAATTCTTGACTCTGGGCCAGTATCCTTTTTCCCTGAGAGACTGCTCAGTTTCAGAAATAATTTTCAAGGAGCAGGAATCTTATCTACCATGATCCTTTCATTCATTACCACTCTCTCCATAGTCTTTCTTACATTTAGTAGTTTAAATCCACACTACTCTGCCAGTTGTGACCTCTATGTAGATCTCTTGATATGTGATCTCTGAATTTGGTCCAGTGAATTTAAAAGAGCCCTAGTTACCCAGGTGCCAAAATAGAAGAGTTAAGCAATAAAAGACATTAATAAGTGAACATTAATGCCAATAAGTAACAGGCTACGTTTTTATTTCAGACGCAATCCCCCAGAGGGCATATTACATAGTTGTGCCATTGCAGCAGGAACCCCCTGGGGCACTCTAACTCAGCGACACAACTTCTCCTCTCCTGTTCCCTCAGGCAATCATTTACCTCTGGCCTAAATCAGAAATAAAATAATATTCCACCCTTCCTCTCTCGACCCCACCAAGCACTCACCATCTTAGCTGAGCTGGCCAGAGAGAATGGACCGCAGGCTCTACTCATTTCCCACCCTCCAGTTTCTAATCCCCAGTGAGGAAGTAAGCAGATGTGTGGCCCTGCTTGCTTCATGCACCTGGACAAAGCCTGGGTAATCCATGTGGGGTTGTAACTGGGTTCTTACTCCCTCAGGCAGCAGCGTTCTGCACACATGTAAAACAGAGCATTGCGTTTTTCTTTCTTCTGGCTCCCTAGAATGCAAGTTCAACCACTGTGTTCTCTTTCTCCTACAGCCAAGACGCTTTTTTATGTCTGAATTTGAGTACAACAACCCTTTTTAAACAACAAAACCATCTCACCCTGCCACCACCCAAAGAATACAGGACTTTCCCTTCATTCCCAAAATACTTTACTGTGAACCTAAGCCTGGGCTCCAAAATGGTCATGTGGGTGCTAAGCAAAGTGCTGTCAATCTGACCCATGGGGCAAGGTCCCAGTTGGGAGGGGGTGACATTCCTCAGAAAACAATGGAAATATTTTGAGGAAAAATAACTCTCATTTTACAAGGAAGTTATTGGAGAGGACAGGTGGAAAGTGGAATTAGAAGGGAGTCTCTGTGTGCCTGTAACAATAGGGAAGCTGATGGTAGTGACTCAGAGCAGCTGAAGCAAATCTGTCCCTTTGCTTACCCCAAATTTATTGTACTCTCTCTGGATTTACTTCTTTACCTCTATGTTTCTCACCTGGGGTCTGGTGTATGAGTTGGCATGGTAAGGCATGTGTTTCATCATGGCACTTGATCTTGGAAAAACCCTCACAGAGAAGCACTAATTCCTGCAAGTCCTCTGGCACTCTGCTTTGTATCTCCTGGGAAACTTGTACAGACTGTGCTAGCAAAACACCTCTGCTGCATGCACTTCCAGTGGGAAGCACTCCAAGCATGTCTGTGTGGAGAAGCACCACCACTGCCTGTCTACAAGCATAATTAGTTAAGATGTTGTGCTATCAAGTTGTATTTGATAGTAGCAAGATCTCATCTCTGAAGATGAGAGTGAATCACTAAAGGGCAAGAGGAATTGAACTCCCCCTATCTATGAAAACAGCCTGAGACAATTGGGGTTGCCCAGCGAAGAGAAGGCTCCAGAAACACCTTATTGTGACCTTTCAGTACTTAAATGGTGTTCATAGGAAAGATGGGGACAAACTTCTTGTAGTTCCTTATAGCACCAGGACAAGGGCTAAAGTTTGAAAATAAAGAAGTATAGTCAGGCTAGATACAAGGAAGAAACTTTTTTACCATGAGAGTGGTGAAGCACTGGAACAGATTGCCCAGACAGGTGGCAGAGGCTCCCACCCCTGGAATCATTCAAGGTCAGGTTGGATGGGGGTCTGAGCAACCTGATCTAGTTGAAGGTGTCCCTGCTCATTTCAGGGGTTGAACTACATGACTTTTTGAATGTCCCTTACAACCGAAACTATTCTATAATGGAATCCCACCATGAGCCACTAGATCAGGTTGCCCAGATTCTATGAATCTATGATTCATCGAAAAACAAGTTGCAAATTTTAACCAGTAAAAGCCACTGCACAGTGAGACCACAGTACCCTTGGTGGGGTAAATAAAGGCATGTTCTTGTCCTCTCACTGTTCCAGGAGAGATATGGAGAGTCTACATGAGTAGCAAAGGAATATCAGCAGGTACAGTAGCACCACAGCCACCTAAGGAAATGGCAATAGCTGGGGAGGTGGATGAAAGCCCCAACTTTTCTTCCTTGGGTCACAGGTAAAGGTGGTGAGAGTGTACCACAGAGGTGTGGTTTCAGAAAAGAAATCTAACAAAAAATTGAGTATGATGTTTTAAAAATAAAATCTTACACATTTAGTAGGTTTGACTGGGGTGCTTTGAAGGGCAGGTCAATCAAGGGCTTATATGTAATCTCACACCAGTTTTTCAATATGTGTGGATGGAAAAACCCCTTTAAAGCCAAAATTCATTGGCCTCACTACAACTACCCTGAGTTACACTGGCCAGTGAGGTGGTCATAAGAATTTTTATAAACATATATAAAGCTGCCAATCCCACTCTTACTGTGATCACTGGAATACCCATTAACTCAGACTGCTTTGCACTGGAAATGGATTTAACCAACATTCAAAGTTAGCCTGATCACTGAGGTGATTTTATTTTAATCTTAAAAATAACACCAGCTGAGCTGTGCCCAGAAAATGCACTTGATTAATTCACACTTTTAAACAAACAAATGAAAATGTCAAAAAGAATGTAACTGACTGATGAAACAAAGATGGAAACAGGCTGTGCATGCAGAAATATAGTGACTTACAAACACCCACTGAAGTTGGAAAAAAAATACACATGGGAAACATTTTAATGTGTGAAAATAAAAAAAAAAGCAAAATAGGAAACCATCAAGAACATAGGAGAGTGGCTAGTCAATTAAGTACTGTGTAAAGATTTCCAATTTTCTTGTAGTAAATTATTTATTTAGCCCTTGCATGCCATCAATATATTTTACAAGTTTAATACCCAAATTATAGCTACCCACCCATTTATGGCCTTGTAAATGAGTCCTGACTTATCAATGCAAATTCTTGTTCTAGGCAATGTCAAATTTAGATTGGATTTGGATGTATTGCTTTTACCCTTATCAAGAAGGTTTGCTAGTGTGGTATTTTATTGCTATATTTGAAATGGAAAGTGCTTTTAAATAGACTTGCCTAGATAGCACAACTGATCACAGCTCAGATATGTCATTTCCCAGCTTAAAAACCCATCCTAATCCAGGCAGAAGGTCTTGGAGATGTAACAGAACCCATTTATAATGAATGTATTTTGTTGCCATCTCAATCCTTTGCGATGAAGTGGAAGAGCTATTGTGACAACAATGACTTTAATCTAAAGTAAGAATAGCTGGAACTCTTAAGTAATAAAGCCAAAGGGTAATCTGCATGTTTCCTGATACTTCACAAGAAAAGCAAGCAATAAAGGATTCAAATGAACAAGTGTAATAACTTCCTAAAGAACATTGCATTACATTTGGTTATGCTTGTGTCTCTTACCCATGTTTCACTCTTTAGCAAAGGTAGGCAGGTATACAGCAAAGGTGAAGAATTATCATTGGAGGAGAATAATATGTAAGTACCTAACTGATGAAAAAGGTTATGTAAAATTTTATCAAAGCAACACAAATATCTGGAAAACAGAAAAGAAATCAAGCAGAAACATTATTTTCGTTTGACTAACTAAAAGCTGGATGTGCCTCAGTACTGGAGTCATTTGGAAGGTTAATAAAAACGACATTTGTATTCATGAGATCAAAGCTAGCTGAGATTTGCATCTCTGCAACAAAGGGCGTATCTAGTAAGAGGACAAAACAGAGAGGGAGCAAGAATTGGATAGGGAGGAATTGGATGTAAGAGCTGAAAATGATGGTCATCTTTTTGTTGCCTGCAGCCTGCAACCAATATTTCTGGGCCACAACTCTTTAGAGCATAAACTGTCACTGGTAGAAGATCCTGAGGCAGACAGCAGGCTGGACTGAGGGCTGCCAGGAAGGCAGGAGAATGTGGGAGGAAAGCCCAGAGGAAGAAAGGGAGTTCTGAACTGAGAGTTATGCTCAGGGGAGATGGAGACCTAGAAACTGCCAATTGCATGTAGGGTTGTCCACCAGGATTTTGCACTCTGATGTCCTAGTGCTTATTCTACATGCAGTCTTGGGGCTCAGCAAGGACATACAGCTGCAGCAAGGCTTGCTACATCCCTCTATGGGGCAATGATGGGGAAAGAGTCTATCTGACTACAGCACAAACAAAAGCTTTGCTGATGCACCCATCTACTGATAGACAGCCAGAGAAAACAAGAATTGCAACAGGACAGCAGAGGTTTGGCTCAGTAGGACAAGCATAAGGGATTGGTGAAGCGTGTTAAGTGGGTGCGAAGACAGCACAAGTGGCAAAGCAAACAGCAGAGATCTAGGGACACGAGTACAGACCAGCTCTCTAGCTGTGCAGGCTCAAGTTACCCACTAGCAACATACTGCTGCATCAGAATAGACAAGCATGCAAGGAAGAACGGAGCTTCCAAGCAGGCATTTTGCAGCCATTAGATGCCTCTCATGCATCATGAGCAGTCCATAAGCTTGGCATTTCAGCTGTCAAGGCTCCTGCAGTCACCCCTGGAAGGAAACAAGCTCCTCCAGAGTAGACCTCATCACATCTCTTCTCACACTTGTTTAACAATGGGATGAAAACCTCACGTTTTATCAATGACTGGCTTATACTAGGAACCTCATTTTTTTTAGATGGGCAAAAATATAGGATTTGGATCCCACCCTTAGTACACATAGCTGACGTGTCAAAGAGGTCAGGATCACTGATATCTGCAGCCTGATACAAGCCACTCTCCTGGACCTGTGGCTGATATCTCTGTCACGTATCTCTCACCTTGCTTTCACCCAGATGATTTACTTCAAAAGCACTTTCGCTTGGGAAAACTACAAGCTCCATTAAGTGCAATACCTCTTCATGAAATCACGGCTGCTCCTTTTGCTATTTGCATGTGTACTTACTATCTTTCTCAGCCTAATACAACTGTTGACTGTTGGAAGGTACAGCTAACATTAACCAGCATAGATGAACCCTGTATATTGCAGTGATTTCTGGTTAGAGCTGTTTGTTGCCTCTCATATTGCTGTGCTGTTTTGAGGGGTCCACAATAGAGATGAAAACAGGTTAAATCCATTTTTTTCTGTCCCTATCTGAAGATTTACAAACATTACACTTCTAAGATAAACACTAAAAGATTTCTTTTTTTAATTTAATTTTTGCTACTAAATGCAGTGGGAGCACAGTGGTTCCAGCATTCAGTCCTTTTAATAACTTCATCCTAAATCAAGTTTATATACAGGTCACTTAAAATACCCTTCCAGTTAATTTGTTATGGGCACTGAGTTATGTCACACTGATCTCTCCTGGGAATTTTCAAATTCATCACAGATAACTATTTTCCAGACCTTTTCTTGCTCCCACTGAATTCAGGCATAAAAATCCCATTGTGTTCTGGGCCAAAATGATTAGGTCACTGAGTCCTACTATTATTTCAAGTTCAGGTTTATGCTACAGTTTCTATCCCACGTGACTTTATTCTGTTTTGGAACTGCTTAACAGCATAGTCCACTGGAAGGAGGCACATTAATTGTGACAGCATCATACAAAGTCTTGTCAGTGTCTACTTCCCCTTTGTTACAAAAAGGCAGTGCATTGTTCATATGCTTCTAGTTAGTCCTCTGTATTTCATATTCAGCTCTCTCTTTTTTAATTGCTTAACATGGCTGTATAACCGTGGTCGCATGTTAAGACTAAAATCGTGCTATTGATGAACTGTAGGAGTGGGAAGGGATGGGGGGAAATCTCCTATTGAACTATAAATAGTCCTTACAAAGTGAAAACAACCTAACCTTGTTAATCATAAATGACGAAGGACTGTGCCAAAAACAGCACAACGATGGAGTGTCAAATCAAACGCCTCTGTGCAGGTAGTTTGTACAATACCAGGTGACTATAGCTGTTGTGGGAATATCCTTGCTCAGGAAAACAGTCTAACTCCGTGCCAACTAGGCATCAATGGCTAGCTTTCTCAGGAACTCTGTTTAAAAGGCATCTAGGCAACAGAAATGAGTGATATGCTCTGTTCCTCCTGCATTACTTGGTCTCACTGGCAGTACAGTATACTTGTTGTAATCTAAAACCAGACAGTTGTTTGTACAGTAGTGTAAAAATCTAACAATGGCTGTGCCAAATAACTCTCCCACATAACTTCTGAGATCACTGTGAGTATAAGCTTGCATTAACAATTCCCCCTGCAGGGTTTGCTAAAATGCTTCCTCCCAACAAGCTGAAGGTCTCCTGGATTTTCAGGCTTCATGACAAAGATTTCTGGCTCACACAGTTTGATCGGTTTCTAGCCTTGACTATGTTCAAATATTTTATAATAAGAAACTGCATTTTTTCCACTCCTGGACTCCCATCAGAGTGTTTATTATATTAGATACATTACATAAGCTGGTAGTTTAGGTGCTTTATGAGTTTTCCATAAACCCTTATTTGCTAATGGCTAGCCTGACTTTGTGAGTCTACTGCAATTTCTGACCTTTCCTAGTAATGGGAACCTGGTTTGAATAATGTTTATAGTACCTTTAAATAGAGGCATCATAGAAAAGAAAAAAAAAATCATAATCATTATGATAAAAATATTTCCTTTATATGATATTTTAGCCAGTTTTCTTTCACCAGCTGAGTAGTGTCTTTCCAAAAACTTTCAGCATGTACCTTGATTTTTCTCAGCTGTGGATTCCAGGTTGAAAAGCAAACCCCTTGGATTAAAAACAGAAATAGACTAAATCTGGCAACTTCTGATGAAAGGTAAGACTCTTTGCTAAAAGTTCCATGCCCAGTGACCAGACTCGGTAACTCCATCCAGTTTAATGACATTCTTCTTTTTCATGGTTTAAGAATCTCAAACATGCAAAATCTCTCACTATCTTTATAAGTTAGTAGCCCTAATTTTCAAAGATACCAACATCAACAGGCCCAGAGAAATAGCTGAGATTTTAGGTTGAAGGTAATGCTCTCCAGCTGGATAGGAAGCTCTGGATTGGAGATCCCACTCTGAGCCATTATCAGCCCCACTAGAAGCTGCATCAGCCTTGCTCAGGTGAGTAAGAAGAGATAGTAGGATGAAACCCTGCTATACGACGTGATACCCTCCCTGGATTTGACTTCTTGGTGGGAAGGAATTTAAATTCTGGTGATAGCCAGCTGGAAGAACTTTTATTGGTATACATGCAGAGTCATAGAATCAGGGAATGGTTTGTGTTGGACGGTACCTTAGAGATCATCTAGTTCTAAACCCCCTGGGACACCTTCCACTAGAGCAGGTTGCTCAAAGCCTCATCCAGCCTGTCCTGAGCATTCTTCTCCAGGCTGAAAAACCCCAGGTCTTTCAGTCTCTCTTCACAGGAGGGATGACCCAGCCATCTGATCATTTCTGTGGCCCTCCTCTGGACCCACTCCAGCAGGTCCACATCTTTTTTTATACTGGGGGGCCCAGAGCTGCACTCCAGTGCTGGGGTCTCACAAGAACAGAGGGAGAATCACCTCCCTTGGTCTGTTGACCTGCTCTTGATGCAGCCCAGGATACAGTTGGCTCTCTGGATTGCGAGTGCACATTGCTGGATCACGTTGACCTTCTTGTCAATCAACTGCCCCAAGTCCTTATCCACAGGGCTGCTCTTGATCCATTCCCTGCCCAGCCTGTACTTGTGCTTGGGATTGCCCCAGTCCAGGTGCAGGACCTTGCACTTGGCCTTGTTGAACTTCATGAGGTTCACAAAGACTCGACTCTCCTGACTGTCAGGGTCCCTCTGGATGCCATCCCTGCTCTCCAGTGCCACAACCACACTACACATCTTGGTATTGTTGGCATGGATGTTGAGGGTGCGTGAAATCCCACTGTCCATGTCAACAACAAAGACATCAAACAGCACTAGGCCCAGTGCCAACCCCTGAGGAACACCCCTTGTCACTGGCCTTTACCTGACAGAAAAAGAATTTAGAAAAACATTTGGGAAAAGCTTTCCCACTTCTCAAACGAGTATGAATATTTACCAGGTAGGACTGCTCCTTAATATACTTGCAGTTGCTTTACAAAAATGCAGTACAGGGAGATCTGCTCTTAATTATCTTAAAATACAGCCACAGGAAATAGCATAAGGCTGTCACAGGCTTTGCAACCTAGAATTCCTACTTTTAATCAGCAACAGTAATTTTAAATTCAGCTATTAAAAAGTCTTACTAAAATTTACCTCAGGGAACAATAAAATGGCAATTAGGTATGACAAAGGTACAGAGCAGAAACAATTAGTTATTACCTCAATAAAAGAAGAAAAGATGGGACTGTGAATGTATCAGCCAAATTCCAGGAAACAGGATAAGCTTCTTGCCCTTAATGCAAAAAGTCCAAATATTTGGAGGTGGTATTCTTGGTATCTCTCCTTTTCTTTTTTGCATTGCCCAGCTTACTACTGATACTACACTATATTAATTCAATGGCATTGATCAGTCACTCTGATAAATTATCCTATATTTGCTTGCATTACAAGCCTCCTAGTACATCTCCACATTGTGCAGAAAGTGCTGCAATGTACCCCAGGTAGTCACTAGGTAACATAATGTGCACACTTGAGCATACCTGCAAATCCTGCACATCCTCATCTAATGTTTGTCAACATTAGAGAAATTTAATCGATCTTCTGATGGAAAGGGGTCAGGTTTGTAGTGTCTCATAATATTTGATAGAGACAAAACCTTGAGAGCTCGTTAGTTGACTGAAGCCAGCTAGGAGGATAGCTGGCTTTCGTGCTGCTCTGGAGACTCCTGTAGCCATGTTCATCTCCATGCCTGCCTGCAAAGCCTGGTCTGTAGGAATCCCTGTGAAACTTGATATGAGGGTTCAGAAAGGTATGTGTTTAGCATTAAATGCTATCAGTCTTTCAGTCTTTCCCATAAGGATGAAGAACTTGCGGTTTGCAAGTTTCTGCCTTGGTGCTTTTGATATATTTGCTGAATGTTTCCTGCTAATACAGGGCAAGGTTGCCCCACGCACCCACGCCAGGCAATAAGGAATTGAAAGTCTCCCTGGGTGGCCCCTGCGCATCGACCGTCTGTGCCTGACAGGCAGAGCAGGCTGCCAGGGAGCCTGTGGAGCCCCAGCCCTCTGCTCCCCTACCCCAGCACCCCAGCAGGAAGTAATTTACTGGTGATCTGGGCCAGGAGCAGTCTGCTTTGCTGTCTGATTAATGGGAGAACCACAGACGAAAGCATCATTCCCAGAGCTGGCCAAAGGAGAGCAGCTCTTGTCTGTGTTTCAGGAGGAGCTCTCTGTCTGGCAAGCACCAGGGCAGAACAAAACCCAACCAGGTGAATCTGTGCAACTTCCAAGGCTCAAAATCTGTTTGCCCCATTTGCAGGGAGTCTAGATGGCATGGCACACTGAAGGCCAGATTTCTTGCCGCTTTCTGAAAACATGTAACAGTCTTCCTGCAAAATGATAGTGAAGAAGGGAGGGGAAGAGGGACATGAGGTTAGCTAAGAAGCTACATACAAGATGATCCAGATACAGACATCAAGAAGGAGAGAGGCTGATTCTCAAATTTTCATCTGCACATAGTAGGAAAGTTTTCTGCCTCTAAGCAAGCAGCACTATTTTTTAAACCTTGGTCTCCCATTTGAGTTAATAAGTCTTGCCCAGAGGAAAGGGAGGTGCCTGAAACGGGAGCATGTGGGCTTTATTTGGATTGTCCCAGCTACTGAGTCTGCCCTGCAGCTTACTAAGTGATTGGCACATTAATTAAAGAAAATCCCCAGACATTTTTAAAAACAAACATGTTTTGTCCTTTCTCCCTCTCCTTTGAAATATTTGTTATCTTTCCAATAGGCTTAGCCAGAAAGAGGAGCAAAGTGAATGAGCTGTAGAAATGCTGATTCTGAAGGCGTGTTTCCTTACCTTGATTATGTACATGTGTTGCCTAATATAGCAATTTAAGGATGACATTTTCTGAACCATTCGATGGAATACATGACACCTGGCATGCTGAAAAGGAACTTGAGAGTCTGTACAGGTTTAATCTGTATTTTATCGTCCGCTAACTGTATCTATAAGAACATAGTAAATGCTCATTCACTTATTGTCTTGGACTATTTCTCTGCAATGCAAATGGCATAATAGAAGATTGACTCAAGAATAGCAAATAGATCCACACGGCCATTGTATGGAACTATGACTTCACGCTGCCCGAAGATGTTGTGGAGTCTCCTTTCCTGGAGATATTAAAAACCCACCTGGACATGATCCTGTGCAACCTGCCCTAGGCGAACCTGCTTTATCAAGGGGGTTAAACTAGATTATATCCAGAACTTCCTTCCAGCTCCAGCCATTCTCTGTGATTCATGTTGACTGAGCCAAAGGACTTTCATCAGACTTTTTCATTCATGTGTGTTTCCTCTGGCATCCATTCATGTAATAGTGATCAGATTGCTATTGTAATCCTTTATTGTAAATAGGGTGATTCAGTTAAAAATACAGTGATTTAAGAAAGTAAATATTGATATGTAGTTCATGATGGTTGGTACACTTTAGAGAGATAGAAAAGAAAATGCAGTACCTGAAACACTCACATTGAAAAACTCCTGGTCTAAAAAAAAAAAAACACCCACAACTCCACAACTTAAACAAACAAAAAAGCAAACAAAAAACCCAACCAACTAAAAAAAACCAACCCACACTAGTGTAAACTTTTAAGCAGGAAGGAGAATCATAGAAATCATTTTAAAAAGAGGGCTAAACCAGACTGAAAATTATCTAGTTCTTCTTCTGACAGTTTAAAACAAGTTTCAGAGACAATATTTCCACAACTTCTCTGCATGGCCAACAGCAATCCCTGGCTATCTGTGTTGTTAGACATTCTATATTGGTTTTTTCTTGATGTCTAGTCTAAACCTTCTTTGCTGCAATTTAAACTCAACACTCACTGTTTTGTCAGCAATGGACACAGGAAAGCTTATTTCCTTTCTGGCTGAAGTGCCTTTTACATATTTGAAAACTGCTGATCTTGCTTTAGGGAGAAAAAACTCAAAAAAATATATAATGCATCCACTGGCACTGCAAGGTCAAATTTAATCCTTAGCAGTACAAGTCCTGACGTCCTTTTTCAGGATCTGAAAGACTCCTGGCATGGCCAAGAAGATGTTGCCAGCCAAGGAGATGAAGGTGCTGTAGACTTGGCTGCTGCTGTACCAGGAACATCCTCAGCAAAGCAGGCAGGAAGGAGGAAGGAGACAGGGAGCTCAGAAGATACCCTGCCAATTCTCCTAGAATAGGAGGAGTTCCCATCTCCTGCAGTGCTTGAGGACAGGCAGCAGTGACTGGGACAAGCAGTGACTGGGACAAGCTCCCTGGAGGTGCTAGCATTGCTAGCACCTCCAGAGAGCTGGCGAGCCTTTAGCTCTGCTGGTCAGGGACAGCCCACAGGGCAGAATAGGGCTAAGGAGTAGGATGCATCTGAAGCACTCCTTGGGTTTTCAGGAGCCAAAAGATTAATTCATTCAGGATGATTTAGATAAATTTCTATGGCTCTAATCTAAATGTTTTATAGTTCTTAATGTTCTTGATTTGCAAGGGTAAGCTGGCACTCTTGAGACAGAGCTACGTGTGATTACCAAAAATATTCCATTTTAAATATTTTAAATCCATTTTAAACAAACTTATGGCATCATTTTTATTTTGTAGTGTTTAGATTTTATCTGTGGCCTCACAAGGAAAAAGACTCTTTTAACAAGCTTTAAGCTAGAGCCAAAAATAAAAGTTGGTCTGGTGCATTCTTGTTAATATTAAAATTAATTACCATAGACATACATTTTTAAAAACAGTTCTTAAAAAGTAATATAATACTTCTTCCTCAGAAAGCAAAGATAATTACACAATATTGTTGCACCAGCTTTGTTTTTGCTGCTCATGTTCTTTCTAGGTGATATATAAAGAGTCATTCTAATTGTGAGTGTTCATATATGCTTAAGTCTATGTGAAAAGCTCCATCATTAGGAACACCTAGCCTAGAATAATAACTTAAGGCTAGACACTTACGTGGTTGCTAGAGAGGAAAGCAGATTAGTTTCTTTTGCCTCATGATTCTCCTCCCCCTCTTTTTATCCTTTGTTTTTTAGTTCCTCGGCTCTTTGATTTACATTCTTGCTGGTCTACTGTTTTGAGAACCTGATGTTGTGGAATCTTTAAGTCATCTGTGACCTAGGTCACTACAGACAGGAGCAATTTAGTAAAAGTATTAATTGAAGCTCTCTGGTAAGCCCTACTTCTGCAGATGAAGTTTCACATCAAACATACACAGACTGCAACTCCACTTCCGAACAGACTAAGATTTTCAATATCTCATAAACAGGCTCCTCAATCACCAGAATCTAATAAGACTATAATCATCATTGACACTATAATGATTAAAATGAATAAAACCCATTAAGAAAAGTCATGTTGAGTTATTAAAAGTTTCGCTCTGTGTGATATGTAATCTTTTATCCATTTTTTATGATGAAATCTGTAACCATCTATCCACAAAAGACCATTAATTTACTGCTCTGTGGATGTTACCATGCTCTTTAGTTTAACAGCTTATCATTGATTTCTTGAGGGAGATATTATATTTGGAGAAATACACATGGAACTAAAGCCAGTATGTTGCTGTAAATTTGCCACTGACAGGATGATCAAAGTATTTTGGTCTAGTCAAAGCAGAGGGCTGGTGAACCAGTTCAGAAGAGCCTATGGTCATATCCCTGCTGCTGTGAGCAGACCCCGAGGCAAGGCAGCAGATACATGTTTTCAAGAATCACAAACTCTTGTAAGAAAAGGTCATGTGCACTGCAGGGGGAAGCACAATAAAATTTCCATTAACTAGAGCCTAGTTAACCGGCTTATTGGCATCTATTAGAAACAAATTGCAAACAAAACTGATCCTATTATAAACTTCCCCTTGTTCCCTCAGTAAAATAAAGTCACTGAATGACCCACAAAAGACGAGGAACGCAGTTTGTCAGATGACTTGCTTTATTTTCGAGGGAAGTATTATGTTTCACACACTGAAGGGTCCATAGTCGTGACTGGCAGAAAATTACATGGTTATGGGAAATACATGAATCAGTGCATCAAAAGTAACCTGGAGAGGGGAGGCAATGCACTTCTGCACACATTCTTTTAATAGGGACTTTTTTTCCTCCTAGGCAAACAGCAATAAAAAAATGTGAATGGAAGGATGTGTACACAAACTTTCTGTCTAAGTGGTGGGAGAGCACTCTTCCTGAAGTGTACATTTTCTCATAATAAACCCAGCTCCAATATCTTTATTGCTCATCTCCTTTTTAATCTTATTAACAATAAAGCCTGAAAATGTTTTGAAGAAGTCAAATAAAGGTTGTTCTCTTTTTTTTTTTTTTTTTCTGAACATTCTTTCCATTTACCTGGCTTACTAATAAAGTGTCTTTCCCAACATTTTTAATGCTGGGTCAAATCTTCAGATTTGACCTCACTCAAAAGCAGTAAGGATACAACAATTATTACTTGCTGAGGATCTGACCCAATCTCTGTATTTTCCATCTTTCTGGCTTTTTCCTTCAGGCGCCTCTTAGCACTTCAGTATAGCTGTGAATCAAATAAAGTTCCTCTTGGTTTATCTGAACATGCCACAAGCCAGCACCACAGAAATGCAAGTCCCTTTGCAAAGGGAAAAGACAAAAAAAAATTGCTTTTCAAATAAATATAGACATGACAATTATAAAAGTCAAATATCACCTTCCTCTTAGCAAAAGAAAGTAGAGGATGGAGGATGCAGGAGCATGGAACAGACAATAACCACTGTGGATGCTATTTTGACATAGAATACAGCTATAGGAAAAATGCTCTGATTTTAGACACTCCATTCAGAGACAAAGGTGTGCCAAGGAATTTACAGAGAGGGGCTTGCTCTGGCCAGCCCTGCCCTTTCACATGCTCTGCCAATGCAGGATGCTATTTATCTGAAAACTCCAATCTTCTCAGCAATGTTTTTGAAAGAATAATATAAAGGCTTCAAGAAATTGTTGTTGTAGTAGGAGTTTGGGAAACAATCCTAAAAGTTAAGTCTTTCTCTTCAAAGTAATAACTGACCCTTACTTCGAGGACAGTGACAAATACCTGTCATGATCATCTGGTTTTATACAACAGCTACATGCTCTGCTGCAAAAAAAAAAACCCACAACATGAAGGAAACTACTGCTCTGACCTTGTTCAGAGTTCTTCCTGTAGTCTGGATCCTGGATTTAATGAGTGATCCATGCTTAGTTCTGCTGCAGAATTTTGTGGGTCCTTGTGATGCTATTTTTCTTCCCTTGTGAATGTAAGCGGGAGATTAAAATTCTATTGCACAAATGCCCCAGAGTCACAGAGCTCCTGGCCGTGGGGGATCTTTCACATTGATCAGCCTGACACTTTGCAGAGCACAAGCCAGGCAGCTCAGTGCAGGTGTCTACAGATTGAGTTCTATGTCTTGGGTGAATCTGAAGTATTTGTTGGCCATATGTTGATGGACTGCCATTAGTAGAAAATGGGTAGGCTGAGGTATTTATGGTGAGCTCTGCAATCATCTCTCCTTTGAAGAGCATTAATTTACTGCTCTGCACATGTGACCACACTCTTTAATTTAACAGTTCATCTTGCTTGGGGGCAGGGAATTTGTTAGTAACAGGTTATTTTGACAGGTGACCTATATTTCATGTAGCAAAAAATGGGGTTCCTGCCAGATCTGCCCTCACTCCAGCTCTGGTCAATGGTTTGATTCTGTGTAAATCAGAACACCCCGTATTGGGAAACACCTAAGAAAGGAGTCTCAGACTGCTGTGCCTTTCTGCCTACTATCCCCACACCAGCTGTTGCCAAAGCATATGCCTAATCAGGAGGAAAGAAAACCAAATACAAGTTCAAATTCCAGTTGCATACCAAAGTGCTGGTATTTCTTCATGATCCTTGCAACTAAATCACTAAAACCCCGAAGCATGGCTAGACTACAGCCATGTATTAATACAGAGCTTCAGGTATTATGAAAGCAAAGATTTTTCCCCTGCCCCAGACTAAAATATGGGAGGGAATAAATAGGAAAATTTGTGGCTTAACAGATGTTTGATTCCCTAACAAATATTGCAAACCACAGTGAATGACATTTGTTATCGAAAGACTTAAAAGGGAAAGTTATTAGGCAGATGAAAGCTTGTTGATAATTCTATGGTAGCGAATGAGGTAAAACGGAGGAAACTGTCTCCATCATTGAAGGAATATATACTTTAATACACCATGGACAAAAGATAAATTGATTGCTAATGTGCATAATTTTTAAGATATTAATGGATTTCATTTTATCTTCCTATCATTTAAAATATACATCTTTCAGCAAGGCAGTGAAGAGTTTGTTGCATGAATGTTTCCCTGTTGTTAATCTGAACTATAATTAATTATAACTTTTTAGACAACTCTTACACTGATCAGAAAAGTGAAGGAATTTTGAGGGAGTGGCATCATTAGGAATGATGGAAAAACAAGTCACTTTGAGAGTTTTAGCAATTCTTTTCAATGGTAAGGGATGTTTATGGGTTGATGAGTCAGCTGTTCCACAATTACAGGTGGAGACAGCAATAAAATCTTGCTGAGTGTGGCTATTGAAGTTGTGTGGTTTCATAAATAGTATAATATTGTTCTCAGCAAGTAAATGCTGCATTTTAAGGACAACCACTTTACCGCACATGGAACTATCCAATGGCTGAAGGTGAACAGGTCACCTGATAAATGATAATATAAATCCATAGAATTACTTGATAGGAAAGTAATTGCTGTAGCTTTGTTCTTGTTGTGAAATTATAGCTTACTGAACAGGCAATATTTTCATTGTAAATATTTTCCTACAAATATATCAAGGGAGAGAAGACAGAAGAAATTTTTGCCAGTGTGTGTCTCACAATGAGTGACATTTTATGATAAACAAGTCATTGTGGTTGGTCTATTTTTCCTTCCAGCTGGTACAGAAAAAGAACAAATTTCTTTTTCCTTTCTTGCTCAAATATTATGTCTAGAAATGTGACCTCAGCACTGTCTTTAAATTGGTGATCAGGTCGTGCAGCTCCAGATCCCCAGATGTGACTGCATCAGGAGAGTGGAGTGTTGAATTAGACCTTTTTTTTCCTAAAGAAGGATTGTCCACCCTCAACAAAACACGGTATATGAGGAATATGAGCTGGCTTGTCCTTCTTTAGCCCCCTGTTATGTCTTGCAGTTGTTCCTGAGCCTTGCCTGGTGCAAGCTCCTTCCTCCCTGCTCTCTGGCCGTGTATCTGCAAGTAGAGGCAGCCGAGAAGTTTCACAAACAGCCCAGTGAAGCTGGAGAAGTCACTCAGAGATCTGGCAGCACTGCATGGAGAATTGGCATGCCAAAATCCTGCCCAAGGTGGTCAAAAAATTCCTTCACAAAGCATTTAGCAGATTTTTGGATACCCCCTCAAGTGATAATCCCTTAAGAGCCAGGCCTCAGGCTTCATCCCTTTGAGTCTAAAACTTAGCCTAAATTTTCTGTGGTAAGATTTTTCAGTCGGTAAGATTGCTATTATTTCAGAGTAGTCTGAAAAGTTATTTCAGAGTAGTCTGAAAAGTTGTCCACAGCTTCCATCAATCAGTACGTAAGTGAACTTTGCTCTTCAAGACCAATGACATCTTGATGTTCTTTTTTCTAAAATGTGGAATATTTTTTACAAAAGAACTTATAACTGATACTCAAGGGTATTCATCATGCAGCAGGCTTATTCATACCCAGCATAATGCTAAGTGTTATAGTTGTCAAATTGCAAATGTCTTGCTCTCACTGGGGATGCAAAGTCCAAAGAGTTCTCAGCTGAACCCAGACATTGCAAAATTTAATGCAAATTACTGCCATGAAAAACTGTGCCAGTATTTTAAATGATTACACATACTGGTCTATAGAAAGTCATTTTGAAGGCTCATTTCCGCAGGTGTAAAGTGCCTAGGCTTTCAAAGGAACTATTGGGACTTGTCTAGGTATAATTAAAATTACATAATTCATAAATAATAAATCTTTTTTTTTCAATTACTCTTCTAATTATACATCAGTGCTTAATTGATATTTAGCTCTGTCAGTACCTTGGTCTTTATGTAAAAGCAGAAAAAATGCTTTGGGTTGGAGTCCGCTTAACCAGCATCTTACCTGCATTCAAATATTTTTCTCACACAAAATAAAATAGAGATTATCCAAAATTAGAGTGTAAATTGTCTAGATCACTATGTCAACAGTGAGAAGCAGTTTTGTTTCAAGGCTTTTAAGGGGAAACTTAGGCTAAGCAACAAGGTTTCACCCAGGACTCACATTTCAGTTTGCTGTTACATATGGAAATACAAGGAGAAGGAGTATCTCAAGACGGAGTATTGGTGCTGTCTGAGGCACTGCATAACAGAATAGTTTCCTGTGTAGCTCTTCTGGAGATTAGTGTTATTTTTAAGTGGGTAAGTACCCAAGAATAATTTCTTAATGTGAAGACTTCTCTTGCATGGACAGCCATGCTGAGAGGCAATATTTGCCTCAAATCTCCATGGATAATTTGCAATCACGTTTTAGAAGCTGTATTACTGATTTCTTTCCTGTCTTCTAACAGTTGCCATTAGTCTATATTTTAGCATAATATCAATGTACCTACTGCCACATATATAATGTCGCCATTCTAAATTACTGTTGCAATGGCTGGATTCCTCCTGGACTCTTAAACTGAAAGGTAATTTTTCTCAGGTTTGCCATCAAGTCTTGAATTTGACCTCTGAACTCTACATGACTACTCACAGAGTCAATCAGATGGGAGAGTTACACCACTGACTGAATCTTCCATTATTGCTATTGCAAGGTCTCAGCAATCTCTGCAATAGATAACACACAGGCAAATCACATAACATTTGGTAGTAATGCTAGAATTGTACTCATTTACAAAGCTGTCACTGAATTTGCAGTAGCACTTTGTACTTAGAAGATAATTTATTTTAATTTATCTGAAACTGTCTACCTCTGCACATACTTTACTGATGTGAAGATAAACATGCTTTATATTCACTGTGTTTAATATAGAATATTCTCTCTCTTTAGTAGCAGTTTTACCTGCTACACAGGTTAGGAAAAGAATGGAAAATATTCAAAAGGGCTACGTTTTCATCTAATTTGTTCTATATCACAATGTTTTCATCTAACTTGGTCTATATCATGATGCAATACTTTCCCATTCATATTTAAACTTCAAAGTCCCACATCAATAAAACTTCTTTCCATGCTCATTCACCTATCACATACTATACTCTACAGAGTAAAGTGTGCATCATCCCACTGAATGTCCAACACATTTGAATGGAAATGGGCCAAATGAATTTACCATCACTCTGGGTATGCAAAGACAGGTTCTCTGTGTTGAGGATGTAGCATGTTTTTTCTTCTCATATAGTAAGGGGCGAAACATTCATCACCAGCACCTGAAGGTTTAACATCTACACCTTTGTTTTGGTTTATCAACATTTTTTACTTTTATCTTTCAATAAAAAAATTACAGAGGTATTACATGAGAGATCCTAGATAATATCTTTGTAGTACATCTGAGATGGACCGCTGTTTCCAACTGTTTAAACAAAATCTAATCTGAACATACCTCAGCTTCGCTGGTTTTGACGCATAAGTTTAAAATAACCATTGGGATAGAAACATCACTATTCCTAAAAATAACAACAGCACGTTAATAATAAAAGTGCTTGCTAAAACTTGCAGCACTATTACTGTATATAATCCCAAAACAAGGACATTTATTTAGAAATCAGGATATTTAAAAACAACTTAGAGTCTTAAGCTCCATGCTCCATATTTGCCTTTCATTGCAATTTCAAGTATTCCTTCACAAGGAAGACATTTGGAAAGTAATGGGGTTTTTTTGTTTTTGTTTTTGTTTTTTAAGGAAAGCCAGGTCCTCTTGGTGCTGGGACTCAGAGCTTCAAAGGAAAAACAAAACATTACAGAATCATGGAATAGCTGGGCAATTTATCAGCCCTATGACACACAAAAACACATTTACATTCTAGAATACAACTTGCTAGCCCAAGCTTCACAAGGCCAAAGGGTTTGCCCCCAGAATGTGCCTGGTTATCAAGAGGAGTTACAGGCATTCACACAGCCTCATGCCAAAGCCTTCTCCTGCCATCCCTTGCATATGGAAAATGTTAGAGAACCCAAACAACTAAATCAGGCAAGAGAAACAAAAAGAGAATAACAATGACTTTCACGTGTCCCATAAATATACCTTGGCAGAGAATCCATTTGCAAGCACAGCACACTAGAAAATTAAGGGCAATTTTTCAAATGTGTTCTCTGAAATTTTAATGCAGTGTTGCTTGCCTGGTTTTCATAGGAAAACTCATGTTTTCGTGTTGAGCTGCATGTGAAAGATGGCATGCAACCATTCCTTGTACTTTTAGAGGCTGTGAAGAAGGGCCTTTGAAAGTTGAACCTGCTGGTTACAATTCTAATGCAGAGATAAAATATTTTTTTTACCTTGATCTTGCAGGGTTTTCATGAGCTTCAAGTGAAAATAAGTATTAATTCCTTTAAGTAATTTTTGCAAATTGTCTGTAGTAAATTACCCGCAAGATGTAAGTAGGTTGCTCTGATAGCTGGAGACCCTAAAAATGCCTATTAGAAAACTACACTCATGAAAGGCTTGCTTATTGATTGCAACCATTATTAGTTCAACTGGCCCGAGACAGAGAATAAATATGCATTATACCTCTTGAGAAAACAAGTTTCACAATTACACAGATTTTATTAGACAAACAAGATTTTTAAAAGCTTGTATGGTCAGTTCCTCTTTGGAGAGGCTTGTCCAGCTTGGAATCATTACAAGAGCTAACAGCAGCTCTCTGTATTGCATGATTCATCTGTCCCTATAGATAACCCTATATATCACTGCAGAGTGTGCTGATTAGAAAGGATGTTACTAGGACCCAGAGGCCTAGATTGCTGCTTAAAACTGCATTAACATTTCACATTTATTAACTCAAAATACAAACGATTGATCTGAAAATAAAATTAGTGGTTTCTCTGGCATAGTAGTGAAGAATAGCTCTTTGTAATAGAAGAAATTCTCATTCTTGATTGCATAACAGTAACCATTAAATTTCCTTATTATAAAGGCATCTAATTAGCAAAGATTTTCATTTTTTTCCCAATACCACAGGGGGCCAATCACTATTCTGAGCACATATCACTTAGGTGCATAAAAATTTGCATTGTGCTGTTGGTTTTTCTTTTGAGAGAATGCCTGGGAATATAACAGAATATAGATATGATGCTAGTGTTTTCCACACAAAATTAAAATTCAGTTCAGCAGAAAATGTGCAGAAAGGAAATGTATTTGAAGGTTCTCTTTCCTCTCTGTCTGCTCGTTCTTCACCGCTCCCTGAAAACTTTGTAGTGGATATTGTTACCAGAAAAAGAAAATGGTTTTGTTGTTGGATATAAAATTCCCCTGCAAAACACACAAAGGTTTTCAGTAGGGCCCTGCTTCTTTTGGACATCTACTTGCCTCACATAAACTACAGCTGCCATTTAAAACCCAGCTTGCGTTTCAAGGATGCTCCAGCTGGGCTTACTTCAACTCCCTCTCCTCCACGAAGTCCAGCGCTGTGAGAGAGAAATGAAAACTTGGAGATATACCGGGCTACGCAGCCATGGAGTGAATGATTTTGGGGCTCCCGTCCGAGCTCTTCCTCGCGCTGTGTCTGTGTTTCCACCGGCGCCGCGAGGCTTGGCCGGCGGATCGTTACGGCTGTCTGTCAGTCTGATGCGCAGAGCCCGCACTCAGCGCCTCACCCCCCCGTAATGCTTAGGCCAGCAGCTTCGGTGAGTGCAGCAGATGCACTGAAAGGCAGCAAACTCTTCTGAAATGTAATAACTCAGCGCTCTCTCAGACATCCTGCACCAAACCAGAGTTGTTTTGAGTGATGTGAAAGGACATGCCATGTATGGTGAGCAGTAACACACATGCCCAGTCCCTCTGCGTGGGAGAGTGATGGGAAATACTGGTATCCTGAGTGGGTCCTGGACATTTTTATCTGAATGGAAATCAGTGGCAATCCTCAGAAGAGAGTCTTTCTGACATGTGGACAATGCCTATAATGTAGCATCTGCAGTTTTGAAAGCCTGGTACCGCTTGGGGTGTTAGGATTATTTGCTTGGGGATGGGAGAGTCCTAGTAATGTACACCTTTCTATCTTAATAACTATATTAAATTTGCATAAAACAAGTGAAATTAAATTTGTAATGCTTATGTGGGGATGGAATATGCATCATAGTCAGAAGAAAGGAATTTTAGCTCTGTACTCAAGTATCTCAGCTATCTATGACTGCTTTATGGAATGGCTGAGTGGAATGAAACAGCATAGTGAACACCGGCAAAAATTCCTAATTATTTTGATGGCAGAAAAGGGGAAAGAAGAGAGGGAAAAACACAACTTAGCCTGTACATTATTCTTTCAGTCATGGTTTTCAAAGGCTGAAATAGATGTACAGAGCCACAGTCCTGCTCGTTGCTCTCTGCAGCTACATTGATCTCAAGTAAGACTGGCACTATTTTGATTTAGGAAAAAAAAAATTAAAATCATCACAAAATATTTCCTTTCCCAGCTAGAACTGCTGATTCAACTGCAACACTCAGCTACTGGACACACATTTGAAAGTTGGTTTCAACTCCTTACAGGCATTCTCTGGATCATCTCTTATTACTTGTGTATTTCTTACTATTTCTGGCCTCTCTTTGGAGAGCTGTGGAAATGCAAGTTTTCTCTCCATGTTTTTATGTAGCAAACCCATACCCAAAATGAAGCAAGGGTCAAACTGGTGGTTAGATATATTGTCTTTCATTGCAGGGCTTCTTATAAAAGTGCAGCTAAAACAGCTGTGGTGGAATCAGACTGCCAAGAACGCCTTATAACACAAGGGTATACCCAACTGGTTTATATAGCCTTAATTCAAGCAGCACAACTAATGATAATGATATGTTACAGTATTATTATGCCAGGAATGTATGAAATCAAGAGAGAACATTTCATTTTAAACTTTGCTGATTTTTCACATTTGCTTAGCATTTTCTCTAATGATTTCTTGCACTGTTTTTATGCCACCTCAGATAAAGTGCCATCATACATGATATTTGCACCATTAGGCACAAAGTAAGCGTTAGTTATGATTGGAGGCAATGCTGTGAAGCATTAAAAAATGTAAAGGAAATGGTTTTCAAGCATACTCTCAAAGGCTCTGAAGCTTGAGTGTCATTTGCTTTCACCATGCCAGCTGGGTGATGTTCTGCATTTCAACAAAGCTAGCTACCATTTCCAAACAGATCCATATAAGATTTTCAGTATTCTTATTTGAGTGAGAAGTCCAGTAAAAAACATATTCACACAGAAATGCAGAGAGCAGAAATCCAATGAACCTATCTAGATGGAATTAAGTGAAACAAAACACAGTGGTTACAATTAATCATCAGTGAACATGGTCACAATGACATTCTTTCCAAGGAAAGGAAACCATTTTCTGTCATAAGCTGCATCTTGTCAAACAACACCTCTAATATTTGGTTTTTATTATGACTCTTGTCTTTGTGGAGTATAACAGTGATTTTGACTTGCTGCATAGATAAAGGATGAATAATGTAATTAGGTTGAATTAATAAAACTCATGCTCTTGCACTATTGACATGTCAGTATGGGAATTTTTCTCAGCCATTTCCTAATGCTGAAATCTAATAGAGTTGAGTTCCACAGGATTAACTCTCTACAATTATTCAGTTCGTCGTCTGGCTTGTGAAGAAAGAACAAAACTAGTTTTGGGCAGTGTGAACTGCTCTTTCAGTATTTGACTGTATCATTTAGAGTGCAGTAAGTTAAACACCTGAAAGAAATGATGGAACAAGCTAAGATCTGCTGAAATCAAGTCCCTTGGTATACATGTAGTCCAGATCTTTTTATGTTCTAGTCCCATATAAATGATTATAATCATCTATTAGAGTTTTCTTAATTTATTTACCCAGAAAAGCTGACCTAAGGTCCAGAATCTGATTTTCTGTGAGTTCACTGTTTGCAACACTACAGTGACTCTTTTGGAACCATCAGAGACATAAAAGGCATTCAGATGATTTATGGGAGTGGATCTTGCTGCCAACATCTACCCTGGTGTGAATGATATGCATGATTCCATTGCATTTCATGAGCATTAACCCAATAGCACTCAAAGATGGAAGACAAAAATGTCGCTTGTGTAAAATTTTTAAGGTCCCATGTATCCACTCTCTCTGTGTATGAGAGATTTGCTGTAACTTCATTATTTGTTCTTTAATTTTGATATCGATCATTTAAACAAAAAAAAAAATCTAAACATCTAGTTAAGAAAATAAAACAACTTTCTGATGAAAATTATTGTTTATCCTCAAAATTAAGGTGATTTCATAAGGCAGGACTGAAATCTTGACTTAGACCAACATAAAATAAGTACACCCATGCCAAAATCTTCTCCCATAATGACTGAGGTTTGAAGGAACCTGGGGAGTTTATCTGGTCCAGCTCCCTGCTCAAGCAGAGCCACCCACAGCCACTTGCCCAGAAGGAGCCATGTCTAGACAGCCTCCTAATACCTCCAAGGACAGGGGATGCCACAATCTGCCTGGGCAAACTGTGCCAGTGCTCAGTCCCCCTCACAGTGGAAAGGTGTTTCCTGATGTTAGCCAGAACCCCACACTCCTTTCCTCTCTTCCTTTGTTTCCACTGGACACAGGGAAGTGTAGAGTTCACGAGAGCCGCGCTCTTCTGTGCTGGTGAGAGAAGGCAGTAGGAAGATAGGTCTACTTTGTTTCCTTGCAAGTGAGCTCAAATGTCTTTCTCTTTCTAACACATGCATTTCAATAATATAGACTCTTCTAGAGACTTCAAAAAATGATACAGGCTGCCAACATGGTAGAGGCCTCACCAGAAATACCAACGTGATACTTGCATGATACTTGATACAACACAATGCTCCCTCTGCTTGGAGTTTCCTGACACAAAAAAAATTAATTTTAAAAAGCCCCTTTACTCTGAGAGGAAGTAGAATTTCGCTGGTATACAACAATGCCTAAGAGAATGAGGAAAAATATCACCACAGGCAAAAATGGTCTGGAGTAGTTACTGCCTTCAGTAAGGCAGGAGGCACCTATACTGCCCAAAAAAGGATCTACCCCCTCCTGTTCAGAGTGAAGCTCACAGGTTGACCTCCCTTCATTTGTAGTACCATCAGACTAGCAAGGGAATGTTTTTGCTGTCATTTTCAACAGATCTTTTAATCGGTTGCTAATTGACAATGAAATAGATCTGAAAATGCTTGAATACTTGTAAGGTTTTTTAGTCTCAAAGATGATAATAACAGAATAATGAAGAAAACTTGAATCTTAAACTTCTAATACAATTCATATTAATATAAATCATCAGAACAGGCTACATTTGGAGGACACTTGTTGTTATCACTTACTACATCCGCTAACTGTTATGACTCCAGAAGGGACAATAGCATCTGGTTAATATTTCACGACATTCTTGTGAATGTGGCTGTTAAATACCAAAACTTGTCATTCTTCTCCTTACAAGAAGAGAAGTGTCTGAAAAAATGTCATTGCAAATCAGTTTAATCTATCTGGCACTGAAAACACAAATCTGTCTTCCTTCTAACTTTCTTTTTTCCATCATGTCACTGGTAGGAAAGGGCAGAGCTGTATTTCCACACCTTTATGTGTTTGAATTGCTCTGAAGCACAGTTTAACCACGAATTTCCTGTGCTTATAATGATCAGGAGTTTGTGTGATTACAGCACAACAGTGGTGCTCTTCTATTATCAGTGCATGTTTTTAAATGTCACTGAATTCTGACATTTTTTTAGCCCTGAAGGTCTAATCACAGACAGGAAGTGTGGAATAAACAGAGATGGAGGCCTTTGGATACACAACGTATTAGCCTCAGGCTATTGTCACTGCCATAGCATATTCAATTATCTGAATCCATATATTATTTAATGGCATTTGCTACTGTGACATGCTTTTGTCCTTCAGTCTAGCCTATATTGGTGCTCCACAGGAAAAGTTAAATGCCCGTGTTTTCTTTGAGCCAGGCAGATAACTGATGGCAAAGGAGCACTGGTTTATCTTCAGGCTGCCGGAAACACTGGCCTTTATAAAACTTCTCTGGTCATTAATGTACTAATCCCTTAGGATGGTCTACTGAGAGGAAGGGGGATGTGGAGGCACCACCCACAGCCTTTCCAAGGTAAAGATGAGCCATAAACATCAAACCTGAGGCTACTCTGGGTTTCAATGCAGATTAGGGATTAAGCAGTGGGATGCTGTTTTACATGTGAATAGCCTGACAGCAGTACAAAGAGGAAGCCAGAGAGCTTGGTGTTAGCCACTTGGTTTTGAAGCACAAATGTAACATCCAAGGGGAAAGTATGGATAGTTGCCAGTAAAATGGGTTCAGCTAAATCACACAAGGAATTTGTTTTTGCGGAAATAAATTCTTACACTTTATTTTATTTGAAACACTGATACTTGAATTACTTGTAAAGACTTGAAATTTATTTAGCTACTCTAGGCTTATCAGAATTCATTACAATATATTTCATTTTGACCCAAGAAATGTATTTTCTTTTTTAAAAGAGAAGATAAAAACATACCAAGCCTCAATATTCTAAACATGGAATTAGTGTCAGATAAGTGTAGTCAAAACCATACCCTATCTGAGACTCTGGAATGAGACGTTCTTCAGGCTTTAAGAAGGCCACAGCATCCCATGGCAGACGGATAGCTGTGCATTGATTTTTTTTCCTTCAGAAGAGCCAGAAAAAATGTTGTCATAGGCAAAAGTAACAGCTGTGCCATATATCTTTCGAATCTACAAAACATTTGCGTTAAATCACAAATGAACCTCTAAGAAATGACTTTGGAAAAGCCTGAATTCATCCCTTTCAGGATATGCAATCTAATCAGCACAGAACCAAGGGAGAGGAGGAATGGATTAGAAATAGCAGGCTTTGTTTATTTTTGTCTGGGAACTATGGAATGTACATTTATGGCTTTGTTTGAGAGCTCAGAATTTATAAATACAGTCCATAACTCTGTACTCCTCAAATAACTTACATCACCAAAAGAGCCATTTAGAAGAGACTGGATGAAGCAAAATCTTCAGCCCCAAATTCACCTTTGTTTCAGGGAACAAACACATTTCATCAGCAAATATTCAGACATGCATCAACTAGTGCTGGACAAGTTCTGATTTCTATTTTTTGGTTCAGATTTTGCTGCCTCTAATGTCTTTCAGTAAAAATGGACTTTGTGAGATTTCTTCTGTTGTAAGGAAAAACTGCAGAGACTTTTACTGCAAATACAGTGCAAAACTGAAAACCCACTTTCAACTTTGAATATTCCAAACTGTACAGTCTGTTTTCAAAGGTGTCCTGATATGAAAGTTCATTTAGTTGAATTACTAGTAATGCAGCTGGTTGATCTCAACACTTCGGCCTACCTGAATAAATCAAGTGTACGGAAGAGTTTCCTCTTCTCTGGTGTGAAGGAGGAGAGGGAATACACCTGTTTGCTCATAAATCTTAACAATTTTGGTTATGAATACCTAAAAGAATAGGGAGGTTTGTCAATGCCAGGCAGATGTGGCCAGAGGTTGGGCTTGGAGGCTGGCATCACTTTCTGTCTGTGCAGCTGTTTTTGAGCCTCTATGAGAACAGATCTTCCCAATCCAAAGATAGTTTTCCCTTTTTCACCTCCCTGCACTTTTTCTTCCTTTTCTTACATTGCTTAGAGACACACTCCGTCTCTCTTGTTGCCCATCCTTGTATCTTTGCTGCTCAAGAAATTCTTTCCATCCTTTTCTACCCTATTTGCTGCCACCACTTTTCTAGCTCTAATATAATCCAAAGCATCCAGTGCTTTCCCAAAGTCTCCCAGAAAATCATGCACATTTTACCACACTGTCATATGTTCCCATCTGGCAGTGCACTGCCCCTCTCTCAGAGGGTGGGGGAAACACCATCCTTCCCCCAACCTCTCATCCTTCCCTCACCCTCTCATCCTCCCTATGCTTCCTGCCATTGTCCTGTGAGCAAGGCTGCAACATGCCACCAAAGGGGAAACGTGGAAAGGGAGGATTTTACTTGTGCTTTTTATGTTGTGTGCTTTTCAGTTGAGTGGGGATAAACATCTTAACCAAATCTGTCTCCAGGCACCAGGAAAGGAGGACAGCAAATAGCAGAGGCCAGTGCAGCAGCCCTGCTGTCTGCAATTAATGCCAGAGCCCAGGCTGGCTGCTGCCCCCAGGACAGGAGTGAGACTGAGACTGCAGAGAAACACACAGCACGTCTGCGTCGCGGGATACAAGCTTTGCCCTCATGCCTTCTCACCTTTCAGGGAGATTCTCCCTCCTTCTCTGCTTTCTCTGGCAGCAGAGGCTGAGCCTTGGTCCTGTGGTTTCAGACCAGCTCCATCCCTAACAAACTGCCTCAACCCTGCTCATCGTGCCATGCATGGACCATGTGAAAGGCTGGTACTCCCAAGTACCTATGGCAAGAAGAGAAGATCACTCTCAAGGATACTTCTGCACATGGAGAGTAATGATTTGCACTCTGGTTTGGGGAAACAAATGCACTTTACTGTGCACTGTGCACTTCTATTCACGTGGAGCACTGAGAAGAAAAATTTCTGAATGGTAAAGTTCTGTAACTAGGACCAAGATCATCCATCAAAGAGATCATGATAAAATGGCTGACTATTCCTGACCTCACAACTCTTTCCAGCAGCAGTGCTCTTCTTCCCACACAGCTTACCAGTGGAAAGTGTATTATTTTTGTACATCTCATACAAAAATGTAGCTTCTATTTTGCTTACAGAAAATTAACCAAGGCTAAAATCAGGCCTAAAATCTATTTTTCTTAAAATAGAAATTATCCCACAGATTGGATTAGATATACATTTAACTGACACACTCTTGAATGCTCCTTTTATATTTTTAAAAAATTCTCCAGAGATAACATTCAGTCCTACAGTGGCTGCAACAAATGATGGGAAAAGCCTAATCAGATGTTGCTTGTCCACCAATCTGCATGAAACATGAGTTGTCTTTATCACTGTAGAGAGCTTTCTGGGGAGATTAAAAATTTGACATGGATGCCATTCATCCATGTGCACGGAGCCAGCAGCCAGCCAATGCATGGTATGAATTGCACATAATCCCTCTTCTGTAGGCTTCAGGGGTACGTAGGCTTTATCCAGACCATAGAGAACCAAGAATTTTACCCATGGGAAGTAAAATAAAAACAATTCAAGACAAACTGTGAGGAAAGTATTGCTGATAAAGGATTGCAGGAGCATGTTTGGAAAATGCCCCTACTTCGTTGAACACTGGGGAGTTGAAACGTCAGTACAGGGAAGATCTGAACCACTTAACAAATGCTGGGTCTGAGGCTGCAAACAATTACTTGTGGGAGTGATTATCAGCACAAGTAATTCCATGAAACTCATGTCTAAACATTTGCAAAAATGTCCAAAACTGGTTTTTTAGTCAACAAATACAACCATGTTCCCAGCACCATCTGAGGGCAGTAGGTGATACACACAGTCTGTGTAGGTATTTTTTAGTTTGTTTTGTTTAAAAGGCATTTTAAACTGTGATTCTTTGGCAACAGCAGAGGAAATAATAGGAGAGAAGGCAGAGTGTAGGAGAGGGTTCATGTTCAGAGAAATCTTTCATATAAATTTGCTGCTAATTGCTTCCTTCTTCTTTAGACACCAAATGATGCCATTGATCATCCACAAGTGCTGAGGACAGCACAAGGATGGTTAAATGTATCAGTAAAGAAACATTCTTAATGAGACAGAAAGCAGGGTAAATCTTGACCAGCAAATCTCACTACTTTTCAGTTTAAAGGAATATTACCCTTATCATTAGTTTTTTCTTATTTTTTACCTTAAAATTTGAAGGAGGAGTGAAAATCAGGTGATCACAGGAAGCTGTAGGTTGTTGTCATTCATATATTTCAATGGTCCTTAATATAATAGTTAAAATCCCAACCAGAAAAAGGGTGATCTAGTTTTTCTTGCTGTTTCACAATCTCACACTGTCAAAGTTTAGTGAGATCATCACTCAGTTACAGTTTTAATAAATGGTCATAGTAACTAAAACAGATTTACTCCAAAAGTGTTGATTCAAATTTTTTAATTCCTGTTTTGTCAAGCTGCTTTAAACAGCCAACGCTTGTTGTAAGAATATGCTAATGTGTAATTAAACTGCACTCACATCATGCCATATGGTACATTTGAAACATAAACCGCTGTTCCATTATTTGGGGAGGGTCATTTGAAAAGGAAAGCAAAAGAAAAAGAGACAACCCAGGGGAAAAGACAGTTTATCTGTCCTCTCACATTTTATAAGCCAGCTTTAAGCATTAGGCACTATTATTCTGGATGAAATTTGACAGTTTCGAGGTCAATGGATTCTTAATCTTTTATTAAAGAGAACAGAATGTGCTGATATGCAACAAAGACCATTTTATGAGTTGTGGGGTTTTTCCTTTAAATGAGACATAATGAAGTTTTTAAGGAAAATGTCTTTACTGTGAAGTCATGAGCAGGTAAACATACACACATGGGCGAAGTAAGCTTTGGAGCCAGTGTGAGTTTTGCTGTTGGCTTCTGTGGGAGCAGATCCTGGTTCTCTGCCATTTTCCAATCTGATATTAACATGCAAGTCAGGATGGGTGAGAGGGAGATATAAAGAGAGAAATGCTGGATTCAGAAAGAGAGGCAGTTAGGTGCTTAATTATATAGTGGCATGTGGACAGTGTGCAAGCAGGAGTGCAGACGCAGGCAAAAATGATTAATCTCTTGTTTTAATTATAGTTGATCGTTTGATTGTGTGGTCATTATTGAAAATGACCTGGTATTTCATTTGGGAACTTCAGAGTAGCAGGAAGGTGAGGAGATGCTGTAGTCTAAGGCATTAGCTTCTTACTAGTAGATGTTTGTATTTTAATGTGCTTGACAGGTCACAAGTGAGATGAGTGATGGGCTCAACCTAACCTTTGCCAGATGATCACCTACATTAAAAAACCCTGCATAATTTATTAAAATAATTCAAACACGTTTCTCAGTAGAGCATTCACTGTCTACTTTTCTTTTTAATGATAACCATCCATGATGCTACCGTCTGATGGCTATTCAAGGAGATGTACATTGAATTAGTTGGCCAGTGTTTTTAGCTTAGTTCACAGAATAAAAGGTGTGGGTCCTCAGAGGTATTTTAGTTTCTAAAATAAAAACAACTCCACCTCAGCACTCCTGTTGATTCACATATGTCTAGTCCCAAAATCCAACCTACTTTGAATTTGGTAGGTACATGCAAAGAGGCCAGAACTCAACAGTGTTCTGCTCAGTGATGTGGTGAAAAACAAGCACCTCTTGAAGCGAACCCTTCAAGGCAAGATTGTGACAAGAAGCCTGGGCTGCTATGTAGAGAATTTTAGTTTTCAGAGTTGGCAGGCAGTAGACTTTCAATGCAGGGTTATTGCACTCAGAAATATGTTTCTGGCCACATGGGAAGGCCAGAACACTACATAAAATTCTGCTGTAGCATGAAAGAGTTGAAAGGTTTCTTTCACATGTTGTGACCTCTCAGGAAATCTAACCTGACAAACAAAATAAAAATACTCTCTCTTCTCCTTCATTAACAAGAAAATAACCACCTTGTTAACTGAAGGTAATAAGTTTTACCTCAGCTCTGCAAAGTACTTGCTTATCCTAAAGCGTGTTTCAAACCCCACTCCTATTCTGCAAGGCAAGAAAATAGGATGTGCAATTTAAAACATCTACAGCCATCATTTCACTTGGTATATCAGTGCTAGTGAGAACCATGTGAAACTGTTGGTGGCACAGGCCCACGAGAACTGAAGGGCAGAGGAAGGTCTGGGTGTTGTCTGCTCACCACTCATCCTATTTTTCATACATGCTCAGGTTAAACTCTTGACTCCACTGAAATAAGGGATGTTGTCAATTACTTGAAATGGGACCAGGCCTTTGCTCACAGACTTTAAGGATGACCATCTTGATTGCTCTATTGTGATCAATCCAGGAATCCCTGTGTTAAGCTCAGAACTTCTGTCTGAGCTAGGTACTTTAGGAACATATCCAGAGTTGGTTTAAAGGTTTCAAATAGAGAAGTATTCGCTGTACACCTATTAAAGGTATTCCAAAGGCTAATTACTGTCACTCTTTAGAGACTGAATCTTACATCCCATCTTAATTTGTATATATTCACCTTCTAGATGTCGAATGTCACCATATCTGATGGTCTAAAGCACTCACTTCTATAAAAATACTCATTTCTAGATCACAATCAAAACAACTCTTAATATTTTCTTCAATAAACAGAGAAAACCTAGTATACACAATTTTCAACAGGAGAAAAAGTTTATTGGCCAGCTATCACAGAAAAATATTTTTCAATGGGAAAAGGAATAAATGGCAAATCTGGATCAGATTTGAATATAGCCATGCCAAAATGGGTTGATTTTAATAGGTGTATTAATATAATTGCATTATATATTTAAATAGGAACCACTGCGTTGTCCTGACAATAAGATGGCACAGAGTCTTGCATTGTTTACTGAATTAGAGTACTATTTTCAAAATGTAATAAAATAGAGAAAAAAATCTAAGACAGTTTTCCAGGGAAGATAGGATTCATGGACTGCTGGCCCGGAAGAAATAAATGATCCTTCAAAGGAAAAATAAAAGAACTTGAACGAGAATAGAGAATAGAGAATGTGGCAAGAGGAAGGTGTTCAGTGCATTTGAAAACATGTCAGAATGCTTGCATTCACAAAGAAAGAAAGATAAAGAAATTTTGGTCATGTCCTTCTCTGTTAACACCAACTGCAATGGCAGAAATTGAGAAGAGTGTGAAATGACACATGACTAAAGACAGGGATAGGATCTTTCTAAACTTGAATGAGCAGTCTGAAGCATACTTGGGGTTTGAAAGGAAGACAATAGACAACAGAAAGAAGAAATTATTTGCCTGCTGCAGATTCTCAGAAGATATTTTTAAAAGAATGGAGAAAAGAAAAAAGAAAAAGATAGTAAGGCTGAATGCAATATTAACTAGGACAGGAGAGGGTGAAAAACAGGCAGCTTTGGAAAAAATTAGTAAGAAAGGAAGAGTTGAGAATAAGCAAGGGTTTAATGACATGGAGTGGTTATAAGGCTGCTTAGAGAAAAGGAACTTCTGGAGTAGAAAGCATCCACACAGACAGCTGCAGCTATAGGCTCAGAAACAGGACTGTCCCTGAGCATGCTTATGTCCTCAGGGACAGGGAAATGGGAAATGAAAACTGACCAAAGGAGATAATGAAAGGGCAATAAGAGAAAATCGAAGAAAGATGGGTGCTCTTGGAGTTAGTGAATTGAAAGGGGAAGGGTGGCAAGAAAAAAAACAAGGAGTCAAGTCTGCATTATATGGAAAATAAAAACTTGGATAAGATTACTTCCTTGCAGAAAAGTGGATTACAATGTTGGTTGGAGGGGATTAACAGGATAGAAGTTTATGTAGTTGGGAGGCTAAGGCTAACATTGACTTTTAAATTGCCAACTTTTTAGCCAGAAAAAAAATTTCAGAGATAAAGGAAGTTTATCTCTTCCCATTTCCCATTTTCCCACCACACTGCTCTATCTATTTCAGTGTCGAAAACGCAAGTCTATTAGGAAAGAGGACTAGAGTGAGCTGACATATCTACAAGACATTATTCCTTATTCTGCCAAGATTTCTGGAAATTTCAAGCTCTATGAAGATAAGGATAATAATGCTTATATTTCTTTCAGGGTGGTAAAAAACTTTGAAACTTCTAAAAACTTAAATGAAAAGCTGTGAGTGGGAAGAAATTAATCTATTCAGTGACAAACTGGTTTAGCTCCCTTATGGATTATGTTTCCAGTTAATCTCATCTGAAGATATGATATGATCTACCAAGAAAGAATAAAATAATAACAGCAGGTAAGGATATTCTTTATGTTCTCTTCAAACGCATGATATTTACAAATTATTAGATAGATCTGCAGACAATATACTTATTCAATATGAACAATACAAATGTTTTTATCTGGACATATCTTGAAGTGATAAACCTCAGAGATTTTTTGCCAGGGCTGGAAGTGTGTGTTCTTCTGGATCCTTTTTAACAAATTCCCAGCCCATTGTCCAGATTTACCATAAAAAAACACCAAGAATTTGGCATGTGCAGAAAAATTATTGTCAAAGAGAAGTTGCTTCTCTGCTATAAGTGCTAAAAAATATCTCTTCCCTGCTTTTCTAACTGTGAAGTGCTATTAAGTCACAACAGTTTTATGTGCATGACACGGTAGTTTTCATTCATTGTTATCCAAAACAGAATCACAGAGAATCACAAAGCTAGTAAGGTTGGAAGGGACCACTGTGGGTCACCAGGTACAAGCACCCTGCTTAGGCAGGGTCACTTCAGCCTTGCTGAAGTCAAGGTAGACAATATCCACTGCTCTCCCTTCATCCATCCACGTGCTTGGTTCATCATAGAAGGCAATCAGGTTGGTTAAGCATGATTTACCTTCGGTGGATCCATGCTGACTACTCCTGATCATCCTCCTGTCATTCATGTGGCTAGGATTACAGGTTGAGGCATTCCACCACCTTTCCAGGGATTGAGGTGAGGCTGACTGGCCAGCAGTTTCCTGGGTCCTCATTCTGGAGTAACATTTGCTTTCTTCCAGTCCTTGGGAGCTTCTCCTGATTGTCATGACCTTTCAAAGATGACCATGAGCAGCCTAGCTGTGGTGTCTGTCAACTCTCTTGACACTCCTGGATGCACTTGTTGGGGCCCACGGACTTTTGGATGTCAAGTTCTGGGTGATCTCTAACCCAGTCCTTCTTGGCCAAGGGAAGAACCCAATCCTTCTTGACCAAGGGAAGCAGAATACCAGACTCAAGAGCAAGAAAATTCAAAACCAATATGGAAGGAGTGAATTCAGCTATCTTGAAAGAAGACTGAAATGTGACTAAAATGCAACAGATTTATTGTTGTACAAATCATTTTCTTGATTTGATGGATGTATTTCTAGTGTAGTACTGCTTGGAAAGGTAGGTCACAGTTTTGGATTCATATTGACCTTGTATGAATATTGTGCTTTAGTTTTGTTTTTCCTTTACATCTCCATATTTCAACTTGATTTCAGCTTCATTCTGAAATGCAGTTAATTCATACTGTAGTGCAGGTGAGTGGAAACACATTGCTCTTAGCAGTCTCTGGGAGAATAAAGCTGTGTCTTGTAAAATGTTGATGGTGAAACACTGCCAATGGCCTCTCTCAGTGTGCTATCTGTTCCTGAGACTACAAAGAAAGAAGCAATTTCAGTTACAGAGATACATTATGTCCTTATTTAAGGGAAAGGGGTCAGCTCCTGGTTACTCAAGCAGATCTGAAAAATGTAAACTTAGATATTACCAAATTATCTTTGTATGGTGGGGGGAAAGAAAGTGATTTGTGTGTACTGTGAAGCCAAATTTTTGTTGTCTATTGATGCTTTAATTGAAAAATGCAATGAATGACTCACCACAAATTATTCTCCTGAGTAGATTGTGTGAGCTTGAGAGCCAGTAGGTCATCCTAACAATCCAAACCAATCCAGGAATATCTTCTGCAAAGAGTTAAATGCTTTGTCTCATCCAGTTTTTAGTTGATTGGGCAATGACAGCATTACAGCTTCCCCTGAGAGATCTTTTCATTTAGCATCAATCCTACATTAAGTCATTTCCGTTTCTCATTCTGTTGCCCTATAAAACTTTCTGTGGGGCAAGGGAAAAATAACCAACATGAATGAGAAAGGCCTGCATCACATTTAATTAAAAATATTTTTGCCTCTGGAATGAAAAGGATTGGTGATGACTGGAATCACTGGGGAGTCCTGCCTGAAAAGCGTTGGCATCATATCACCTTATTTCAGAACAGATACAAAATTGAACAAAATGTGCAATTATGTCTTAAACAAAAATGTGGTGCTAGACATCAAATGCATGTAGCTGAAGCAACATATGAACACATGGCATCTTTGCTAAGTAATTTGCTCTTAATTGTCAGCACATTTAGTACTGGCATTTTTAGATACATTTTTGGTTCATTCTCTAACAAATTACTCTATACTAATTGTTTCTCCGAGCAATTTATTGCACAGCTGGGAGACCAAGTTGCAGAACTGCGCACACACTATCTTGTATTCAATTCATTTCTTGAAAATGTTTAAAATTCCATGAGGTAGTCAAGAATTATTTTAATTGCAGTGTCTACAATGAAAATATGGAATTAATTAAATGTCTTGTGGGTCAGGTAAGGTATGGCTTTCAGAACCCATTGCTTAGTAATGTTTCAACAACTGTAATAGTGTAAATCAAGATATCTTTGAGTAATGGGGATAACTGTGACATTTCAGAGGATCTCTTAAAAGCTTATTTTTATTTAAAAGGTGAACATCTGCTAAGGTAGCAAACTCATCTGTATGCAAAAGAATTATCTTTCTGAGGATCTTTCAATTATGAAATACCTGTCATGATTCTCTTGTACAAATCTGTTAGGTCTCACAAATCTTTCTCTCATGTCTCTCCTAAGCTGCACTTATCTTCTCTGATAAGAGATAAATGTTCATAATTTTAAAAAAAGAAAGTTTTAATTTTAAGCTGACCAAAGTCTGAAGGCTTACTAAGGAATATTAGCTGGAACAATATATATGGAGATGGATCTTTAGAAAATGGGTTGCCTACTGTATGTGGGATTAACTTTCAAGAAGCGCTGATGTCACATCTTAAGTTGGGAACAAATTGCTAAAAAGTCCTTCCCTCTTAGCTCATGAATCACACTTCTCTGATATGTCAAATCACATCAAGAACAATCAGTCAAATTAACTGACATCATGAAGTGCTTAGTGCATTTTTTTTTCCATAGGAGAATGATCTCATGGCTTTCCAACTTTACACTACAAGCAAGATCTCAAGACACTGAGGAAAAAGTGACTGTATGAAGCTGGAATATTTTTTAGTCTGAAGTGAGCAAATTCCTGATAATTTCTTCAGGGTTTCAGGTGGTTTTTGTTGCTGTTGTTGTTGGTTTTCTTTGTTGGTTGGTTTGGTTTTTGGGTTTGTTTTTTTTTTGCAAGGCTTTGTGCTTTTAGTAGTCTGTGAAATGTAAGTAGCATGCATTACTGCAGAGACTTAACATCACCTGTGCACCTGTACACCTTTGCATACAGTGAGCCCTTTGAATTACTGACCTCATTTTGAATACCTTTTTTGCAAGCTGTAGCCTTTCCATTAGCAGAAGGACTTGGTGATAACAGGATGAATTCACCTGATCAGAACTCTTGAACCTGTGAATTGCTTGGGCTGGAACCCCTGTCACTGCTAGCACAAGACAGTGCCTGCTGTAGACCCACAGCAAACACAAAGTTCACAGAAGCTGAAGTTGGACTTGGAAAGATCCATATGGCTTCACAGCAATGACTGAGATGATGGGTGAGGGAAAGAGGGTAGCCTTCAGCATGAGTATAATCCATCACTGAAGAGACTCTGGTGATAACCAACGTCATAAAATAGATCTGGCAGAAGGTTAAGTCTTATTCGCACACATAAAAAGAAATAGCTGGTTTGGGACAGGGAGGGTTAGTGGTTTGTTTGGGTGTGGGGGTTTGGAAGGGGTTGGTTTTGAGTTTGGTTTGATTCCATTTGTTTCGCTGGGTTTTTTTGTCCACATACCTAAATTCTTTGTACAATTTCCAAGATGTTTGCATGAAAAAAGTATATATGCAAAAATCATAGCCAATCAAATGTTTGCACATGCCATCTCTACTTGTAAAATTAGGCTAAAAATGTGTGAAAATTCAGCGTTTTTAAATATTTTTATATCATGTTCAATAACACAAAACTTTTTTTTAAATCTTCAGTTTAATCAGTTCGCTGAGCTCTTTTAAAGTATTCAAAATTCTGAATTATACCATTTCTTCCACTTAAACCACCTAAGGAAGTGATTAGCTAGTGTATTTTTGTGGTTTGTTTGTCTTCTCTGGGCCCTTTTATTTTTTGCCCAAGACATAAACATCCCTTTTGGTTTTAGCAATGAAGGGCAATCTAATAGAATAAATGCAGCCCAAGCTAAATTGGCATCTCTCTGTCAGTGTTACTGAGTGGTGTCTGCTTAACCTAGAGCTGAATTTCCATTGATTTCAATTGAAGAAGGGCTAAGGTCCTTAATGAAAAAGGAGTAGGACCCAATAGTTCTTAGCTGAACAGTTTTGGGGTTGTTTTTTTCCCTCATAAATTTGCAGGCTGCAATCCTAAATCGTGTAAATCAGTTATCAGATTGTATTATCTGCTGATGTTCAGCATCTGTTAGGTAAATCAACAGCTCTGAACAGCAAGACTGCAACTTTCTATAAATCACAGTTCAGTTAAAATAGCCTGTCTGTTACCTGCCTGATACAGGGAGAGGCACAGCTCCTGAGTAAGTGGAAGGGGAAATGGAAGGGCTGGGAAGCCCAAGATGGTGAACGTGTTGTATGATGCTGTTATGGAGGGTCTAAATAACCTTCCCCTACCCTGCTGTTCTGTGCTTGTGGAGAATATAAAAACACCTAAAACACCTGATTTAATTTTTTGCAATTAGATTTTTGTAAATTGCTTCAGCTTACTAAACAAAGGCTTTGCTGCTGTGACAAAATTTCAGGTTTTTCCATCCATATCAGCTGATCCAGTTAAATTACAATCTACTCCTACAAAACTTATCTCTTAACCTCAGGCCACCACTGCTACCTAAAATAATACAGACAATGCTGTAGTTGGCAAGTAGTGGCCAAATACTTCATTAACCCAGTTAATTTCAGCAGGTTACCAGTGATAGCCACCCTGAAGAGGTAATGTCTATGCTGAAGACCTTCACTCTTCCAGCATCCTGCCAGGAAAAATCCCACCATTTATACACCTAATATATTGAAATGGGGAATATAAGTAACTAAGGACTTTTATTTGCAACAAGATGCTGAGAGGAAGGAAAAACTAGCAGATTTGTTCTGATCTGCCCCTTGAAAAAAACCCGCTTAGAGTGGCTGCATTGTGAAAGGTCATGTAACCATTGCTGAGGGAGAGAGCCAGCCCTCGTGGTCCCTTTGACCATGTGTTGTGGACCAGCCTGAGGGGTGCTACCCACAACCACTGTGAATTGCTGAGTCAAGATTTGCCCTGAGAGGTGCTTGGACTGTTAGTCAAGCAGTCCTTCCCTAGGCTGCCATGAAGATAATGTCCTCTGTCACACAGGCTGGAGACTGCTCCTGCTCACTCAGCAGCATCAGAGATTTTGCTCCCCTCAACATCAAAACTCAAGTCAAGCTTCAGACCAGCTAAAACAGCTGCAGTTGCAGCAGGGTCAGGACTTTACCCAGAGATTCTTATTAAATATATTTTCTTCTGGAAATTAGAGTACAGTAGTCAGTATTCTAGTTAACCTTTTGACATATTTATTCTGGTGCACACAATAATTTCTTATCACAAATTGTTTCCATATGGAAACTTTAGACATTTCTATTTCCAGAAAAGGCTCCAAAAGGATTCTGTTCCCACTTTTCTGTAGAAGTGTGATTATATTTGTAACAATTAAAAATGCAGTTTCCCTTGGGGAAATGTCAGTGGTAATTATCACATTGATGATTCAGAGAATGCTTCCTTCTACAACTGTCTCTTGATAAATTGCTGGTACTTGTTTGACACTCTCAGTTCTCTTGTTTGATTAAATAATCATCAGAAAAAAATCATCACTTCATAGTCAGATGTCAGTCTCCTTTCACGTTGAAGTGCATTGCTGTTGCTGTTAAAAATCACAACCACATCACTATGTGAAAGCCAAAAAAGCCTCCAAGAGCCCATCTGTGTGGCTCATAGTGTCAGCAGCAAATAGAAGAGCTGTACACAAACTCATCTCCACATGGGTGGAAAGTTCAGGGATAAAATCCTTGCCTTACTTAGCAGCAGTACATACCAGCAATGAAACCATTTGTGGATCTGCTAGTTTCCTCAGCTCCTGTTCACAGTTGTCTGGGTTTCTCTGTGTATTAGGCTTTCAAGTCCTGCTGACCATATTTATTATACCCTACACCACTGGGTGGGGGAACCAGTCAGCAGCAACATTTCCACTGACTTCAGTGGGTGCTAGGTCAAACTTATCATCTCTTTGTGAAAATATTTCACTTCTCCCTGCAGCCCCAAATCCTACATGTCCCACATCTTCATTTCTTTCCTTGAAATCCTGCTCACTCCTTGGCTCATGTTCTCCGCCTTGATCTTCATAGCAGACACCACATGCAAACACTAATGCTTACCAGCATCTTATTAGCATATCATGAAGTGGTAGGCCACTGTAAACCTCACTGCTCCTTTCCTCTTCCTTTCATTACCAACACCTTTCCAATCTTGTCTAACTGAGACCAAAGGAGTTTCAGATCACAGTCTCAAAATAACACATACTGGAAAATACTACTACTTTATCACAATTTTCAGTCCTTTTGGTAGATGACTGTGACTCTGGTTTTTTCTCTTCTTCTGCCTTATTTTTAAGTTTACCTATTGCTGAAGATGCAGTTTCTAACAAACATGTAAGAAATTCTCACATCCCAGGCCAAAGCCTTCACAGTTGCTATTGTCAAGAAATTTTGCTTCTTTGTTTTCTCAGCCATGGGCCTATTTGTGTACTTGATTCACTCTGACAAACAGTGAAGATGTTGGTAGTTTTCTTATACTGCAATTCATTTTCACTGCCTAAGTCCTTTCTGTCAATATAAGACACAATACACTGGTTCCTTTTTTCTTTTTTTTTTTTTTTTTTTTTTTTTTTTTTTTTTTTTTTTTTTTTTTTTTTTTGCTGATCTCACCCAGTAAGCAAACATACTGTCCTTTTAACCTCTGACGAGGAACAATCTTTCATGGAGCAGTGAATGGATCAGCTCTCCAAAAGTGGTTCAGCAGCAGTGATTCTGGGTTATGGCCTTCTTTGAACTCTTGATCCATCATATCTGATGTGCTGTCTAGCCCCTTGTCTGATTTTCAAACCTGTCTCTAACTGCACAGAAGCTACCTGTGCATTTGGCCAGACAAATCGCATGAGCAGATGTGAGGTGACCCAAACGAGGTACATAAATTATGTGTTTGGGATCAGATTCAGTTGCCCGCTGTGCTAAATACCACATAGACACTAATTGAAAAGACAGTACACACTCCAAGAAGCTTCAGTACAGCAACTTAGGAAGGAAATCAGCACCTAGGAATTGGGAAAAATGGAACGCAAACAAAACATAAAACAGTGTTTGGAAACTAAGATAATTAAGGAATATTAAAAAAAAAAAAACTTTGAAGTTGAAAGGTCAAACAACCAAAGTTAGGAAACACAAAATATTAGACTGTTTCATTCTACCTTTTCTTATGTGATTATGTGCTGGTTTTTTCAGCAGGAATATTTTGTCACTCAGGTAAAAGGTTGTTGACCTAAAGAGCAAGTACTTACTATTTTGCCTTTTTTCACTGGTTGCCATGTGCTCTCAGAGGGCACTTACTGTATGTCATTCAAACCTTTGCCATGAAGAAGGATTTATTCATTAACTTTGCTATCATATTTCCCACTGCAGGATCCCCAGTTTCACAACAGCTGCAGCAGCCCATTATGATAACCCAGCAATAGTCTCTTATCTAGCTAAGTTCTTGGTAGCCCTTCCCTGAGTACGTACAAAAAAGTCTCTGTCACTTTTGGAGCTGGTGGTAGAAATCCATCATAGATAGTAAGAAGACCCTGGCATCGGTTTTTCTGACATCTGGGAGAGATCCCTGGTCATAATTGCCCTGTAAGAGCTTGGCTCTGCCTATTTCTGAGGCAGGGGAATGTTCATGACCCTGGGAACACATCCTGCAGTATAAGACTGTCAGTCTTCCACTGAAGATGGCTTTGGTGGAAGAGTCAAGTTGGTGTTCTTTGTCACAGAGGACTGAGCAGTAGAAAGGCCTACAAGATGGAAAAGCTGTCTGGTGTCTACTCCATACAAGGAGAATCTTCAGGAAATTTACAGCCACATCCAAAGACTCTTTCTTGAAGTAAAAGTTAGGCAGGACCTAAGCACAACTATACACTCCGTATGTTCTTTGCTTTTTTTATTGCAAAATTTCCCAAGTGCCAAGAGTTGCATCTTCTATCCCAAAACTGCCACAAATCAGCAGTTCTGAAAAGTTCATCACAGATCTGACTCCTACAGTGGAATAGGAACTGCTGTCTGTCCTCACATCCTCCAAGAAGCTCACTCAGGAAGTGTTGTAGTTGTATTCTGCCATCACCAAAAGGATCTGTCTCCATCTGAAATGCCATAGTTCATCTCAAAATTTAGCTGAGAAATAAGTGCCAACTTTCAGATAGATAGCTAGAAATAGCTATAGCTGGAGAGAGAGAGAGATGGAGAGTGAGAGAGAGTGATAGATAGATGTGCCTGTGCTTTACTTCCCTTAGTAGGTCTACACCCTCTATCTCACACCTTTCAGGCTAATATCCTTGTTCCCAAGCTGTGGAATGTTCTGAGGTAGAGGGACTTTCTTGTGTCACATCCCAGGGAAGAAGTCATGATTCAGCGGGTCAAAGACTGAGAACACAAGAAATTATGGCTTTGTAGCCCACTTAGCCTTAAAATACTCCTACAGATCTCTTGAGAGCCAAAATTTTTCAATGACTTGCATGATGACAAGTTTGGGGAGCATCTCAAAGGGATGATAAAAGGTGCAACATTGAATAAAGGCCACAAATTAATAAAGGCTGTCAGATTTCAAGAGATGGGAGAGATGACCTATGTTTTTCCAAATAAAAGGTCAGCAGAAATTTTTAGCATGGGAAGAACACCATGTTTTTCTCCATATTCCTTCTTAGAAATAGCAGTTTATTTTCTGCATGAATATGTGTGTATATATAAAGCCACCATGCACTGTACACCCAACATAGAAAATTTCTATGGTGTTTGGCAAAGTTGAAAGTTACTCAGAGGAAAATTGTATCATGGGAAATACCAGGCAACCACAGTAACAGGCAGGGTGACCCATCCAGCCTACAACAAAAACACATGGCTAGAGAGCATCATGCACTGGCAGATTTTCTGTTTCACACCACTGACCACATATTTCAGCAAGGAGCTAGTGCAAAAAAGTAAGTGTGGGAAAGGGGAGTATGGAGCAGATCTCTGCTCTTTAGAAAAATGTATAGTACTGCTATCTGCAAGAATATATGGGTCAGCAATCTGGTTTCCAAAAAGAAAGGAGCAATTTTTCCTGAGCTTAAGCTGTGAGCTGGGACAGGATCTCAAAAGTGGGAACAAATAATGTGGAATGGTTAGGTTTGCCCATGTGCCTTATGCCTTTCTCATCTAGTCCTATGACCCTTATGCCTTTCTCATCTAGTCCTATGGCACAACAGGTGAAAGACCCCTTATAATAAGTAGGAGCGGGCAGAGAAGGCTTTAACTCAGACACTTGCAAGATGATAAAACCAAGCTGAAATCCTATATAAAAAGTATGCAGATAAGCTATTAAGTATCAAACTGGCAGCTGTGGAGAGGATTTGTGCTTGCAAGGAGAACCACTGTTTCCACCAGGCTAGCTCAAGGAGGCAGGGTTGGTCTGTCAGGGACATGTTATAGCTGATGGCTGCTTGCAAAGCCTGCAGTGGCTTAACTGCTCACACTTTAGAGGAAAATATATTTAGGTTTTTATTGACACACACAGAGATGGCAACTCATTCATTTATGAGCAACAGTCTCCGGCTCCAAAACTGCAGGTAAGTGTTGCATTGCTTAAGTGTCCCCAAGCTGGGCTGCATTTCTTTATAGAATTTCCCCAGATGGAAGAATCACAAACAACTGTAGTTATAGCTATTCTTTCTGGTATAATTTGTCTTTTGGGTGAGATTTTTGAGAGCTGCAAGTGTTCTTCCTCAGCATTTGAAAGGTATATTTTCTTTATTTCACCAAAGTGACATAGTAGTTTTAAAATGCCTTGTCTGAACTTCTAAGTCCTTTTCAATTCTGCTATAAAAAATCAGACTCTCCTACACATAGACAATCTGACTTCTGCTCTCAGAGGTGTGCTGTATACGCACACACAACAGTCTTTGAATAAGTAACATCTGTAATGTTATATTTACTCTGATTAATAAAGAGAAAAGATCTCCTGAGTCCTTAAATGCTGTTCTGCAATTATGCTACAGCTGATCTTTATTGTTTGAGCTGATTATTCATCTAATTTTCTCATGATTGTCTGAAGTTGCTTCGTTAAAAACTAGGTCTTGCTATTAACAACTATTATTAATTACCCTTATAGAAGGTCTGTGTCTGCAGCAGAAATGTTGGACTTACAAGTTCGGTTTTATCCAACTTTGGTTTAAATTGTTTGTTCTTCCCATTTCTCTGCAAGCTCCAGGGATGATCTGAAAGGTAATGCATTTATCAATAATACTTCAGAATTTTTCATATGTAATGCTGAGGTTTGGAGATAGATGAATAAAAGCAAACCATTTAAAATGCAAATATTGTCAAAAACAGGAAGAAAACTGTACCAGACCAAAATGTTTGGCCTAAAAACTCAAGGCTTCCTTAAGGGAAAGGAATGACTATTGCAGAGAACTGAATCTGATTAGGATGAAAAAATCATGACTAAATTCTAACGTATGTATCTACTGAGAAGGGTGTAAGAGTGGTTTCAAGGCATGTACCTCCTCACTACACTTTTGAAAATCCTACCCCAAGCATCTGACAGAGCAGTGAGATCTGGTGTCATAGGCATTGTTACAAATAGTGATGGCATACTAAAGTTGCTGTAAAAAAAGGGAGCAGGAACTCTAGAGCTCAGGTCCCAGCAGTGAATCCAGAAGCTGGCATTAGGCACTGGGACTTCCTCTCCAAGAGCACAGAGGAGAGGGCACAAGCACAGAGGGACATCCCCTCCTTCAGTGGAGCCTGCATCCTGGGACAGGACTGCTGTCCTGTCATGTCTTCCCATTGGGGACCAACAGGATTACACCACATACACTTTCTGCCTCTATGTGAGGGTTTCCTTTAGAAAAAAATAAAAGCCAATTTTGTACAGTCTAGTCTCTCAAACTGTTTGGAACCCTTAGTTCCTAGTCCTTGTTTCCTTGATTTTCTTTGTGTTAATGTTTGGAGTCTGGCAGCAGTTGAATAAAATGTTTGTGGGATTCGGCAATTGCTGAACAGAACTTCTTTGGGGGATAGATACATTGGCTCTGCTAGAGGTAAGCCTGAGATACCTTTACTGATATATGACAGGCCTTGTGTGAGGAGCAGAAGGGATTTTAAAATTAAAGCATTGGAAATGCAACAGGAGAGAAGTAATAGTGTTCTCTTACCTATAATGCTGTTTTACTGCAAAGAGAAGGAAGAAAAACGCAAAACCATTGAATTTTGGAGTGAAGCAGATAAATGCAAGAGGAATTAGATGTGTTATACAAAGCATCAAAAAGAGGAGCCATGAAAAAAACAGCTCTTTCAAGGAAATAAATTCTGTTTAGCAGAAACTACCTCCTTGTTGAAATGTCTGTCCCATTAAGTCATCAGTCTGTGTGGTAAAGCCAAATCACATGAATGTTAACAGACTAACAGACTAAACAAAACTATCTGTGACAAAATAAAGGATAACTAGGCCACCACAACTTTAATGCAAGAAACAAATTCAAAGTTGTGAAGGTATTTGAAACACAGTAGAAAGCACATTTTCTTAATCCAAGCATCTAATAAGCACTCAAAGAATGAAGCATAGGATTGGAAACACATGCCCAAACAATGTGTGACTGCAAGGGGAGGTATGGTGTAAAGACTGGCTGTGTTTCCAGTGCCCCTGGAGAGAACTGACACCATGCAAAGGTGTTGGCACCAGTCTGCAATAGGAAAATGCAGCTGGAGGATGAAGCTGTGTTAATGAAACAAAGGTTTCACTAAGTCTCTTAATTGAATCTACACTGGTATATTCTATAGCAGGTTGTCTTCTGACACTGCATAGAAATGGATTAAAAGTGAATTCCAAACAGAAGTGGAGCTCAATGTGACGTAATCACAGCAAGTGTTGTGCCCAAAGTTAAAATTCAAAGCTCTGCCCATTTCAATTAGCAAGATCAAAATGAGTCTGTTTAGCAAAGTTGTTCTGGCCTGCCTGCTAACAGATAGAAGTGCTTGAAATTGTGGAATAGAAAGTCCCAAATGTACTTGACTGAAGAGCAATCTGCAAACAAAGATGATCAAATTGAGTAGATAACCTATTTGTGGAATTGAATTCTAAACTTCCTTTCAAAGAATGGCATGGGACATGGAAGAATACAGGGTGCAATAAAGGCATGCAGCAAATTTTATATGTCTGAAGCAATTTCAAAGAGGGTAGGAAAAATATCAGTATACTAAAAATTAATATTTGTTCCCAGGCAAAACCATAGAAAAAGTAATGCAAGATGCAATCAACAGAGAATGACAAGACAGCAAAACAATTAATTGTCACTAAAGTTTTTTTTTCTATGTCTGCTTTATTAAGGAAGAATCTTGTTAATAGTGTTTGCCTTTTTTTTTCTTTTTATAATATATTTTGTTGGCAAAGATATCTGCATTTTTCTGACAGACTCTGAATGCATTGATTTAATCCAGATTCTAATATAAAAAGTAAACTATTTGACTGTAACACTTACTTGATAAGCTGAAAGCCAGATAACTAATAGATCAACAGAGGAGACAGTCCTCACCTAAGGGAGAACTATCACAGCTCCTCCAGCAGTTCTCCTATGAGTCACCACTGCTCATTAATTTAATCCATATTTTCAGGGGAGAAATTGCTGTGAAATAATGTGAATTTCTTTAGACATAAGTGTATTTTAAGGACTTGTCACTTTTACTAAATTACCTGAATCACATGGTTAAGGGTCCCACATTTGCTTCCACATGTGACTCTATCGCAGGAGGTGGATATGGAGTAGCATGCAGTTGAAAGGCTGAAACCTTTTGAAAGATTGAGAATAACTGAATGTGAATCCCCAAGGTGATGCGGTAGCTCATAGTGGTAACTCAAATGGAGGTAACAAGTAGAGAGGATTTTTAACTATCTGTAGCATAAATCCATCATTAGAATTCAATCTTTACTTTGAAAAGGTTGCAGACTTATTGGAAGAATATTCAGAAAAGTGCTGGAATAATTATCCAGATTCAAGGTACAATTTAAGATTTATTTTAGTGCATCCATGTACCTTCACTTCTAATTTGCCATCACAGAATGTTGCATTGAAGATCTCCGTGGTGGCATAAAATGACATGAGATGACTGAAATCTCTAGGGAAAGTAAAGTCACCAGAAAAGAACTGACATGAAATACATTAAATATAGTGATACCAACAATCCCTAAGCTATTGACTAAGGGCTATGGGATGTAGCTATCCTTTGCTAAATCAATTGCTTAATGTCATAGGTTTTCCAAAGCATGGCATCAAACTGGATGCAGAGATAAAAGCGCCATAATTGGTTATCTGTCAAGTTGCAAACAGCCAAAAAGACGTTGAAGTGACCAAGACGATCATGTTAAAAAATGAGAATCAAAGCACTACATAAGCAGAAATTTTGTGGAATCATCCTGTGAGCATCATCCTCTGCAACTTGTGGTAGAGGATTAAAGCAAGACTTTGGGGATTGGAGAAGAAAGCAAGAGGGATGGTTAGATTAATATCCATACCAACTTTTTAGAGGCTCTTCCATACTTGCAAGTTACAAAGATTGTTCTCAGGACTTAGATTCTGGTCTGAAGTTGAACTTTTACTTTAGTGGAAGAGGGAAATTGCACGAAGAGTGTGTCTTGTTCATGGGTAAGGGGAGTGGCTGGGAATCAGGTAGAACAGCAAGAGGGTTTTAGTACAGTGGCTCCAAGGAAGATAGCTGCAACATACAAACACGTTTCCAGTTGCAAATATGATACAATAAACAACAAAGTTGGAATCGATGCAGCAAAGGATATGAAGAAAATTAATTCTTTGGATTATTTTACAAAAGTGGTAGGGTGTATGGATAGCACAGACAGAGAAGAGGAAAGTTTTATTAGTGAGAAGATAGTCATCAGCACTAGCACCTGATGGGAGTAGTCATGTGAACAGTGAAAGGAAGGCAAGTGAAAGGAATTACCAACTTGGTAATTATAACTTACAACCAACTGGTCTCAAAAGCATATGGATTGATGTACTAACTAAGACCTGGGTGCTGACAGGTTTGTGTCAAAAACTACCAAATTAAACCCAAGAATGAGATGCTTTACCTCTTAAGCATTCGTCTGCAATATCTGGGCATAAAAATAGTAGCATGTGGGCAAACGCAGTTCAGCATGTGTGCTACTTTATCTCATGCAACTAGCCATAAACCACCACTGAGAGTTTCTAAAAATTGTGGATAAATCCACATCTTGAAAGGCATGATAACCAGCATGGAAAAAAAATTATTTTTTGGATCTTGTTATGATGTATTAATTTTTAGGCTGGAAAGTGGTGGGCGGCTGAAGGCCGGAAATACATTGCATATGAGAAATATCTGCATGGAGGGCAAGTTTCTGACTCCAGAACTGTACTCAGAGTGAAATGAAGGCAAAAATCTGAAGTAAAAAACCACCATACAACATGCAAAGAGAACTCTATTGTACAGCAATTAGCCTACATCACATGTTACAAAACACGGGAAGTTGACAAGGGAATCTACAGACAACAGGAAAAATACAGGAGTAATATGCAGTAAAAGGGGTAAAAAGTGGTGAAAATTCTAAAGCACAGCAAAACCAAAATAAATCTTCTCAACAGTGTGGATCTAATATTAGCTGGAAGGGCAAAATCAGTGTTTTAATATTCAGTTTAAAATCAGGGTGACGTAATTTAGCAAAAGACAGAAATAAAGCACTTTTTAAAAGATTATTAACTAGAGAAGATATTAAACAATGCCTACTGGTTTAGAGAAATAATCAGTGAATTTGGAAATTCTTTAAAAAGTAAAAGAAAATAACAGTGAAACTGACAAAATGTGAATTTAGTAACTGGCATTCCTCTCCCAAATGTGTCAATCAACATAGTTTTTATGAAAAAATATGTCTTGGCATTGCATGTCTGATTTATTTTAATGAGATTATGGAGTTAGTTTATACATGTCTCAGCCTGTACTTCTGTAAGGAATTTACCCCTAGACATTCTAATCTTAACATATTATATGCTATCTCTACAGTATCCTCAATCATTAGGTGCCAGCAACTATTTAAAGCAAGTTAAAAATGGGCTCATTGGAAGAGCACAAAAGAGTATCAGTGGTATAGACATCATCACAAAATGGGATTATGGCTAATGTGATTTTGCACAGACTGGGATGTTCAGAACTACTGGCTGCTGTAATCAGGTTTCAGAAATATGTACATACCTAATGTTAATCAAATTTGTGTCAAAGATGCACTTGCCATATTCGTGTATGTGGCACCTGCCTACCTACATAGCTATCACCATGTCTCTGGAAGACTGTTCATAGAGCAGAATTATCAGATGGCCTTTATTTTTTTATTAATCCTTTTTATTTTCCTCTAGTAAATCTGTTTTTCTGGGTATCAGGTCAGTCCTGCAGCTAAGGTGCATGAATGTCACAGAGAAATTTGAGCTGACAAAAAAAAAAAAAAAAAAAAAAACTAGTCTAAATATCTCAAAATACTAAATAAGGCATTTAGGAACCCAGTCCTTATATATTAAGGAACACATCCAAGAAGACAGAGGTGGAGAAAAGCAGTGTTATAGGGAAGAAATGTGTGAACATGCAGACCTATGTCAGTGCTGCAGAAGTGCATTTGGGCTGCTGCAGTTCTTGGTTGCTTGGACAATAAGTATTAAATGGAAATAAAAAGACAGGCTGCAGATGGAACAAATGCAAAATACCCTGATACTGTGCAGGTAGTTCTGGCTTTCATGCTTTGAGAGAGGAGGCTGTAAAATTTGTGACAGTGTAAGAGAAAGCCTCGCTCAGAGCTCAGTAACTGAAGAAGTGTCTCACACAAATTTCAGGTTTGCTTAGGTTGTCAGAGCAAAGATAAAGCGGTACTTTACTACCATATGCAAACTTCTTTAATGGAAAAATGCTGGGTAATAAAGTTCAGTAACATAGCTGAGAAGAACTGAAGGATAAATTCTGGAACAATTTTTATGAGAAATAAAGAAACATGGAGGCTTTTTATTTTTCTGGTCTATTCTGTTTGCTTTAGTCAATGAATCATGGCTAGCACATACTATCAATTTCTCCATAAACTGATAAATCAGGTCACATCAAGCACCTGTTTTGAAAGTAAAATATATCATATTGCATTCAGTAAAAATCAACTGGAAGAAATCTAATGGTCTGTGATGCACAGATCAAACCTTAGATTCCCCTAGATTTAACCTATCAGTTTATAAAGCAAAAGTTTAACAAGTCTAGGAAATAACTAAATGCACACTTACAGTATGATGATGTAACAACAAATCTGATTTCTGCTGGTGTGCCAGATTACAGGAGACATCAAGTATCCCTTGCTGGAGGGGTGGTTATGACAAACTGAAACGACATGCACACAGATGCTCTAATTTACAGCCACTGTTTCAAGGAAAGGCTGTTGTGAGAATTATGCTCCTGCATAAAAAAGTGATTGGGGCTATGAGGGTAGATGATTTTGCCCTTGGTGGAGTTCTATCCCAATGATATGTTGTTGCCATAGCACCATGAAGCCATGCATTGCAGTGTAGAAATGTCACTCTAATTGCATAGCGTGGCTTTGAGAAGTTTAAAGTCAGACCTTGGAATATCTTCCTTTTGGCTAAAGAGTGAGGCTGTCACTGAAGACAAAGTAAACACAAAAATTGGCCTTGGCTGTAGGAATTGCTTAAGATTTTCAACACACTAAAACTTTGTGATGTCTGATCATCACTTGCTCCAAATCTCTGGTGACTGCCCCTTTGTGGTGTTAATTGCAGTTTGGGTTTGGCTGGGGAATGTTGATTTGGGGAATACCTTCTGAGACAATGCCAGGGAAATCAGCACTGGGAGCCAGCACAGAGACTGCCAGCATCTCTGATTCCTGCATCTGGATCTGCAGAACCCACAGCAAACTCCCAGTTTTCCCATGGCTTTCTTTTTTCCTGTGGAACAGTATCAGAAAATGGAGGTCATGATGTCCTTTATCCTGTTTTGCACTACTGTTTTACAACTGCTCGCACACAGCCCTTGAGACACAAGTGGCAACTGAAATATAATACTAAAAAATCAGTAGATGGGTCAGACACATGGATAGTGACTGACCTAATGACATCAAAAGAAAGGAATCATAATTAGTGAACTACAGCTTTTTTTTTTTTTTTTTCTTGGAGGACCTGGTGTCACGATCTGATGTTAGATTAGATTAAATGGGGACACAGAGACTCAAGAATAGCTGTCTCTTTACTATCAACACACGATTCAGTTGCTCAGTGCTCCAGTATAGCTCTTTTGTAAAAACCTGTCTTTTTGACCCAAATGACACACAGACTTTCAGGTGGGAAGCTGTTACATTGCTGACAAAGCGGAGGGAGTGGGGTGTAAGGTCATGTAGCCTCTATTTTCTTGTACCTCGAGAGCCAGAGTTAATGGGCAGTAATGCACTGCTTGGGGCTGGGAACGGCTCAGACATTCAAACTTGTCCATTTGCCTAAATCCACATCCCTGCTAAAACAGGAGCAGGTTTAGAACATCATTCAGAGTCAAACCAGCATCGGTCAACAGGCTGAGTGCTCTCCTGCCTCCAAAACAGACCCCACACCACATTTCAGGTGGCTGAAAGGGGAGCATAAACATTGGCAAAGTTAGGGATTTCCCTCCTCCCCCCTTTTTTCCCCCTTCTCTTTCCTGCATGAATTCTGCTTTATTTTTAGTTGTGAGATGAGTCAAGACTGTGCTACTACACAGCTACTATATAGTAAATCTGACCTTTTGAGTTTGGATTAAATTTTACATCAAGTCATTTATAGAAAGTGATTTTGGAACCTATGACTCAGTGTCTCCACATTAGAGAAAACTTCCATCCCTGAAGCACACAGGCTTGAGTAAACGTTAGAATAATTGTAGGATAATTCCCAGGAGTAATTCATATTAATCGTGTGGATTTAGTAGTTGCTTTATTTGTTCTGAAACTCATCTTTGATCCTACACTACAACAGAAGTAAGCAAACTTCTCCTGTGTAGGCAAAAATGCATTTTTGGGACAAGTTAGGACCATCAGAATTTGGTGCCAGGCAAGCAAGACAAAGATAGTAAAATGTTTATTTAATACAAATTTAGCAAGGTGAAATCAAGCTATTGAGAAAAGTGGCTGACCAGACTGTTAGGGTCTTTTCCCTTGAATAGAAAAGGAGAGTACCCACCCCGGTGCAAATTAAGGTCTCTCTGTAAGGAGGGGGGATGTGGGATTTTCAGGCTGTGTTTTTTGGTGGCAGTGCATGACCCACATACCCACAGCTTCTGGGGATTGTACATAAAAGATGCCTCTAATGTAACCCTGTATTGCTGCCTGGGAAGAATGTGGTGAAGTGACAATATTCTAACACTGAAAACACAGCTTCAGAAGAGCAAGTAAAATAGTTCAGCTTTCAAACTGAAAAATATCGATCAGAGATGCTTTCTTGTAAAAATTCAGGTGGCTTCGTTTTGAGGTGTACTCAGGTACTGGGGATTGATGGCTCCCGAAACAGCCTCGAACTGCTTGTCTTCCCCAGAGACGCCTCTGCTAACAGCGAGTTTGAGAAGTCAGCATCCTTTCCGTTCTGCCAAATTGATTTCCTTATTAATCAAAAAAATCTCATCTTCCTCTGGCTTCAGGTGATTTTTTTTTTCTTAAAACGTTTTTGACTACCCGAAGAAAAAGAAAAATATTTTTAAAAAATTTAAAAGGAGAATAAAATAGAAGAAAACCAGAATTACTTCAAGGTGAGCTTCCAATGACTTCTTGCTCCTTTTGACGGTTCTTGTCAACTACGAACTTTCCCCCCTGTCTCTCTCTCTCTCTCTCTCTTCGAGCACCTTCTGATCTCAGAAATGTATTTTATTCATTTGATGAATGAAGCCATCAATTTTTCTTTCGACCAAGCATTTTTGGTTTAGAATAAATTGGCGAAGCGTTTTCCTCCCTCCCTGTTAGAGTGTTTGCTTTGTTTCCTCCTCCTCCTCCTCCTCCCCCAAGGTAAATCTAGACCGCTGTAATGGTATCTATATATACAATTGGTGTCATTCAAATAAGACGTTTTATCAAGCGTCTTTAAATCTGCAGTCAGCCTCATTTAACCTCTAAAATTACGCTTAACGGGCGACCTTCATTAGCCAAATTGGAAGGAACGTGCGCTATGTGTTAAGCAGCGTCGTTTCCACGCTGGTGACCCCCCTCCGCAGCTGGCGGGGAGGGGGGCGTCGATCGCCGGGATCGGGATAAATGTGGGAGCAGCTACACCCCCTGTCCCTTCCTGCCTGGGCACACGGGTGTCCGTGGAGCTTCCCGGGGCGGTTTGCAAGCAGTTGGTCTCGGGTTTGCTTGGTCGTTTCCCCTCTCCTTCTCGGAGGGAGAGGGATACAGGATTCCTACCGCCCGGCCGCATTATTTATCTGTTACCCTGCGAGCGGGCAGAGCTTGCCGAGAGAGCTCTCGCCGCCTCAGCTCCCGGGTTGCCTGTCCCAAAGGACACCAATTAAAGGCACTAATTGGACAGCGATACATCAAAGTCTGTCGCTGAGACCGGCTCCTTGGAGCTCTGGGGGTCCTGTAGGCAGGCTTTTGTTTTAGGCACTGCTCCAGCTCCCCGTGTCGGGCTGCGCACCCGCGCGGCTCCTCTGGCCCGCCCTGCTGCCCGAAACCCTCGCGTTTCCCAGCCCGGCAATGCCCGTGGGGAGTGCGCCCCACGCTGCCCTCGCGGAAAAAACTGCATTGGTGCGGGGCTCCCGGTTCACTGGGAGGAAGTCTCACCTCGTGTTGACCCACCTGTGCTGAGCCTCGCACACTTCCACCCGTGAAACCCGCTCCTCTCTGCTGTCAGAGTGCGGTGGCTCCCAGGGGCTCTTCGGTGAGCCCCTCGTCCCCAGGAGTGCCACAGGACCGGACTGAGCGCTGCCCAGTGCTCCTCGGAGCTCCCACCTTCAGGGTCCCTTGGACAGAGGACGTGGGGCCGGGTCCTACCCTACCGTACCCCGGGCTTTCCCTTCGCACGGTATTCCCGGTGAGCTGGGGTAAGCCCCTTTGGGGGGCAGCAGGTGTTTCTCCGAGCTCGGGATCACCCCTCGAGTCCGGGCAGGAGCCTGCAAGAGCCCCAGACAGGGCTTCAGTGCCAGGGGGGATGAGGGCTCCAGGTACATGGGAGGTGTTTGGAGAAAGGATGAGAAGCGGGAGGAGGCAGTGGTACACCGGGACCCTGACAAGCAAGTCTGGTCTCTTCCTTGCTTTTCAACTCTTTTCCGAGAAATTAAACAATTCTCCCCATTACGAAAGTGGTTTATTTCAACTTTTGTAGAGCCTTTATTAACCCCGAGTTATTCGGGATCTCCGGTTTTCCCAGGTGGGGCTGCTCCAAGCCCGAAAGAAAGAGCCGGCGCTTCGAGGAGCGGTGCAGTGATCCTTTGCCAGCTCCATCCCGAGCCGGGCGAGCACCGCACCAGAGGAAGGCTGGTTGTGTGCAGGGCTGGGACATTCGCAGGGCTCAGCCTAAAATAGGGCTGCTGGTACACACATATTTATATATCTAGATAGGAGCCAGCCAGAGGCACAAAATGACAGGTCTCCCGCAGGAGAGCTTGCATCCCCGGGCTGAGCAGCGGCGCGGTTTGCTTGTTCTTGCGTGATTAAAAGCTGCTTTTTAACGTGTCCTTTCTGCGGGCATCGCCCTCAGGAGCAAAGCACGGCCCCGAAAAGACTAGACTGGGTGGCCCACGAAAGAGCACGGGTGGTTGTGCTGAAGAGCACAGGAGCCGATAAAGCAGGGATGGAGTTTGGAGATGGTCCACTTTATCTCTCACCTGCAGCTCCGTTCCTTTCCTCAGGCCGGGGAGGATGTGTCGGGAGAGAGAGGAAGTGTTTGATCGTTTACTGCCCACGGAGGCATTTGTTTTTCATTTTGCAAACTCTTCTCTTTAAGTAATTGTTCCTGTTAAGAGTGTATACCTTTCACTGGGCTTCACCGCGCTATAAATAATCTCGATGAAGATGCAAGGATATGACTTTCACAAGATTGGACAATTGATTAAATCTGTGACCTGCAATTGCGAATAATCTTGGAAGGCTATTTAAACAGATGAAGGCCTAAATTGTCTTGCTTGTATCTGAATTAATTTCTCATTCATCATCATTATGGAGTAATTGGTTCTATTCAGGCTTTGCAGCCTGCTGGAACGAAACTGGATTTAAATGAGACTGTAACACAATTTAAATGCTCCCCAGATTTAACGAGGCCAATCGAGCAGCTGCAATAAACACAAATATTTTTCTAAACAGCCTTGTTTTAAATAATTACTTAATACTTTCATGTGATGTTCTTAAGTGGCAATTTCTCCCTCTGAAGTCCCAGGCACTTCTTTGCAGAGAGGGCAGCAGGGAAAATCACTTTATGTGTTTGCTCTGCACGTATATGTGCATGAAATACACCGATAGAGATTCTTTAAAGTGAGGTTTGTAAATATTAGTGTAAACCTGCACTACATTACTACATTCTTGGTCATAGATATACTCCATGTAAGTGATTAAAAAAAAAAAAAGTGTGGTGGGAGCAAATGGTGAAATGGAGGCAAGAGGTTGTGATCTATTTGTTTTCTTGGTAGAAGATCTTGAACTAGCTATTTCTTCTTCCTCCTACCTGGGAGGGGGAGAAGAAAAACTTCTTAAAACAGGGACCAGTTCCGGCGGGGGTCTACCCTAACCTACTGTAACCGCATCCCTGCCGCAGTACCAGCTCTCCAGGGTCAGGACGGGACGCTCCCGCCTCACAAAAGGAGAAGCGAGAAGCTCTGAATGAAGCAGGCAACATGTAAGGGGCTCCGGATAGAAGGACGATGCAAAAAGCGCGTGGGGCTGGTTTCTCTCGCCCTTTACATCCACCCAGGAACCTGATGCGCCCAAATGAAGCCATTTGTGTTAAAGAGACTTCAGCTCATCCTGACGTGGGCTTCACCCCAGGGTGACACTATTGTAAGAGGCAGGACAGCGAGCCTTGGGGTGACATATGGTGGGGGGTGTTTGCAGGGGCTAAACTCGGTAGTAAAATAAAGTAGCCATGCGAGCAGGAGAATAATAGAAAACAAAAGGATCTTTCAGATAGAAAAGCCAAAAAGCTAAAGAAGCCGCATGCTTTTCTGCAGGTGCTGGCAAATGACCGAACAACCGAGCAGAAAACGTGAAATATGGAGAGACGATTTGCCAATGATTTAGGTGCTGAAGTAAAGCATAGTGCTGGGAAAGCAGATCCGATCCAGTTTAATCATACAACCTTAATAAAAACATATAGTGTGAGACGGGAAAGTGAGCGTCAGTCTCGTTGCTATTTCACTTAATGGTACAGGAGGTGACAGATAAAACACAACAAAGATGGGTTGAGTGATTTGATAGTAAAGGACCAATTTAATGCGCGAGTTACAGCTCTGCTCCCCGGGATCGTTTAGGCTTAACCCGTTCTCTAGAGCTCATCTTCTTCCTCTTCTGGTCCTTTTTTTATTAGTAGTATTATTATTCAGTTGTTTAAAATGAGCATTATCCCAAACATATGCAGCGCAATCAGCTCGGTCACACTTACAAGAACACGCTTTAATAAGGCAATCAATCAAACGCTAACAAGGCGCGGGGGGGGTGGGAGGGACGGCCTTTAGGAGCTGAATTTGGCTGGCCAGGGAGCGAACCCGATGTAGCACATGGGGTACCCCGAAGAAAACTCCACTCCCGCGGGTGACAAGGGGCCAGGTGCCCATCGCCGGCTCCCCCGGGGTCTCACCCCAGTCCCTCGTGGGTCTCATCCCCGACCAGGGCGAGGCCATGGAAACCTGCCTGCCTGATGGCAGGGGCTCGGGGCCAAAGGCAGGACCTGCTGCCGGCTGGGTGCCCTGTGTGTGCCCTCGCCGCCGTCAATGCCCCACGCGTGCCCGGAGCCAACGCCCCACGTGGGGCCGCGGACACCACCACCGGCGGCGAAGGTGTTAACGGCACCGGCCCCACGCAGCAAATGGAAAATTTCATTATGAAGTAATGAGTAATTCCTCCCACAGAGATGTATTGTTATATCTTCCACTTCAATTTGGGAGCACAGCGGCTCAATTACCTAGAAAATACAGTCAATTAAAGGCTGCTGATTGGACACGAGGACGGATCATCGATCTTGTACTTTCCAATATCGCTCCAGACACCTCATTTTCCCTCCCCTATTAACTGAAAATACTCTTGGCATTACCGCGACCCGCAGCCTATTTACCTGTCGCAGGCAATCTCTGCCCTGTGACCGAGCTGCGGAGAAATTCACAGCCACCCTTTGCCGCACCATGCTCCGAGAGTGGGCGGTAGGGACGGCGGCTCCGGAGCCGCGGGGAGATGCAGCGGGCACCGCGCCGTTTGCGGGCGCTCCCTGTGCCTGCCTCCCCGCTTGCTAAGGGGGATGTCCCCGTCACGGGTGGAAGTGGTAATCAGAGTCTTAAATGTTCTGTTTCTCTCACACGCTCCTAGATGTATAAAATATATGTATTTGTGCGCCAGCCGATGGCATTTTCTGAACTGGTCATTCTGCAAGAGCGCACTGCTGCCGCGATCGCAGCAGCAGCCTCGGCCTGCGCTCTCGGCCCCGCAGGTGCCTGTGCCTGGCCCAGGAAGGATGGGTCGTGGGGCTATGTAAGAGACCCTAGTTTTGGTGGATAGTGCTCATCTGTCGTCCCACCCCTCCCCCGACCGCTTCAGCGCTCCCTTCTCCCGGGTTTGCTGGGGGAATGATATCAAGCACTGGCTCCGCAGCTCCTGTTTTATCGGACTGGTTCTTCTGTCTGCTAATAGACAAAGTAAAAGAGGGGGAAAGATTTGCAAAGCTCGGATGTTGTTCGGCTCACCCCTAGTACGCTGTTTACAATTGTTATTTCCGAGGGGAGGACGAGGGACGGGGAGGGAGAATCTATTTGTGAGTGTCCAAAAAGGGCCATTGCTTTCCATGTTCATGAGGAAATCTCATTTATAAAGGGTGGAATAATCTGGCGTTAATAATTTAAATATTGTGATTTTGGGTTTTTAAAAACTGTAGTAAACAATATTTTTACTTGGAAAAAATATGTCCTGGCACGCCCGTGTCTCTTCCCTGCTCTCCATCCGCTATAGGGAAAGGCTGCTATGCACTCCCTCTCCTAGAGACAAAAAGTCTCCGCTGTGGCAGTAAACTAGAGGCTTCTGAGCAATTTAGTACAAAGTAGATACAGAGGTGTCAACAAGTCTTTGTTCTGTCCAGCATTTATTTTCCTGCTTGTTGAACTGTAACTATTAGGAACTGCATGGTGAAATTCTGCTTAAGCAACATTTTAGCCTTTTTTTCTTTTCTTTTCTTTTTTTTTTTTTTTCTTTTTTTTTTTTTTTTTTTTTT
>NW_024519206.1:12292672-12330710 GCF_017590135.1 Pyrgilauda ruficollis | reverse complement strand
ATAAAAAAACAAAAAAATAAAAAGGGGTTTTTTTTTTTTTTTTTTTTTTTTTTTTTTTTTAAACAAGAACTACAACAATATGGGTGAGAGGTTGTTAAAACCTGTCGTTATTATCGGTTTCGGTGTTGTTATTTTTGTTGCTATTAAGTTTTATTCCGACATGGTAACAAATTATGGGAGAATATTTTTAGGCTATTTTAAAACAGAATTAAATAAATAATGTCGGTTTTGGAAGAAACCACTATCCGGCTCCGTGCCCGTGTTTTTGTTTTGTTGGTTTGTTTTGGTTTTTTGTTTTTGTTTTTGTTTTTGTTTTTTTAATTTAGGGTCACAGAAATCCAAGCAAAAGCAATTATGTTTCCTTCTTCCGAAATACCTTCTGGATAGGAGACGGGTGGGTGACTTTGTGAAAGAAATATTCTTTAAGAAGGAAGAGTGACCAGTGTGAAGGACACATACAAATGCAAAGATCAGGGATGGAGAAAGAAATACAAAACCCGACAAATTAAATAATTACTTTAAAAAATTTGAAATAATAAAGAGCAGACACAGCAAAGAAAAGGCAATGAGAGAACTGAAGGCTGAAGTACAAAGGAAGGGAAATCGCCTTTGCTCCAATTTACAGACTGGTGATTGTCTGAAGGAGTTGTGCTCCCTGTCACCTCTAATCTCTTCCCTTGGCGGCTTGTTAGCGTTTGGCACGGGGTCTCTGCTCGCAGAGCATTGTACATTCGATATTCAAAAACCCTCTTTACATATACATCACTTGCTAATTTCGTCAGTGTGTGCACATTTCAGCGACTGATAATAGGACATTGTTATTTAAAGGACAAATAGCTCTGACCCATAAAGAGGCAGGAGCTCTAATTTTTCCCCTGCCAGTATCCAGTCTGCCTCTTAAAAACAAAAGTTGGAATGAAAGAGGAAATGAAATGCTGGATTTCTGCTCACAACGAAGGACGAGACAAGGGAGGGTAAATAATGCAATTAAACTACGAAAGTCATGTACAGAATGACAGGTTTTCTTTATGGTAAAGCATTGTTATTTTCCATAGAGACAACAGGATAATACTGCCGAGTTGCAAACCGGAAACCTTGTGGGGTTTGTTTTTGTTGTTTGCCTGTTGTTTTTATTTTCTGAACACTGAGGGATTACATCTTTGCTTTCTTCATGCGCACAAGCCATTTCATTATCAAGATAGTGTTTCTTTCAAGTATTTCAGATTTTCCTTCTCCGTCTCATAGATTTGTGCATAAGGTTTGTTGTGATCCGCAGAACCCCCAGCCCTTGGGAAGAAGTCTATCCACGGAAAAGAAAGTCCCAGCACATTTCTATAGGTGGCTGGCCGGACCATATTTCATTCGAGTTGAATTTCTTCCTCCTTCGTGCCTAAATTCCTTCTCAGAGATAAATCACTAGTAATTTCTTTCCTTCTTCTTTCTTTGCTTTTCCCCCCCTTGGAATGTAAATCCTTTTAAGACTGAGCTATTTTTAGTTTCCTTTTTTTTTTTTTTTTTTCTGTGGGTGTCCGCGGCTGAGGAGAGAACACGATTAAATAAACATGGGCTGTAGGTACATTAACTCGAAGAGAAGTCCGGAAAGGGATGAGTATTTAATAACCCTGAGACAAAGGTTTATCTCGTTAAAGGTACTTCTTCTCTCTGGTCCATGGAAACTGAGGTGGCTTTGCTCAGCACAGAGGGCGTGAAAGTGAGAAAAGAGTCAGTCCTGGTTGTGGCCGAACAGGTAAAGTCTGATCCGGAGGGTCTCTGCGCCAACCCGTTGGACTGGCCGCTGTGGCATGCCAGGCAGGAGCAGGGGGTGCCCCCGGCGCTGCTGAGTCCATGAGTTGGGGCAGGGTAGAGAGAGGGATGTCTGAAGGCGCACAGCAGTTCTGGTCTCGGGTACGGGTGGGAGAGGACCCTGAAGGTGTCCAGAGGCCTCAGGGGGGTACTGAAGGGGGTGGCGGCAGAGGCCGATGTGGCGCCGATGCCCATGTGGGAGTAGTAGGGCAGGGGCAGGTGGGACGGGAATGGGTACGGCAGGTTCCCGGTGGCCGCCGCGTGGCTCATCATGTACGTATAAAACGCCGGGTCGGCCGGGTGAGGCCAGGTCATGGCCAGGCGCTGCCGCTTGTCCTTCATCCTGCGGTTCTGGAACCAAACCTGCGGACAGAGGAGAGGCGAGAGCCGTCACCCGCCGCCGCAGCTCTCCGCCTGGCCGCCGGCCCCGGCCCTGCTCCCCGGGCGGTGCGGCGGACGTGGGTCTGCCGGAGAGCGGAGACCGGCGCCAGCTTTCCCTCCTAGAGGGACTTGTCATCACGTACAGAGGGATCAGTTAAGCCCCTATAAAAATCTACAGGGAGACCCAGAGGAGCAGCCTTTTCAGGGTGCTTGTTTTCCTTTCCGCTTGTTAGGGCTTGTCCTGCTGCCCCTCACCCCCCGTCCCTGGGTTCCGGCCAGCCGGGCGGCTCTGCCTCAATGCTGCCCTTTCGCATCCAGAGCTACCTGGCATTGTTGCTATGGGGTTCATTTTCATGTGCAAATGTTTTGGAAAAGGCAGAGCAAAGCGAGATCGAAACAAGATCTGCTACTGGCTTTCTCTTCCCTCCCCCAAGAGTTGAGTGAGATTTGGACTGAACCGAAGGGAGGATTAAAAATAATCTGCTAGGGAGAGGGCAGATTAGCGGCGCTGGCCGGGATGGCTCCGGGAGCCGTGTCCCATCTCCCGCATTGCTGCAGGGTGCGGGCAGGGCCAGGAAAGGGGCGGGAGGCGGGGGGAGCTGAGAGGGAGGGTTATGCTGGCGAAGTGCTTTCCCGAGTTTTGCAAGGAAGTTTGGCCATACAGATTTATATCGTGCTAATTGGAAACATGTCCGAGCTGCGTGTACCTTGATGGTGGTTTCTGGCAGATTTAGAGCAGCCGCCAGCTCACATCTCCGGGGCCTGGACACGTAATTCTCCCGGTAAAACTCCTTCTCCAGCCGGGCGATCTGCTCGCGGGTGAAGGCGGTGCGGTAGCGGCGCATCTGGTCGCTGGCGCTGCAGGCCAGCGAGCCCTGGGAGCCGCCGCTGCCTCCGCTGCCCTTGGGGTGATCCCCCCCGCCGCTGGGGCTGCCGGCCAACGCCTCGGAGCACGGCCCTGCGTGGGGAGCCCGGAGCAACGACACACGCTCGGTGGCGGGCAGGCACGGAGGGATGCTCGCCGTCCGCCTCCCCAGCGAACCCACTTCGGCCCCCAGTTCCACCCCATTTCGCGTTTCCGTGCCTGGCCCGGTGTACTGAGGGTATTGGGGTACTGACATCCAAGAAGGACCGGGGAGGAGGGCAGCGAGAAAAGGGGATGAAACACGGCCTAAGGGTTTGAGAGGGGCTTATTCGCTCTGGCTGGGAGGTTACCTGTCCCCCGCCCTCCCCGACACACACCCCCCGCAATGGCGGTGTCTGCTCCCTGAGCCTCCCACTCGCTTCCCGCACCGGGAAACCGGAGCGCCGCAGCATCCCCCGAACCTGAGTGTCTGGAAAAGGCAGGTGTGCCCGCCACCCTCCAGGCCAGCAAGGACCCAGGAGTGGAGCAGCCAGCAGACAGGGACTGTTTTCTCTGAGGGGAAGGTGAGGCCTTAGGGATCTCCGCTCACTCTCCAAAGAGCAGGATGGAATATTTTCAACGAGCCTCTAAGGGACGAGGGAGAACAGACAGCGGTCTCTACGCTTCCCGGCTTCTTGAAGTGATTGAGGAACGGGGAGGGGGGAGAAGTGGGTTGTTGTCAGGGTAGGGACGTCTTTGCCGAGCTGGGAAGGTGGGAATAGGGAGTGGGAAGTGGGGGCAGGGGAAAAGGGGCCTGTTCGCTGCCTTTGCTTTTAAATGCAACTCTCCCTCATTGTGCCCGAGACCAAAGGCAATTAATTCATTGGGACCATTTCCGAGCTGGCGCCACCGAGACATAGAAGTGACAAGGTAATTTGGACCTTTTTTTTTTCTTCTTTTTTTCTTTTTTTTTTTTTTTTTTTTTTTTTTTTTTTTTTTTTTAACCTAACGTGCAAACAAGGCCCTCACTACCGCACTTGGGGCTGGCATGAGTCGGCGAGAGATTTTACAGTCTTTATGGGCGCTTCCGCACTCGCCCGGGCACATTTCACCCTGCAAAACCACAAACAGCTCTTGGCCAGAAAGCCCTTTTGATCTTACCCACACACACACACATACAAAAAAAACCCTCCGGTGTGGAGGATCGTAAGGGATTTCCTGAAGTATGCACTGTCTAGGCGATGGGAAAGAATAAAAATAAAATAGAGCAGATTGAAGAGGAGAGCGCGTGGTTGTCTTGGCCAAAAAGATCCTACGGGACAAGCCGCAGACCTGACGCATCCACGATGGGAAACCTGGCTCCCCTCCAGGGACGCGGGGGCTGCCCGGTGTCGTGTCCTCTGACTCCCAAACAAGTCTCCCGGTGGCAGGGAGGTGAGCAATCAGTCAGGAAAGAGATCACACACGCGCAGACACACACACACCCGACTTCGTTGCCCCTCGCTCAGGTGGCGAGGGGAAAATCCCCTCCGGCAGCCCCCCCGCCCCACCAGTGCTGCCACCCAGCCCCGGAGCCGACGTGGGGCTGGAGGCATGGGAAGGAGTTGGGTACCTTTGCTGTGCTGGTACTCGGCGCTCCCCGTGGCGCAGTCCGGGGTGCAGCTCACCTCGATTTCCTCATAGAAATCCGACTCGGTGTCCGAGCTGCTCTGCTGCCCTTTGCTGGAGGGGAGTTCCGGGACTGGGGGCTGCTGTCCGGCCGAAAGCAGTGCTGCCGCCGCCGAGCGGCTCTCCGGCACCGTCCCTGTCCCTGGCAGCACCTCCACCTCCTCTTCGTCCTCTCCTCCGCCACCTCCTCCTCCTCCTCCTCTCTCCCGGGACGACAAGGGGCCAGGTCTGGGGCTGATGCAGTTCCGATGGATCATCTTCTCCTGCGGCTCCGCAGCGGGGCTCCCCACTGCTTCGGACAAATTAGGCACCCTCTTGCCAACTAGAGCGCCAAGAGTAGTCCCCTCCAGAAACATCACCATCTCCTTCCTGGTTTCCATTGTGGCTTTGCTTAAGGGAGGGGAGGAAAAAAATCCAGATCTCTTCCCCCCCCCTCCGTTCTGCTCCCGCCCCAGCCTTGTACAAACCCAGCAACCCTCTCCTGCCAATGCAGAGGAGCCAGCGGTGAGATAGGGTGACCTTGTGATGCGAGCGCTACACTCTGCTATGCTGCTCTGGGAGGGATCACCATTGCCCTCTTCTTTCTAAGCTGTCATCCTCAATGGTGCAGTCGTCATTACAGTACCACCGGTGACGCCACACATTGATTGCCAGTGGATAAATAGAAACGTCTGCCACTGGGAAGATGAAAGGAAGAGCCGGAGCGAATGGGCTAAATGCGTGATGCACCAGGTGTAGCAGCCTGAGATGGAGAGGGAAGTGTGAAAAAGAGATGCATATGGAGCTGCAAAGATGTTGTAACATGCGGAGAGAGTTCCGCGGGGGGAAGCCTTGCCTGACAATTAAATAGCCCTTTGACTGTTTTAAGCCACAACCTTGATGTAGAATTGAGGCGAAGATCCTTAGCTGCATCCTGGAAGTGAGAAGATACTTACTCAAGCCTCTTCCTTGGATGCATTATTTATTGCTGGCAATCAGCTTCCGCCTAACTGCATATATAAGGCTTCTAAGAATCCTTTGCAAACTTGAGGATAAAGAAATGCGCTGCTGATATTTGAATGTAAAAATAGCTTTGATTTCTTGCTCTGGGTCAACATCGGTTCCTATCGGTATAATTGCCATTGCTTTCTGTTTACTGAGATTAAAATGTTAGTTTACCATTTGGAAATACGGTTATATATTTATTGTTTTTTACATATGAAAAGATACAACTACTTCCCTTCTAACTGTAGTTATTCTGGCTATCTGCTGTTTATCGTTTGTTCTTGGTTTGTTTTTTTTTCCTTTTCTTTTCCTATTTTTCCATGATTCTTGCGCTTTTATCAGGGTTTTGTGTCTCCTTTCCTTTCTTTTTTTTAGCTAATTGTTTTGCACAAATTACTATCTACTTTCGGGGGAGGCGGAGGGGAGGGGATGGAAGAAGGTCTGCCAAGAGTAATTCAGGCTCAGAAAAATGCAAGTTATCAAGGCCAGAGCTTATGCTAGCTAGCAGATGTTGTTGAAACAGACATGACAGGGGCAACAATTTGGACAGCACTTGTCTGAAAATAAGGGACCTTGTACCATAAATACAGTGGCACGTGTAATCTTTTTGGCGTATTACGATATTTCTAATGAATGTGGTAAGGATCTCATCTTTAGTTAACATTGCCTCACATGTGTAATGTCAAGTCATTTTTCGCCATCTGTTGTAACTAGGTTGTTCTAATTTTTTTTTTTTTTTTTTTTTTTTTTTTTTTTTTTTTTTTTTCTCTCGGGGTGTTATTGGCTAGTCAGGATACAGAAAACATTCAACCAATTACAATCCCAACCCGGTAAGGAATTTACTGGCATATCTGTGGTGACGTCGCTCCGGTGGGGAACAGGCAGCGCAATAGGAAACATGCTGTGATTTTCCGTCTAGCCCTGCGAGCAGGATGCAGAGAGACAAACAAACAAACAAGCAAACAAGATTCCCGGTCTGCTGGATGCATGGATTGAGAAATGGTCCTAGCAATAAGCACACTGTTTTCAGGGTGATAAACCACGGGTTTTTACAGCGCTGTGGCCACTGTTATCCCTTTCTCCCTGTATATACACGCACGTATTTGTCCATGCAAATGCACATCATGCACATAACACACTCTGGACTGCACTGCTTTCCACCACACGTTGTGAAGCGTGCACTGCTACAAAGCTTGAAAAATTATGGAAAACTTATTGATAAATTCCCTTTCCCTTCTTTCCCCTGCCAGACCGACGTGTGCCCTGTGAGGACCTGCCGCCCATCCCTGCCGCAGCCGGGTTCGGCTCTGCGGGCTGTGTGAGCGTGGAGTCGGGGAAGCAGGACCAGGTCTGGATGGATGGATGGATGGATGGATGGATGGATGGATGGATGGATGGATGGATAAGGCAGTCTGTCTTCGGGCTGAGCAGAGCAGAAGGGCAGCGCTGATCCCGCTGAGCAGAGCGGTGCGGACGGAGCAGTGGGGCAAGGCCGGACAAGGCGGGGCGGGGGTGCTCGGGCAGCGCTCTGTCCGTGTCGCGCTGGTGCCGCTTCCCACGGCTGGTGGTGTCTTTTTTGCGCTTTGTTGGAGTAAGCAGGGGATCTGTGTTCGTGTTCTTGGCACCTCTGGGGGGAGTGTGAGGTTCAGCCTCCCCCTGGGCCCACGTCAGCCTCAGCTTCCCTAGAAAACTCACTTCCAGCCTCCTTCCTAGCTCGGCCAAGCAGCCCTGTGGGAAGAAGCTGGCTGGTATCTGTGGCAGACAGAGAGGATTTCCGCATCACAACGAGTTTGGTGGTAATAAGAAGAGGGATATTCATGTCAGTTTCTAAATAAGACCGTAATCAGAATCTGAATTCTGAGTGCAAGGGAGAGCTCCCAGAGTGGGCGATGGAAACGATTGTGGGGAAGTTAATGGGAAATTCTCCCTCTGCCAGACCAGAGCCTTGGGGACGATTTCTGTGGATTATGCTGGCAGATCCACAGGAATTTTGTCATCTTCGTTTACGAGTCACCGCTGCCTCCTTCCTCACCCCATTCTTAATGCGTTCCCACCAAGAAGCCACCCGTCTTGTACCCCGAGTCGGAGGTTTTGTTGAGCCCGAGACTATGGTCATTGCCACGGAAGGCTTGATGCAGCCCGCAGCAGCACAGGCTGTGGAACACCCCCTCACGGACAGACGGACACCCCCCACACATACACATGCTTTAATTTGCCAAGGGTAAACACAGAGTTAAAGGCCCGAGTGAAATATAAGAACGGGGGGGAAAAAAAAATAGTACTGGAAGTTTTGGGGTCAATTTAGATTGGATTAGTTAAGACTTCTTAAAATGTCTATTTTTCCATCCCCCAGGAAAAGTAGCGCCGCAAGAGCCCCTCGCACGTCAACGAGCCGGTGACGCGGCGTGGTGGAGCGAGGAGCCGCTCTCTGCCGCCGCAGTTTTGCCACACCGGGAATGCGGGGTCCGGCGCACTGCCTTCTGTCTAGTGTTTCTCTCAGATCTGTCATGCTCGATTTGGAAGGAGACTCCCTCATTTGGGATTAATTTCCAGGCAGATTGGAAAGTGTATCCCTGTGGGTGTGGGTGAGTTTTTTTCCTGCACGTTCCAGACCGAGATTTAATACCTACCCTCTCTCTCGCTCGCTAGGTCACAGCCAGAATGCCATAAACATGCTCAAAACTTTTCAAACTTATTTATTTCTCCAAGTTTGCAGCTCTCCTTGCTGATACATGGCCAAGGGGGGATCAGGACACCGAATCCCGCCTTAATGCTGTCTGAAATGTAGCCCCGTATACCAAAAAACAAACGAAACACACACATACTCTTCCCAAAATGAGGAAGGAATAGGGGGACATTAAAACATTGCCAGAGTGATATGTTTATAAATCAGGCATTTTCCTTGAAAGTGCTAAGCCTGCAGAAAGAAAGACACATCACATCCTCCTTCCCCGTGGGATATTTATTTTTCTTAGCCGGTCAGCAGGGTGTCAATAACTTTTGACCGATACTGCCCAGTTAGGACTGGGAACCAACGATCAGTTTCTCTAAAAAGCCCTTAGGTCTTGTCATCTTTTAAAAAGGAAGAAAGTTTTGACATACCGCTGAAGGATTTAGTGCCACAAAAAGTGATACCTAGTTCAAATGGGTAACCAAACCAGAAAACCTATTTTTAAATTTTTAATGGGTAGTGTTAACAATAATGGAGTAATTATCACTGTTTTATTAAGGCTATTTTTTACGACATGATTAGAGGTGGAAGCTTTGGAGAGAAGAGAATAATAGGCGCATTATTCTTGTGTGTAAAGACAAGCTGGTACAATGACAGCACGTAACACGTAAGGGGCGTTGAGGAGAGAGAGGACAGAACCGTGAGTGGGATGTGCCTAGGAAAGCATGTAATGGTATTTACAGGATCTGATCCAGGACACATTTCTGCCTCCCTGTACCTCTGAATGCCGGCTCCCGGCACCTCTGCGGAGGGCATCTGTCTGTTCTGGATGGATTCTTCTGGGGTTTTGTTTTTAACTGTTGGCTGTCTGAAGCAACGCCTCATTGTCACCGCATGAGGTTCTGGAGATATTTACTTTGTTAGACCAAAACCTAGGGGAAGAGGGAGTGGCGGGGGGAGTGGGTGGAAAGTGCACGATTCCCTCTCATAGGACATTCAGGACAAGTTTGACCGTGGAAAATAAATCTTCTGTTTTACTGATGACAGTGGGTAAGTCGTGAGGAATTTGGGCTCTCGATTTGAATTCCTATCTCTCCCAGACTCGTCGAGAGCCTTAAAACTGCGGCAATCTTTTAATGTTCGAATGAGCAGTAGAAACAGGATCTGCGTGGCAAACTCCCTCGTTTGAAAACAAAAAGGTATTTATGGAGTGAATTTAATTCGGTGGAAGGCACAGGTAAATGAAAATCGACAGTATTTCAGTGCTTCTCGTGACTAGACTTTTTTTTTTCTTAAAGGTTTGATTTAACGAGGACTGAGCTAGCAGCCCTTCGTGCTGTGCATTTTCGCGATTTCCCCACCGCGGGTGACGGCGTCGCCTGAGACCTGGTGTGCCGAAGCATCTCTTACAGAAACACTGAGGAGTTTCAGGGGGTGCTCCAAGGAAGAGCCGTAATGGGGGATGTGGCATTATCAGGAGAAAACCGCAGGAATGCCAGAGGCGAACACACATTCTTTCACCGCATGTAGTATTTTGGTGTCCTGTTTTATTAAAACAAACTGGAGGCCCAGAAGGGGCCGAGAGGAGCGGTGCTGCCTGCCGGGATGCCGCCTCGCAGGCTGCCCGCACTCCCGTCAGGGCGCCGGAATCGGCCCCGGCCCCACCGCCGGCTACACGCCGGGACACCCATCTATTTCTCCCTTTGTCGCCCCCAGGTAAGCGGCAATGTCCCCTAGAGACCGTCTCCGGGCCCCTCCCTGAAGGAAATTATTGAAACGAGGGGTGTTTGCAGTGCACTGTGTCTGCTGTAAGGAAGCGGCGCATGGCCAGAGCCAGGGGCTCTCTGAGCCCTCTTGCAGCCCTGTCGCTCCCCAGCTTTAGGCCTTGTTCTGCTCCAGATAGGCCAAACCCTGGCATTTTTACTGTGATGAAGATGTTTTTATACGGAGCCTCACGAACAAGTGCAGAGAGGGGCATAGGTGTGGTTCAGAGCATTTGGAGACTGACACTAAGAGGTGCAAATTCTGCCTAGAGAAAATGGTTGAAAAAGTCCGAGCTCATATACTGGATCTTGAGGACTCTTTTCATCCCCGGGGAGGGTGTGAGAAATCCCTAAGGAAAGTTCCTTTGGAGGTAAGGGTATCCAAGGGGTGCAGGATCTGCTAGGACCTCTCGCCACTAGGGAAATGCCAGAAGTGGGTATCGTACTCCAGAGACCCAACAGTGTGTCTCTTGTAATGAAAGGGTGATTTCCTCCTAGATTTGAAAAGGAGCAGATTTGACCCCATGGGAACAGGCGTGTTGCCTCTTGTTTTCTCTTTACACACGTCATGAGACTATGTTTAGAATGACAAGGAACAGAAAGCTGTATACAAGAAAAACAAATAAAAAGGAGGAAAAGAAGAACAAAAAAGAAACTGAAGGAATGGAAAGGGAGCATAAACAGAAGGGGAAGGGAAAGGAGAAGCGGAAGGAAAGGGGGAAGAGGTATGGGCAAGGGAAGGGAGGAGGAAAGAAAAGGGAAACCCCAGCCATGTTGAGCAGGCATCTCATGGAAATTCTCTCATTCCTCACTGAATCTGAGTGTCCTAAAAAATAGCAGTTGCACTGATGCAAAATGCTGGTTCAATTACTGGACATCACTGTCTCATTCAAACTCTTCCCAAAAGAAATGCATATAAAACCTCAAATAGGGGAATGGAAGGCATGCTGAATGAAAATTTTACATAGTTTTAACAATGAAGAGTGGAATGTTAACCCCTTAAGTTCCAGTCCCACTTTGAAAAATTTTCATCTATAGCTAGCCAAGCTGAGATGGCATCATCTGTTCTCACAGTGCACCCTTCACAGCAGATTTGGCCACCTAGTTTATTTTTGGCTTGTACCTCTGTGCATGGGCCCTAGGATGAGAATGTGAATTCACAGGCTGGGTTTGTTCCACAGAAACAAAATCTCCACCCTGACTCTCTAAGCAGTGGCCAAGTGCTTCAGGGAACCACTACTTAAGGGAAATGACCAGGTTTGCACTCTGGGTACTGGATCCCCAGTGCCTGACCGCTTTCTGTCCACCCCCTGCCTGTGAAATCCATGATCCCCTGGACAAGGACAGAGACAAGGGTGAGCATGGAACAGCAGGCAATGTGCACTGAGCAAAGCCAGTGACCTCGATGAGCTGTGCTGATGGGGATCCTTCTCCTTTGGCCAGTTGTTCCTCTCTGTGCTCTCAAAGCACAGCTCTGGGCACACCATGCCCGTCATGTGAGATAGCAATCAGGACAAAACAGAGATGTAGAAAACTTTCACAGAAAGTTGTGGGCTCCTGCCAGAGAGTTCATCCCAGGAACATGTAGGAAATTCTGAGTTTGTCTAAAAACCTTACACCAAAGCAAATAAAATCCTTAGAAGCAGATAATTTGTGATCATTTCCCCCCATTTCTTGATGCATATTTAAGAAGAACACAGAAATTTTGCTGACTACTGACCGACTTCTGATCCCATTTATCAGTATCAATAGTTTCCAACAAACATTTCAGCTGAGCTTTTTGGTCATTGAGGATCAGAAACGGTGAAAAGATTAAGTGGGCAATGAAGCAACCTGAGTTACTCATCGCTGTAACAGAACTGCATTAACCCCTTGATATACATGTAGCAGCAATGCCGAATGTCACCTAGCCTGTCCTCCCTACGCCCGGGCACAGAGGCCAGTGCCGGGGCAAGTTTGCACTCTTTGCCTAGGAGGCCTTGTCTTTCAGGCCTCCTGCTATCAAGTCTGAGCTGAAGGAGGTAAAATCTTTCCTCATACGGCTCCCGGTATGGGCCCGACCTTGACCGTGTTGCTTTCAGAGTCACAGAGAAAATTGTAGCCTGCACGGGCACCCAGTGTGGTGGATTTGTCCTCTGGATGAGGATGCCCGGCATGCAGGATGGGTGTGCTGGTCAGTGGAAAAAGGTACTGCAGCTGCAGGGAGGCTGGGAGAGCATCACTGTTCTGCTGGGAATAGGGGGCGTACCGATATTGCATGGAGACAAAAATCTGGCCATGTTCGTGTGATTGCTTGCTGTGCTGCCTGAGAACTGGCATGAGAAAAGATAACGTTAGAAGCGAAGCCCAAGTGTCCGGGTTTATCTGTTTCCAAAAGAGGAAGTGTGCTCGTACTGGGAAGACCCGGCAGAGAAAGGCAGGAGCTTGTTTGTCATACAGGACAGCAGTAGGGCACGGAATAGGTACGGTGGAGGCTGCAGCAGGTAGCCATGGCGCACACACGGGGCCAGCTACTTGCTCACTCCAGGGATTCCCTGCGCTGCCCGGCCTGTGGCTCTGTTTCTCTGCCTCTTGCTGCACGCTCCTTTAGGAGCTGATCCAGAAGTCCCAGGCAAGTCTCATCGACAAAGAAGAGGAGAAAGGGACACGACACAGCCCCGGGGGAGTGGGGGCTCGGGGGAGGACGGCTTCCCTGCCTTTCCCGGCCAGCTCAGGCCTGCGCACGGCCTCCAGTTCCCGCCCGCGCCGCCGGCCGCATCCGTGCTCCCCGCAAGGCCAGTCACGGCATCTCCCCTCCCTCCCTCCCACCCTCCCAGACGGCGGTCCCTGGCTGTGATCACCGCGGCCCTACACTAACTGCTGTCTTCTTGCGCCCCCCACTGCTGATGGGCCGCAGAGATGAAAGGAGACAAGCCAGACCGCTCGCCCTCTCGCCCCCCCTTTTTTTTTTTTTTTTTTTTTTTTTTTTTTCCCCTTGTGCCATGAATGAGTAAATGAGAAGGAGCAAGAAGACCAGGCAGCTCTTCCGACGGCTCCCGCCCGGGGTGCCGACACGCAGGAGGCTACCCCCGCCTTCCTCCCGCGGGCAGGGAGGAACCCAGAGGAGCAGCGGCCTCCCAGGCAGCCGGGTGGCACCAGCACCGCCCCGCTCTTACCCTGCCGAGGGCACGGCTCCGCAGCCCGCGGCTAATTCGCTGGTTCTCTCAGAAATTAGGTCATCCTCGCCATCAGCGTCCCTGGAGGTCAAGAACATTTTGCCCAGAGTAACTTAAAACTCCCGGAAAACATGCCCAGGGAGAGAAACCGCTGCTGCAGGTATAACAGGCGAGGAACTCAAACAGGTCCTTCTAGGACCCGGTGCCCTGGGAAATCGCGACACATGGCAGCAGCTTGGCCGGAGCGGCTTGGTACTCTCTGCTGCTCTCGGAGGGTCCCCTGAAAACCAACCTTTGTCACAAGCAGTCGAGGGTTTAGATGTCTGGAGCCAGAATGCAACGAAATAAATATGCTTCTTCGCTTTAATCGCGTTCATTGACTTCTTCTAGGACATTATATGCCCTCCCCGTTTAGATCCAAGATGCGTGTCATATGGCACATCTTATCCCGTATGTACATACACGGATATACACAAACACATATTTATGGCATATCTGCTTCTGTTCTTCCCTCTCTTGCTCCTCCATTGAAATCCAGTTTGGAAGAAACTGCTCAAATCCAGAAAGACTGCATCTATGCGCCGGTATATGCATGTTTTTACTATGGATACACGGTAACCTGTAGGGGTTTGTCATTCTCAGTCCACAAAACTCGTTTTGAATGCTTTTGGTCTTGCTGCCAGCAAGCATTAAAAAAGAAAAAAAAAAAGTATAATTAATAATCAAAGCATGTGGAAGAAATCCCACGGGTTGCTTCTCTCTCATTTAGTGCCTTTCCTGCGATATTTCTAGCCCCGTAAGAAACATGAATGACTGCTGGATTAAGGTCCTTCCTTGGGGAACACTGTGATGGGATGATTCCGTAGGGAAAACTTTGAAACACCTTTATATTTGAGGGTTATTCTCAAATATAAAGGGGGTTATTCTCCCCCTACAGCTCTTCCCTCTAGAATAGGACCACGGGATTCATCTCCCATCCATGTTTGGGGAGAGTGAACGGCAAGCCCGGAGCCCTCAGGAAGCGGGACGCTCCCCCGGGTGCTGGAGTCCATCCGAGGGCGGAAGGGCCATGGGACCCGCTGTCGCCAACGCCCACCCCCAGGGGTGGGGGTGACATTTCAGACATTGCAGTTCTTCAGCAAAAGCCATGCCTGTCCTATGGAATCAGTGTTTTTCTCGAGAAAAGGGCAAAAAAGGGGGGGAAAAAAAGGCAAAAAAGGCAAAAAAATTTTTTTAAAAGGCAAAAAAGGAAAGAGGAGGAGGAGAGGAGAGGAGAGGAGAGGAGAGGAGAGAAAAGAAAAAAGAAAAAAGAAAAGAAAAGAAAAGAAAAGAAAAGAAAAGAAAAGAAAAGAAAAGAAAAGAAAAGAAAAGAAAAGAAAAGAAAAGAAAAGAAAAGAAAAGAAAAGAAAAGCTTTTTTTTTTTTTTTTTTTTTTTTTTTTTTTTCCCCTTGTGCCGTGAATGAGTAAATGAGAAGGAGCAAGAAGACCAGGCAGCTCTTCCGACGGCTCCCGCCCGGGGTGCCGACACGCAGGAGGCTACCCCCGCCTTCCTCCCGCGGGCAGGGAGGAACCCAGAGGAGCAGCGGCCTCCCAGGCAGCCGGGTGGCACCAGCACCGCCCCGCTCTTACCCTGCCGAGGGCACGGCTCCGCAGCCCGCGGCTAATTCGCTGGTTCTCTCAGAAATTAGGTCATCCTCGCCATCAGCGTCCCTGGAGGTCAAGAACATTTTGCCCAGAGTAACTTAAAACTCCCGGAAAACATGCCCAGGGAGAGAAACCGCTGCTGCAGGTATAACAGGCGAGGAACTCAAACAGGTCCTACTAGGACCCGGTGCCCTGGGAAATCGCGACACATGGCAGCAGCTTGGCCGGAGCGGCTTGGTACTCTCTGCTGCTCTCGGAGGGTCCCCTGAAAACCAACCTTTGTCACAAGCAGTCGAGGGTTTAGATGTCTGGAGCCAGAATGCAACGAAATAAATATGCTTCTTCGCTTTAATCGCGTTCATTGACTTCTTCTAGGACATTATATGCCCTCCCCGTTTAGATCCAAGATGCGTGTCATATGGCACATCTTATCCCGTATGTACATACACGGATATACACAAACACATATTTATGGCATATCTGCTTCTGTTCTTCCCTCTCTTGCTCCTCCATTGAAATCCAGTTTGGAAGAAACTGCTCAAATCCAGAAAGACTGCATCTATGCGCCGGTATATGCATGTTTTTACTATGGATACACGGTAACCTGTAGGGGTTTGTCATTCTCAGTCCACAAAACTCGTTTTGAATGCTTTTGGTCTTGCTGCCAGCAAGCATTAAAAAAGAAAAAAAAAAAGTATAATTAATAATCAAAGCATGTGGAAGAAATCCCACGGGTTGCTTCTCTCTCATTTAGTGCCTTTCCTGCGATATTTCTAGCCCCGTAAGAAACATGAATGACTGCTGGATTAAGGTCCTTCCTTGGGGAACACTGTGATGGGATGATTCCGTAGGGAAAACTTTGAAACACCTTTATATTTGAGGGCTATTCTCAAATATAAAGGGGGTTATTCTCAAATATAAAGGGGGTTATTCTCCCCCTACAGCTCTTCCCTCTAGAATAGGACCACGGGATTCATCTCCCATCCATGTTTGGGGAGAGTGAACGGCAAGCCCGGAGCCCTCAGGAAGCGGGACGCTCCCCCGGGTGCTGGAGTCCATCCGAGGGCGGAAGGGCCATGGGACCCGCTGTCGCCAACGCCCACCCCCAGGGGTGGGGGTGACATTTCAGACATTGCAGTTCTTCAGCAAAAGCCATGCCTGTCCTATGGAATCAGTGTTTTTCTCGAGAAAAGGGCAAAAAAGGGGGGGAAAAAAAGGCAAAAAAGGCAAAAAAATTTTTTTAAAAGGCAAAAAAGGAAAGAGGAGGAGGAGAGGAGAGGAGAGGAGAGGAAAAAAAAAGAAAAGAAAAGAAAAGAAAAGAAAAGAAAGAAAAGAAAAGAAAAGAAAAGAAAGAAAAGAAAAGAAAAGAAAAGAAAGAAAAGAAAAGAAAAGAAAAGAAAGAAAAGAAAAGAAAAGAAAAGAAAAAAGAGGAAAGAAGAGAAAGCTCTCACAACTCGGAGAGAAGCAGCAGAACAAAATGTTGCAAGGGAAACTTTTCCTGGCATCCAGGCTGGGTGCAGGAAAGTCACTGGAAAACGGAATAAAACTGAGAGCCTGTGCTCCAAATCACCACCAGCGCGGGGAAGAAACATGTCTGGGAGGTACAGAGGGAAGAATCGACGGGTGGGAACTCGCAGTTCACCCCTTCATGAGCGGTCTCATCCCATAGCCCGTGGATTTTGGACTAAGAGATCAAACCTCAAATCCATCTTGACCGAACAGCAAGTAGCTCCAGGCAGAGTGGGCTGAGCTCGCTGCTCGCGGTTCTCCGCAGGAAAACCTCTCCTCGAGCAGCGGGAGGGAGCCGCACGGCTTTGCGGGAGACGGGTTAATGTTAATTGCGTGGAGGTTATTATTCACCCAGCAGAGACAACCAGATCGGTCGGGTCTTGCCCCCGGCCCCGAAACTGGCGGGGTGTAGGCAGGAGCGTACAATTAAGTCCCTGCCGTGCTATTTTCCCCCGGGCTCCTCACGAAACGCCCTGGGAAAGCGGCCGTGGCGGGCCGGGCGGGCTGAAGGCAGCGCTGCCGGCCCGGCCAGGAAGGAGCGGGTGAGGCCCAGAGCCCGCAGCATCTCCTGGCCCTTTCCTCCCCGGGCTCGGGCACAGCGCTGGGGGTGATCCATCCTCTTTGAACCCAGGGCCTCATCCTCTATGCAGGGAGGGAAGCAAACCAACTTTGCAGTGGTCTTTGGATGGGGAATGGTAGGGAGAACTCTCTCTCCTCAGCCCTCCTCGTACCCAGCTGTTTCTGGAGCTATTTCCTGCACCAGCCCCCCGTCCTGGCATCCAGGGGAGGATGGTCCTGGCTGCCCAGGGTCATATCTGTCCACATGGCTAGTACTCCTAGTGTAGAAAAAATATGCTGTAAATAAAAAGAAACCTATGAAGGTCCCATTCCCCAGAAGATATGGGAGAAGCTCTGGGCAGGTGGACAGGATTCAAAAGCTTCCATCTCCCTTCAATGAGATGCATGGCCTGCTTGGTTGGTCAGCAGCATCCTCCTGGCCCAGGAGCACCAAGGGCATTAGTCCAAGGCCCAGGCTGCGCAGCTGGTCCCAGTACCCGTTTGCCCAGAGTCTAGCCTACATGGTCTCCATGGGATTTGGGTGTAGCAGCAGAAATTACTTCTCTCTGCCATAAGTCCTTCCCCAAATGCCAAAGACACCAAGCCAGAACTGTTTTGCTTTACACTGCCCAAGCAAAAGCTGTTTTCCAGAACACTGGTGGGGCTGGAAAAATTTCTGCCCTTGGGTTGGCATTCCTGAGCAGAGCACAGAGTGGAAGTACCAAACCATGTGTCTGAGGTGGCTGCCACACACAGCACAGAGCAGAACCACCATCCTCCCATTTCATGTTTTTTTTTAAAGACAACATCACCGTGCTTGTATAAATCCTCAGTGATTTCACAGTTCCCCATGGTAATATTGCCAGGCTGACTCTTATGATTTCCTCCACGCCTGCACAGTTTTAGATTTATTGGTCTCTTACATACTCATTCAGAGAAATAAAGAGGGTGGGAGTGGAGAGGACTTGATTTCTGGCTGCTTTCTGAGGTTTCCATGCCAGATCCATGCAAGATTGAGGGCTCTGGAAATGTGGGTTTGTAAAACAACCCCTTAAATTACTGCATGCGGGTTAGGCACACACCCACACCCACACACTCACATGCACGTACAAAGTAATGTCTTACAAAGGGTTAAAATACACTAAAGTAAATGCTAGAAAAAAAAAATTTAAGAAGACCCAAAGACCTTCAAAACCAAAAAACCTGAATGCTTCTGAAAGAATCTTTGCATGATAGATGCAGTAATCCCGTCTAATAACCACTCCAGAGCCTTGTAGGTCAAAATTCTTCCAGCTCTAAGAAATTTGAATTTTGTGTAGATTTGGATGAAATCAAATGGGTATATCAGCATGAAAACTGGACAGTGAAAGAGCAGCTGCTGAAAGGACCAAAGAGTCTGATTTTCCAAAGGTTAGATCCTAGTCCAGCCATCAGGAGCTGAAGGGATATCAAGGCATATAATGATGATGACAGAGAGTCAGGAAAGAAGTGCCCTCAATTTGATAGTTCTTTGAGTAGGAGCGAGTCCTCAGCTCATCTCTTTCCACAGGAATGTTACTTACTCTCCCTAGTCCTCAGCTGTGTCTATGTCAAGTATTTTCTTGCTGACAGTACAACACTTAGGGATAACCTGTCTCTACGTCCCCCACAAGAAATGTCTCTGAAACAGATGTCTGTGGGGTAAGTGTCCCAAAAGGTATCAAGTGGGTCTTCCTCAGACCTCTGATAGATGCAAGGAGGTCTGCATGTGTCCCGATGAAAGCAATCTGGAACACAAGCCAGTTCCTCATTTCTGAGACTGGAGCATCTGTATGAGATAGGGATGTTCCAAATGAAAACGTGGTATCTTCCAAGTTCTCAGGGGAGGTGAGAGGCACCAACATTACATGAATGGCAGATGCACTGTCCACAGGCTGTATTTTCCATGGAATCAAGCCTTCACACAAGTAAAAGATTGTTCCTAAAGGTCAGTAATCTCCTACCAACACAGCAGAACAGGAGTTTCTGATGTGTAAGTACCAGACTTCAGATGCAATTTGGGTGCACTAATTAAAGGATTAAGCAGTCCTCTCTCTGAATCCTGTCTGAAAGTTTTTGCACACCCTTGGTAGAGTAGATGTTAATCAAATCAATTCTCATGATTTGTACACCTCACTGTAAACACGGTGGGCAATTGTATTGGGCTAACAGAGGGTTTGCATATGTAATGACTCCAGAGCAAGCATTGGTTGTCAGGTGTCTCTACGACAAAATAGAGAAGGTCAGTCTGACCTATGAACCAGCCAAGTTCACAGACTAATTTGTACTTTGAAATACATGGGGCTTGGGTGACAGGCCTTCAGCGTACAGACTGTTCTGGATGACTGGAAGGAAAAGACTTGGTCACACATGGAAATGCTTAAGAATGTCCACATTGTTTCACCTCAGATCCACACCCCATCTCAGCCCAAGGTGAATTTCCTGGTTAGACAAACCTGAGCTGCCAATGGAGATATAGAAGAACACAAGAACTTGTTCAGAACAAGAATGTTCACGTTTGGAGGTACTCTGGGAGGGCCATTGTATTTTGCACGCAGATCCTGTCTTAATTTGCATGAACTTTCAAGAGGAGATGCTCATTAGTACAGTGTGATCCTTTCAATAACTTCCTAGTTCAGTGTGAGTGTCTTCTGTTGGTTTGCACTAAATTCATCTAATCTAAATCTAAATGTAAATGTAATTAAATGAAATTAAACTGAGTTTAGAGGGCTACCATCAGTCTACATGTAGATTCTCATCTGAAACCTCAATCCAGACCACTCCTGCACAGAGGCTGGATGTCACTATAAGACATGAAAAAACACAATGCAAACACGCTGCTGTTCTTGAGGTAAAAAGGTTTCATTTATTTCCTGACTCTAACATTTATAGATTTTCAAAAGTGACAGTGGATTGGAAGGTGAAAGTGCCGCCTCTCAAATGATACTGGACAAACTAACAGTCCATCAAATTTCTCCTCCTCTATAAAAGAATGTAAAACAATAAGTTATTTACAAAAAGTGCATGAGAAAGTTCATTACAAGAATGTAAACATCAGAAGGTTTAGAAAATCTTAAAAAATCGGGGCGACAGGTTGGATATAAAGAGATAAAACTAATTCTTTTTGCAATCGAGGAGACCTCAACTGAGCAGGAAAGAGCAAGTCACCCCCAGTGTTCCTGACAGGAAGTTTCAGACACAATGATGTGCTCAGCTGTAAGTTAACACCTCTCAGCTGTGACAGCACCACTGATGGACACAGCACCTCTTGGTCCATCGCAATGAAATGGAAAATAAGATTATAGAAACCGCTGTTGGAACACACTAATTAGTCTCTCTAATTCCTCAGCGCTGACAGCTTTGCTGACAAGGCAGAAGAGCTAGCTATCTTCATCTGCTTCACTCACAGCTACTGTTATTAATTAACCTAACATGATTTCAGTTTAAATTAACCCACCAGGCTGAGGAATGGCCATCCCCTTTTTTTACAGCTGGAATGAAAACAGTGGTAACCTACTACAACATATACATCAGCTAAATCCAAGATGAGTTACCAATCACTTTCCTCAGTGAAATGCTGCATTTTGCAGATGCTTCTGCTTATGTGCTCATGCCCACTTATGTATCTTATTTCTGTATAACCAGGTTTTTAATTATCTAGAGAATAATAAACATACTGGGTTTATAATGGCCCAGGAATGGGCGTATCACATATTGAATGGTTGAACCAATTACTACTTGGCATTTTACCTATGAAGTTGGATGGGCAATATGTTAGTTGAAGTGACAGGGGGTTTTGCTTTAGTCAAATCAGGGACCCCTTGATCCAAAATCCACTTCCATCTTGTGCATGCTCTGGCAGCTCTTATTCTCCCACCATTTCTGACTTGCACAGTCCCACAGTGCAGCTCTTCCATGTCTCCTGTTCTGGTTAGTTCAGAGAGTAGAGGCTGTGGCTGTGGCCACTCTCCTGTCGTATCCTGTTGTGCTGGGTATTGCAAAGCTGCTCTAAAACATGCTAAATCACATTCCAGCAGTGCCTGATTCTGTGGAGCATATTTCTGGGTGCAATTTCATGACATATTTTAACCATTTGAAAAGTTGGTATTTTTTATCTCGGTGGAAAAAGTCCACTGTTTTGATGTCATTGGAGTGTGGATGATAAATTTAGGAGGAGAGTGGGAGTCAGGAAATCTGGAGTTTTCTTCCTGCCTGGCTGCTAGCTCTGTGGCCTTGAGCAAGCCCTAATCTTTCTGACTCCACTTCCTAGCCTGTAAAATTGGGCTAATATTAGTTCTTCATGGTGATGACTACAGTAGTGATCAGTTATCAGGTTTTTAATGGAAAAAAACCCCCAACTTTGAATGTTATAGTCTGTAGTATTTTAAAGAACTATGTCTTTGTTATTCATATTGATATCTGAGAATTATAAGAACCACCCACCCCTTCATCCTCTTCATCAAGATTGCTTTACAGTATTCCTCCAAAAGTCTCCCCCTGGAAGAGGAACAAATCCAGTTTGTAATCCAAATCATCTACTTAGGAACATCCCAGGCATTATACAGCTGCTGTACAACATCTGAAGTGAAAACAACCCAGTTGTCATTACAGCAGATTTTAACTGGAAGAACAAATAATTATTTAATGACAAGTTTCTTATTATTCTCTTGCACTTCTATTTTGTAACAATTTCTTTTTCTCCCTGTTTTGCTCCTGTTGAAACTTCTTCTTTCTCACTCTCAGGAAATCAAAATGAAAATCCCAAACCACCTATTTAAGACTTTCTCATGGAAAAGGCTTGCTGTTAGCTCTGTCCCAAGTCACCTGTGCCCTCAAGAAGATGCTGCTCAGGTAAACTACTGTCTTGTGTTTCCAAGTCTTTCAGTATTAACCTAGCTCTTCTTTTCCTACATGCAACTGGAAAACTCTCCAGGGCAGGGGACATCTTGGTGTTGTCTGCTTTATCCACACTCCACATAGTCCTGTTTACAGTGTCTAAGGAGCAACAGCAATAATAAAATAAAAAAATGTGATTAAGTGATAATTATCCCTAAAAATCCTCAACATTGGACGAGTGACTGGAAGCCTCCTACTATCAGCCTGCACAAAAAAAAAAAAAAAAAAAAAAAAAAAAAAGTCTCGATTTGCCTGATCCATATGGAGGAACAGGCTCATTCTGGAACAGGATCAGTGCAGGCATTCTTGACCACCCTAATTCTGGTATTTTGTACAGTTGGGTGGGAATCTGAATCAAAGGGCTCAGCCATAGTTCTGATTCTAGAGGCAGCAAATATTTTCTGTCTGCAACACCACTGCTTGGCTCTGTAACTCTAAGTAAATCTAAAATATAACCCAAACTCTCTATAAAAGTAATGTAAACCTTCAAGATCTATAACCAATGCTTTGCACTCTCTAATGTTCTGTGGTAGATTTTATTGCCAGGCTTCACAGAAAGCCATTTACCTACACCCACATCCTGGGTAGGACAGTGTTGCCTGACAAGTGTCTGTCTGGAGGAAGCCACAGCAAAGCCATCATAACCAACATTTTGTGGAAAACAGTCTTTCTTATTAATTCTGTAGTCTCTGGTTACTCCCATTCCGTTTTCCTGATTCCAGGCCTTCCCTGTCATTGCTGCCGTGGTGCCCCTCTGCATGAGTCAAGAGGCTGTAACAGAGCTTGCACATCTCACATAACAAGGAACTTCATGGCAAGGAATGACACAGCCCAAGTCTTTATCTAGCTTTTCCACAGAACTCCTGACACTGGTTTCACAGTACCACAAGCATGGAAGGCCTGACCCTGCAATGCCCAGCCAAAAAAACATCCCATTTTACATGAATACAAGCCAATCACTGCAGAGGGACTGGCTCGGAAGGCAACAAATAACTTGTTTGGAAAATGCACTGCAATGTTGGGATGTGGCGCACTGATATATCTCCATCAGCAGGGAAAAGGAGCCTTCCCAAGGACAGGAGGTGGGTGCAGAAAGGTGTTTGAGCCTTTGGCCATGACCCGGCTGGTGTTACAGGCTGTGGGCAAACATGCAATTCATCCATCATCTCTATGGCTGCGGCTGATCAGGGTTGCTGGGTTTGCGTTTTTAACAAGGCACACGCATGAGCTGAATATAAAATTGAGACAGCAGAAGAGACAAGCAGCTGCTGGAGCCGATGACCACTGATCCTTTCCATGTGAGGGGGTAACCTTTGGTAACCTTGGCCTCATGTCATGTGACAGGGCCAGGAAATAAACCCTGGGCTCTTACCAGCACTCCTGTGCATTACACCTTTATTACAGTGATGACAGGTTGATGGCTACACTGAAAGGTTCTTTTCCTTTGGGGAGTCCTGTCCAATGTTCAGCTTTAGCCGTCCATAAATGCTAAGTAGTGTAGGGTCGCTGGGAAAGGTTCCTGCCCCCCCTTCAACCCCCGCATCTGAAGACTGTGACTGGGAAAGGGGCCCCTCACCTGCCTGTCAAAAACCACTAATTCACTGTCATCATGGCTGCTTTTCTCCTGCCTGGAAGTGTAGAGAACTTACCTCTGTGGAAATATCTTTCAGAAGGATCTTCTTTCTCTCTCTCCCTTTCATACCTTGTCCCAACCCAGTGTAGTAAAATACCAGTTAATTTCTGCAGGATTTCCTTGGATGTCAGGATATGGCACAGATGCTCTCATTTTAGAACACTCCTCTGGCAGATTGGAGAATACTGTAAGAGTTTCTCTCCTTAACACTTTTGATAATTACATTAATAAGGGCTCTCAATATGCTGCAGGGTTACAGACAGAGCTGATGCCAAGGCATTGGAAACAGAGGAAATCAGAAGAAAAAAATAAACTAGGAAGAATGCTGATCACAACGAGTGAGCTTGAATGCTATTATTCCTTCTTTTACTCCACCCCCCACAGCCCCTAGCTCTCTTTTAATTACCACTCGTGGGAAAGGTAAGCTGACCGGTTTGATAATTCTCAGCACCACAACAAGTGGTACAAACGAGTTTAAACTGGAGATCCTAAAAGCTTTCTCTTTGCATAAGACAAATTTATAGCTTGGAAACTAAATATTTGTTCAAAGAACTGTTGAAGGTGTTTGAGCACACAGGAGAGATGAAATGGCAGATTAAATATTTCATTTACATGCAATATGCATAACATTAAGTCCTATCTTAATTCTTCACCTGTTTTCTGAAATCCTTTGACAAACACAAGACATTTCACCTTACTCTTTTTATTTTGAGTGGCTTTCATGATCGTTTAACTATTTGGTGTTGCTGTGTGGCAGTATCCTAGGAAGGGCGCAGAATCCAGTCCCTAACAGGAGTGCCACAGGCTACAGGAGGGTTGATTCCTTCTTTAGCAGACATTTCCAACATGCTGCTACTGAATAAGGATGCAACTTCACCCAGGAAACCAGATCTGACTCCAGCGGGCATACAGATGCTCTGTGGATAAGCTCCATAGGAATGTTTATAAATAGAACAAACAAGCAAACAAACAAGCCAATGGCCCTCCCTACCATAGAAACCCAACAAAACTTCTTTGGTGGGAAAAAGGGTTCGGCAATTTTGGGGCTTCTAGGTGTTCGGTGCAGTGTTTACTTTTGCACAGCAAGCCATATGACACAGCTCTTTATCGGAGCCATTTCCACCTCACGGGTATTTTTGGTTTTGGGGGGCTTTTTTGGCAACTCGCTGAGCTACCATGAAACTGTGATCTGCAGCTTACACAACCAAAGCTGCACAGCAGGGTGGCAGAGATCCATCCCTCTTGTACACACACTTGTGCAAACAGACACACACATGCTCACCGTTTGCCCTTTCTCCTTCCCATCAGTACTGTAGAAGAGGAGAGAACACTTCTGTGGGGATGGTAGTCTGATAATCTCCCACAGTCTGCTTTCAGGACAAATATATATATTTATCCGTAAGTTCAGGTGATGACTTCAGCATACAAACTACTTGTAAACATGCAAATTTGTACTTCATCCACAGCATATTAGTACAAAAGGAATTCCTTACTTGTACTTCTAATAGAAAAGATTAAAACAGTACCAAATGTGAGCATAAGTGACTTTCAAAAGGGATTTTTATTCTTTATGTCCTAGATGCCTAAACTTAACATTTTGACGTAGCACACAAGCTGTGATCATAAAACAAGTTTTACTGGGAAGCCATGTTTTCTTCTTGTGTATCAGACTTATTTTAATTCATTCTGGGTGTGTTCCAAGCACTGTGTTAGAGATTAAAGGCAACTGTGCACCCCAATTAGCAGCCAGCCCTTTCTAAGTAAAAATATTTCTGAGGGGCGAGATGAAAGTGGTATAATTTCTGTTCATTAGCAGTAGAGAGCTTGGACGGGTTTTTTTCACTAAACGGTTATACCTTGATTTTGAGCATCTCAGCATTTAAAACGAGTGACCACGTAAAAATGAAACCCAGTGCAAAAATACCCCTCCAGGAATCGCTTTCGATAGAGCAGTGGAGCTCTGCAGTAAAAAGCATACTGACTAGTAAAACGTCGCGACTGTTCACGACTCCAAGCTCTCTGGCAGAAAATCTAGCTCTGGGGCACTAATCTCTCCTTTTTTCAAGCAAAATTTTTCAGCTGCAGTCGTGGTGCAGGCCGTAAAAACTATAGCTTCTCTTGAACGAAGGCAGCAGAAAATTCACGCTGTTCCAGGGGGACAGTCGGCCGCGAAAAAAGTCGCGTTCAGAAGGACTTTACCACCTCTTTCAGAGTACGATTCCCTGCCCGAATGCAAATCCTACCTTGTGTATTCTGTAAGAGAGAAAAGCTTTTCCCTTTGGAGTAATATGGAGTTTACCAACTAAAAACTGAGCAAATAAATCTCTGTATTTCAGGGGTGTGTTTTACACCTGAAAGTCTTGTTTTCATTTTCACATTTTCACAGAGGCCTATAAATCTAAAAACAAAAAAAAGAAAAAAGAAAAGAAAATTTAAAAAAATTTAAAAAGGGAGGGGTGGGGAAAGGAAAGAAAGAAAAGAAAAGAAAAGAGCAGCGTCAGGCACAGTTAAACAGCCGGGTGAGCGCAGCCCGCCCTGCCCTGCCGCAGGAGAGCCCCGCGGTGCTGCCCGTGCTCCCAGCTGGCAGCAGCGGGCAGGATGCTGCCCGGCGCGGTGCCCACGGGCACTCCAGCCGCCCGTAGCCTGGCTTGCCATACGGCTCTCCTAAAAGCAGAGCTCTCCCCCGTGCCTCGGCCTTGCCCATCGTATTCCCCCTCCGCCACCTCGGGATAAATCGCCGGCGCCTCCTGTTAACTTTCCAACGAGCAGAATCGGGGAAGGAGAGTCATCCACCCCAGAATCCCGACAGGGACCCCGGCGACTGATTTATTCGCTGCCATTATTTTACTGGACAACATTCGCTTCCCGAGAAACCGGGCGTCTCGGCTTCATGTTGATTGGAAATATCTTTGAAAATACCCCATCTGCCCTTCGTTTCGCCAATCGTAACACCTCTTTGATTCGAAGGAGAGAAAGCTTAGATCCTGCTTTTTATTGAAACCAGCGGAAGACCTTGGGAGGAGGAGGCGGGAGGGAGGAGAAAATGGGAGGGGGAGCAGGGCTGGGGGCAGCCGTCGGTCGGCATTAATCACACATCCACGTTGTCAGGAGGACACAGTGCCGAGCGTGCGGCACACATGTTTCGGCGGCCGCGGTCCCCGCGTCACCTGCGGCCGGCAGCCGGGCCCTGCGCGGGGAGCGGCGGAGCTGCCGGCACCTGAGCGGCCCCGCGTCCCGCCCGTCGCCAGAGTGGAGGAGCACGCGGGATTACAGACTAGAATGAACCTGTAGGTGCAGGTTTACCTCCTGCTCCCCGGGCCGGTTCCTTGCTCGGGCAGCCAAGAGGAAGTACAGGGAGGCAGACTGGTTTCTGGGCGGAAAGCCTCGCTTGTAGAGTTGAAACTTCAACATTTCCCTGGAAACACTTCTTCATAAGATATCTTTTCAAAGATACACAGAGCCCCTATCATCTACAAACACATCTGCGGGTGTATAGGCATGTTGGCTTGTACACGTAAATGCGATAATACGCACATCTCTTCCTCGTGTAAGTGAGCTTCCTGCTACCAGATTTCCCTTGTTCAGTTTGCCCTTCTCCTTGATATGCCAAGCTCTGCCTTTAAATATCATCCACGACAGAGTTTTTTGGGGCGAACTCCGCGGGAGACGAATTTATTAATCTGAAATTGTCCCTGCCCTCTGCACTGAAAATAACACAACGTAGTAATTGCAGGACTGTGGCTTCAGCACAAATCTGAGCTCAGAGCAAAGCCCACATCCTGGTCCCTATTCCGGTGCCCCGTGAATCGGGCATTTGTGTTGGCCTATGTGAGTGCTAGTTATTCCGGGCTGGACAAAAGTCTCCATCGGCTCCTGAAGGCGTAGCACTGGTGGGAGCAATGAAAACGCTTCCTTGTGGGCTCTCTCGCTACTGGCATGAAGGGTAAATTGTCTACCGTGGCGAGTCGCCTTCGCCGGGAAAGGGACAGGGAGACGGGAAGGATGGGCAGGAGACACGGGAGCAAGGATCGCGGTGGGACCCCGCGCAGCGCATGTCTCGCTGCTCCGTATAGGCGCACACACGCAAAGGGTGCGCGCTGCAGCGCCCGCTCTCCCGACCCGGGCGAGGGATAGATACCCTCGTGGTCGGCCGGAGGGGTTGCCCTCGCCAAGCCAGGCCGGGGCTCAGCGGGATGAGTGCATCTCCCTGCCAACCAGGCTTTGCCCGGCCCCGCTTCCCCACCTCAAGGGTGCAGCTAAAGTGGGAGAGGGAAAAGAGGAGGTCCCACCACTCGATACAACTAGCACAGAAACTAGCCGGTACATATATATGTATTTCTTCCAGGGGTGTTGGGATGAGGCAGAAATGTTTGGCTCTTGAATTTTCCGAGCTTTCTCTTTCTTCAGTACTCTGTCCGTGACGGTGTGATCCGTCTTACTCTGATATAGAGAAAATAACACTAAATTGCATCTCTTTTCATAGGTTTTCAAATATCTGTCCTTCTTTCAGATTAAACGAGCGGCTGCTGGAGAAAAAAAAATATCCCAACACTGTGAAAGGAATAAAATTCTTAAGTCCATAAAGATGAAATGTAACAAGTATGTTGAATACATAACGCTGCTATATAACAGTTTCAATTAGTTGAGTTAGTCCTCTGTAACGTCTTGTAAAGGTGTAAGGACACGTTTACAGTAAAAGGCAACATAATGTTCTCAACTGTACGAGTTAATTATTTCCAGATCCTTTTTTTTTTTTTTTTTTTTTTTTTTTTTTTTTTTTAGAAGTGAGTTTCACAAGTAAAGGCTCTGTCCGGGTATAAAACAAGTGATGTATTTTTCCAGCATTAAACATCTTGAGTTCATAATGAGAAGCGGAGGAGAGAACGGACAGTTAAAAAATTAGACTCAGGGATTTCAGAGACGGGGAAAAATAAAATAAAACAAAAGAACAGCCTTTTGTCTTTCGGGGAGCCACGATTATGGCGACCGTGTCTCCTACCTTCCTATTTATCTCTATTCAATAGCAACAGTACATAAGGCAATAACGCTGCCTGGCACGGCCAGTCACGGAAGGCAGTCGTGTGTAACCAGCGGCCGAGAGGGAGAGGGGAGCAGAGACTTCCTCCCCTACAATTCACGAAATCCCGAGAAAATTTGCGAAAATTCTCATCTCTAACTCAACGCGTTCAAACTTCTGGAAACAGGCAGGGTAAAGTCTCAGGAGTGTCGCAAGGTCCGTGCACTACCCCACATCTCTGTGCCAGCTGCCTTGCCCCTCTCCACCCCTCGGCGCCCCCCACTCTGCCGTTCCTCCCGCGGGGAGCCGTGGGGAAGGTGGCACCCTCCGCCTTCACAGGGCTGGGACAGACCCCGGGAAAGTGTCCATCCCCTGGTCGGTTCCCTCCTGCGGCTTCTGCAGTGTGACTGTCTGCTCAGCCTCATGGTTTTTATACTAGTCGCGACTACTTTGTTCACGAGGAATTGAACTTGCTCCGGCTGCCGAGTGCAGCCGAAATCTCGCTTCTTCCCCCGTGACACTCCGCTCCCTAGCTGGACTCGTGTGTTTCTAAACACCTCCCTCAAAACGAACTACACGAACCCACCTCACCCCTGCTAGTTTTCCCTTAAAATTTACTTCATATTTAACCATATTTTAATTTTCCTAGGTGTGGGTGTAAAGTCTCAGCAGGTCAAAGCGGACATGAAAGGGAATAACAAAGGCGGATGGGATTTCCCATGCTTAGGCCTTTCCTGTGACTGAGTTCAGGACCTAAAACTCCATGCGAAAAGCTTGGCTTTAGGTCCCTGTGCTCCACAGCTTCCAAGACAAGCGTTAAGATGAGGCTGGCCAGGGATCCCTTGGTAAAAATCAAGGCGAAACTTTGTTGTCACTAATTTTTATTGACAATTAAAAGGCCCACAAATTTCTCTCATGTACGTGTTTACTCAAATTTGTCTGATTTAAAACCAGGTGCTGGTAGCAAACAAAATAAAGCATTCCGGATTTCTCTTGAAGATATTTACATCATTTGTTGGAATATTTTGTTCATGATGAACCAAACGCACTTTGGGTTCTCACACTGCACAAAGACCAAAGAAAAAGTCTGCAGATTACCTAATTTTTTTAAGCAGCATCACTGTTTGCAGAAAGGGAACATACACACAAACATAGATATATATAAAACTTGTCTAAGTTCCTGTATAGCACATTAAACACACACATATTCCAGGAGAGGTAGAGCAGTGCTTAACAGCAAATAGCAAATAATAGCAATGAACATTTTCCCACCCCTGTGGGAAGTCTGGAGGTGCCTGATAGATTTGATTTTGGTGTCTCCTTTTCACTCTTTTTTTTTTTTTTTTTTTTTTTAAGGTAACAGGACAGACGAATTTCTGATATCTGTAGGTAAAGTATATTTGCTCTTCTAAGGATGAGAAAACTAGAAACGTCTCTCTGACCTATGACTGGGATCGCAAAACATACTGTTCTAAAGCAGAAATGTCAAAGTAAAGTAATTTACCACCTGGATGTCCTTGACTTGGGATGATTAAAGTTCAATCCGAGGTGTGTGCACAGTTTTACCGTGTTATTTAAACGCATCAAAGGTCATAAAAGGATTCCAATAACATGAGTCGCAGACCAGAGAACTTCCTTCCTCTGTGGAGAAATCGGTATTTTATTCTAGATAAAACTCCAGCACACTCTTGAAAGAAAAAAAGAAACAAAGAGAAGGAAAAAAACTCGAGATGGTAGTGGGGGAAAGGGATTCAATTTCTCAAGGCATTGGCAGACTTGATAGAGGCTGGAGGGTCGGGGTCTGGGGGATACACCCGGGAAAGGACAGAGCTCTCGCCTACCATTAGCTGTGCAGACATCTAGTGGGAAAGCCTCGCCATTGCAGCCCGACCCCTCCGCCCCGCGGGAAGGAGCTTACCCCGGCTCCTCGGACTCACGGCTGTGCTCCTCTCCGCTGCTGTCCTCGGGCCCGGCGGAGCGGGGCTGCCGCGGCCCCGCCGTGCCGTCCGCCGTGCCGCCGCACCGGAGCGCCCAGCGGCGATGGCGGCGCCCCGCGGCGCGGCCCCCCTCGCCCCTATTGGAGGCTCCCAGTGCCAGTCCAGCCCCGCCCGGGTTCTGCTCCGGTGAGACCGGCCCCCGACGGATTTCAGTCCCACGGGGGCGACCCCACAACCTGCCGCGCTGCTCCGCCCGGTGCCTCGCTCCCTTTGGCACGGGCGGTGCTCGAAACCCAAGCGCGGATACCCACACCCCGCAGCCTCTGGGGCTCTGTTTACACTTGCAAATCCCTGATGGTTATCGTCAGTAGGGGACGGGAGCCTGCCCCGGCCGCCGGCGGGGCCACCCGAACAAGCCGGGACACGCGGGGCACTGAGACCCGCGGCTCCGGCGGGACGGCGGACACCCGAGCTCACCCGAAACAATTTTTGCTCCTTTCTGGAGCAAAGAATCTAATCTCAGCAGGAGAAGGCAGAAAAGAGAGGAGGAGAGATGGGTAAAGCACACGTAGAGCTCTGCTCCAGACTTCCCCAATGCCATGGCAGAAATTCATGTTTTCCTTTAAGCCGCGGGGAGAGGACGGAGGATCCGGGGAGGTGGGGGAGGCGTTGACCTTGAGTTTTAAAACACGTACCGGCACTATAGCGACAGATCATCCCGTGACCGGGGGTCCCAGGCTGTCCCTGCCTAACAAACAGGTGTCTCCTCTTTGGGCACGACAGGCGCTTCCAAGCTACAGTGAGATCTAGTGCCAGGATTGTTTCTATTTTGCGGAACGTTGGGTGGGTGTTTTCTTAACTGGGTGTTCTTCTTCCGTTCCACATTCCCTCTTTTTTTAAGGAGTTCAGATCATTCGAGCATCTTAGTTGCTACCTAATCACTTTGCAGCTGAGATGTGGGAAGCCCCATCCTCTGCCCAAATGATGAGGATTCTCGGAGATCTCCGACTTGTGAGTGCTTAAACTATTGTTCTTTCAGCCCACAAGTTTTTCTTTCACCAGATAGTTTTTCTTGGTTTTTTCCCTTTAGTGACCACAGATGCCACAGTTATATTTCCACACTATGTATCAGAAAACACTTCTGATCCTAAAAAGCCACCATCTTCCATAACCTTATTTCTATTCTTTCCTTGACCCTTTCTGCACTTCAAGCTGCCAGTCACCTGTCGTTCCCAAAGACTTCCCTGGCTTGCAGGAATGCTCCTCACCTCGGAAGCAAAACTGTCTCGTTGGATACCCAGCAAAGCAAAGAGACATCTTGCAATGTGCACACAGGTTTGAATTATTAGGCTGTAAATTTCGTACCGTGATAAAAGCTTCAGCTGGGTTGTTCAATATTAAAGCTTTTGGCAATAGCACCGCTTGGGTTTTTTACTTCCTCCTACCCCCGCCTCAGACTTACATTCCCCTCTCACAGATTTCTGAGAAAATCTTTCATGTTTTATTTTAATATCGCATATATACGTTTCAGGTTTCTTAGCTGGTGTACAAATAAGAACGGACATATGGCAAGAACATTTGATGTCTGAAAACGGGCAGAAGATACTTGCTAACCGATTTCCGCTGTGGAGTTATATGGGATTCTCTTTTTATATACAGGCAACTTTTATGTCAGCTAGGATATTCTTGCTTACATTTTTTAAGTTTTCAGTCTTGTGGTTATTGGTTTAAAAAAAAAAACAACAACAACAAAAAAAAAAAAAGTAGCACAATCGATAACACACGCAACCCCCCAATAAATGCAATTTAGTCTCAATTCTCTGATTGGGATACTTGCAAACATAATTTCGTTTTTCCATCTAAGGGGGATTTGTTTTTCCACTTGGCACGGTCGTGCCATTTACAGAAAATGAGGCTTTGATTGAAAGCTAATTATGAATTTACAATTACTCGATTAGTTAGGTACTGCTCAAACTTCGCAGGAACCTCAGCATAAACTTCTGACCTCTCTTTTAGCGACTCCCAGAGTAGACACAGACCTGGAACCCGACTCGCTCCAGAATCCTGCTAAAATTCATAGGTCAAACAAGCTCCCTCTCCTTTATTTGCCAAAATTTACATAGCACAAAGTGATGATGACGTGTCTGTTCATGCCTTCATGAGCTCACAGCGACATTTTTCCTATGGTAAAGCTTCCTGGCGGATTTGGGAGTTGGAGTGGAGTATTGCCCCAGCAGCAGGTGGGCTACCGGGCCGGGGTAGTGGGATGTGCCCTCGTCCCTCTGGTCCCTATACCAATGGCCTGATCCGCTCAACCTGTCGAGCTCCTCATGTCTGCACACAGAGGTTTCAGATAGGATCCACGTCCACATGGCGTGATGGACTTTTCGAGGGAGAGCCCCTGTGCTGAGAATTTGTTGACCTGGCAACAGCAAGGAGCAGCGTTCGGCGGATATAGATACCTCAGTGAGCAAAGGCGCGCCAGCTTTTATATTTCCTTTACAACACGACCTATGATATGTAGCNNCCGGCCAGCAGCCCGGGGGGGGGGGGGGGGGGGGGGGGGGGGGTCGGGGGTCTTCTTTTCTCTTTTTCTTTTCTTTTTTCTTTTTCTTTTTAGGAGGGCGGTGTGGCAGCGGGCCGCACCGGGAGATGACAGAGGATTTGACATAGCCCTCACACGCATCAAGAGAAATTGCAAAGACATACGGTCTTGTGAAAGTGGATGACAATTGGTAATTGCTGGCAGGCAGCGAGTATCTTCCCCACAATAGGAAGGAAGCGGCTTCGAGCGAGGATGTTGGCTCGCTGGCACCAGGGCAGCTACATCTGCAGGAAAATGGCCTCGAGTTGCGTGCGAGGGGACGGGGGGATTTCTTTCTTTAGGTATCTGCCCTAGAAGGCCAGGGGGCATGCTTGGCTGGAGACGAACCTTTATTGTTCCGCCGCTCGTTATTTTGCATGTCAGAGGAGTTGCTATGAAACCACTCCCTTTTCTCTGTGCCATTATTGGACTAAATATACTTTGGCTCCCGGGACTTTGCGAATTGTCTTAGGGGCGTGGGAATCTTGGCGATTGCCCTCAGCTCCCCTCCAGTCCCTTGGCACCAGCCTGGCTCCTTCTCCCCGGGTATCTCTGCAAAGGCTCCCAAGACTGCAATAGGGTTGCTTTCCCTGGGTTGAAACCATCCTCGCTCTTCCCCCGTCTTCTGTCCATGGCGAGGGTAGAAGAGTTTATACCCGCACATCCACGCGTGGGGGTGGATGTGGGGGCACAGGGTGGCAATGCCAGACGGTGCCGGTGGTCTGGCCAGCGGCCATCCTCAAGGGCTCCAAGCCGGCGCAGATGAAGTTCGAGCCCCAGATGAGAAGATCTAAGTCCAGGCGTGGGCAGATGTGAACCGCTGGAGTTCGCTGTGTGCGGGTTAATTAGGGTCTGACTCCACTCCCGCCTTTCCTGGTGAGCCACGACTCTCAGTTTTTAGCTGATTCCAGAGTAAATAACATCATGGAAGTACAGTCAGCTGTCGCGAATGTAAGAATGGGATTTAGCCTTCAACAGAGTCACATATGTAACTGCTTATCTAAAGAAGACATAAAATACAATAAGCTTTGGAAAAAATTCATGATTCAGCAAAAAGGGAGTAATATGCTTACCCAGAGATGCAAGTTATCGACTAGTCTGCATTTGGCTGGTGTTATGTTTAAAGGAAAACACTGTATAATTCCTATTTAGAAAATGTGTTCACGGTATGGATAGAAAGACATTAGTTCCATCTAACATGAAGAGTAGCAAATGTCTCTCCTCATGAAGGACAGCACGTATTATATATACCTGAGAAATGTATTCTAGGCACTAGAACGCATTCTCTAGACCCCGGGTTTACTGGGATTTTACCAAATAAATTTTTAGCAATAATGCGTGTGCTTGGTGAAATGTAAAGCTAATCAGGGAAGACGGGATCACATCACGGTATCGAGTAGCGCTCTGCTAGTAGGTGGTTGGTTCGTACTGGGAGCACCCACGACATGGAAGAAGGTCATTTTGGCATGCTGAGGACTCAGCCGAATCCAGCTGCCTCTTCCTGCTCGAAAGTGATCACAGATCCGTGCAGATGGTGCGTTGCTTTTTGCGAAACTTGTCCCCAGGGCTGTCCCTGCGGGGTCCCACCCACGCAAGAAGGCGGCTCTAGCCAAGCCAGAGGTGGGATGCGCTTAGGGCTGGGAGAGGACTCCCCGCTCCCCTCCTTGCTCCAGCAGAGGGATGAGCATAGGGTGTGCCAAGGCGAAAGTCACGCGTGCGGTCACACAGACACACCAGCCATGGCCAGGGGACACAGAGCTCGCTCCAGGTGTGCGCTCCTGCCGCCCGTGGGTGCGCGATTCTCCAGGGCGCTGGCGGCCACGCACCGCCCTCCTCACCCACGGCCGGCAGAAGCCGCTCCATGCGCCCACAGAGCAGAGAAATAACAATTGCCAAAACCATCCCCGTCCGTGCTGGAGGCGGTGGAAGGAGCCGTGAAGAGGTGCCGAGGCGGGACCGCGGAGCTCCCGCCTGCTCACACAGGTGCGAGCGTGCCCCTGGGCCCGGCGCCGGGCGGGGGCTCAGGGCCGGCACCGGCCTTCCCTGCCGGCCACGGGCCTTCCCTGCCGGGCACCGGCCTTCCCTGCCGGGCACGGGCCTTCCCTGCCGGCCACCGGCCTTCCCTGCCGGCCACGGGCTGAGCGCAGGGAGCCCCGAGGCCGCCCTGCAAGCGCCCGGCCTGCTGGAGGAGCCAGAGGGAAACGGGATGGAAGCCACGGCACTTCTCCAGCGCCCGCGCCCGCCCCTCTCCACCACATTTGACAAGAGTTGCAGGGGTTTGCCAGATCCAGTGTGTTTTGGCTTTGGTTGTTGGTGTTGTTCGGGTTTTTTTTTTTTTTTCCCCTCTCTGCGGGCAAGATTTCAACTCGTGGCTCAGGTACCTTCCAGCCAGAGCCGTCCTCCCCTCCCGCCAGTGCGGTGAGTCCCCGTACCTCCTAAGATATTTCTTAAGACAGCCGCGAATACAACCCCTAGTATGCACAGTCTCAACGGAGCTAAGGGCTGAAAAAGAGAGGAAAAAGAGTTGTTTGACAGAGCTAGACATTAGAGATAAACTGCCTCCATCAAGTCAATGTTTTAATCACTCAAACCACTTCTGAAAAGGGAACCAAAAACCCTCTTGAAGAATGTACTCAAACAGCTGTCTTCCAGTAAAGGCAAACATGTCCAATGTTTCCTGTATGATTTTTTTTCTCTCTCTCCCTCTTTTTTTTTTTTTTTTTTTCTTCTCTTCTCTCTAGATACCGCGCACGGACGTCTTTAACACTGAAAGCCTCATTGTTTCCCTCCCTAGGTGAAGATACGACTTTGGGCTCAGTGTGAAAAAAAAAAAATAAAATAAAATAAAGACTGTCCAACTTCTTGCAGAGAGCAGCAGAGTCCACTTCTGCCCCTGAGCCCCCCTGGTCGGACGTAATGTGTAAATGTCACGCTATTACAAGAAAGTTATGGTGAGAAAGGGTTTTTGGAAACGCTTTCTCTCGCACTGTAAAGGAAAGAGACTTCGGCTTCTTTCCGACAGCTTTTCAAAGGGAAATAAAACAGCACAAAGTGGGCCTGAAGCTCAGGAAGAACTTTTTTTTCCTTCCTCTAATGAAAAAGGTGGAGGGATAAGTTTAATTGTAATCAGGCTGCAACAATACACCATGTGATCATGTGGTAGCAATTATTACAAACTCACAGCAGAAATAGAGAGGATATGTTATTGTAGCTTACTGTACCTTTCTCTTTTCTTTTCTTTTCTTTTCTTTTCTTTTCTTTTCTTTTCTTTTCTCAAGAATGTGACCTACTGGTAGATAAGGTGAGAAATAAATTTACCCTCAAAATGGTAAATCTCAAAAATCGGAGGGTAAGCCAAAGAATATCAAGGAGGAGTTACTTGAGTATAATTTTGTCGTCTGTTGCTATCACATGTTCAGAACATTTCAACTATATGATGGAACCGACCAGATAAACTACTGCACGGCCAGCCAGGCCTTCTTATCAGAATTCGCTAAGGGAAGAATAAAAACTTACTCGGCACCCTTGGTGCGAAAGAGCAGACCTGATGGCAAATAAATCCGTCTCAGTTTGCATGGCAAAATTAACTGAAATTATAAGGGGGGGGGGGGGGGGCTTTATCACTCGGGGGGGGGGGGGGGGTGCTTTATCACTCTGTTCAATCAGCCTGCGGCTGACAGAGAACCGGCAAAAGCTTCTCCTCATCACTACATTTACACGGCACTTTAAGTAAAATATTTTCTGTGGGCTACTAACATCTAATGCCAGATTTCAGCTGCTTTCACCCCCCACATACAAGCAGAAAGCTACCGCACACCTCTTCTCTCCCCGAAAATACTACAGGAAAAAAAAAAATGTAAAGAAAAGCAAAACAAATCAGAAAAGAGACCTCTCCTGCGAGACAGATTTCAGGATAATTCCCATTTTAATTTCTAATCACATTAAATACCTCCAGAGTGTTTTCTGAAGTTGAAATACGAAAAAAAAATCCAAAACAGAACACCAAACCCAAAAAAAACCCCATTGAGTGAAACGATCTTCTGAGACCTGGCTGCATTAAGATTAGACCGTGTTCCCCATTTCGGGTGAAAGCGGTGATATTGTTTTCCAGTACACCTTTTTCATAGGAGGTGCAGTTTGGGTGTTTGGGTCGACTGAAAGAGATAGGTTCGTATCTAGTGCGCGCCTGAGTATTTTTAGGACGCCTTCACAAATTTTCCCGAGCTCTTCCCCTTTTGCATTTGCTGTTACAAATTCTTCTTATTTTGTAATTATCACAGCACCCCCCTTAGCACGCAGTGGGAGGGAGAGAGTTAAGATGTCCTGCGAAACCCGCTCGTAAAGCTGCTTACTTCCATTAGAAACACATGAATATCCTGAAAGACACAGTGTATTTAAAACGGACTCAGGAATGTTTATCTCAATCCCTGATGCTTTAGAAATTGTGGAAGAAAACAGCCGCGACAGTACTGCTCCAAATTACCCTTCTGGCAGGTAAATTTCATTTGCTCATGAAAATCAAATTCGATTAAGGCTCTTGGTCCTGCTATGACTTTACTCCCGCTTCTTCCAAGAATCCTGAACTCTGCAGGAAGATTATTATTAGTGACTAAGATCACCCTCTAGCTCCTCCATTATCAGCTAAGATATTTTAGCGGGTTTAGAGGGATTTAACTCCGTGACAAACATATATTTTCAGCAATCAGACACGATTTTTTCCCTTCATGCTTATTAATTAGCTCTAAGCAGTGCATAAAAAAGTAAGAGTGGATTTCTTTGGTCAACAGTTTAGGATTGGGTTAGATTTTTTGATTTTTTTTTTTTTTGTTGTTGTTTTTTTTTTTTTCTGTATTTGTAGATTGTGATTAACCTACAAGAAATCAGTGTTCTCCTCAGCCGGGCATTCCCGCGGCAGGGCTGCGGAGGGTGCGTGTGTTATCACACAAAGACGGGTCTGGGGGCGGGGGGGGGGG
>NW_024519206.1:12255637-12292666 GCF_017590135.1 Pyrgilauda ruficollis | reverse complement strand
CCCCGGGGGGGGGGGGGGGGGGGGGGGGTTGTTTCCCAAAAAGAGGGGGGGGGGGGGGGGGGGGGGGAAGCTTTTTAGATACTGAGCCGACAAACTCCATATTTTCAAAATTTGTCTTTCAGCTGAAAGGACTCCTGATTTCTTTAAGAGAAATCTTAGGGCCTCTTTAGAAGTGAATGAGTGGCCATATTCCTATCACTTAAAGAGGTTTAAAAGTAGTTTATATTTTCACGTTTAAGGCCATATTGCTGCAGTCCTCACTGGCAAGACTATTCTCAGCTTCATGGCGTCAGGAACACACACACAGTGACCTGTTCTAAAGCACTTGTAAGGGCCAAATTCCACTCTTGCTTACACCTGCGAAGTGGGTGAAATGTTTCTGACCACTCTCGATGCAACGAGGTTAAAAAATGCCACTTCAGCATTTTATAATACCTGGTGAGATGAGCATGGCCGTGTACCGCGATGAGTGACTATCATCAGTTAGAAATTGCCTGCCTATGAAAAGATTCAGGACCTTTTAAAATCTTCCTACTGATCATGATTGTTCATAGTCCGGCTCCCCAAGGAATTAATACTCGTTTTAGAGGAAACGATTCAACAGATGCATTTCTCTCCAAGTTGTTTCACACTCTATATAAATGCAAAGCCGTTCGGAGGTTTGCTTTAGTTCTCCTGGAAATCGCTATGATTCTACCATGAGCTTGTATGTGCTGTATTCTAACGTTATTTCACAAGAAAAAAAGACAAAAAAATAATTGGAAGAAGCTTTGATTGTTCTGTCGGTTGCATGTATGGAAGCATTTAATTATCAATTAACTTTTCCAAAGACGCTCAAATCAGTGGCTCCTTAGTTTTGGTTAATTTATCCAGCTCATCCCAAGATTTACATTGTGAAAAGCAAAAGCTCTTCCACAAGTATTAGAGAATGGTATGTGTTCAAGGCAAGGGGGGTAGCCTCGGGAGTGTTTTTATCCTTGGTGTTCATTACAAGGTCCACGATTTTCGAAGAACATCCGTTCTGACGGATGCCTTCAGTCCTCATGGTTCCTTTCTAATATTTAATGGCAGACACCCATTAAGGTGAAGAAATTACAGCTGAGGAATGAAAATTTGGTATCGGGGTCATCAAAAACATCTGACGAGGTTTTTCTGTTCTCTCGGTATCAATAATTTATTAAAAGTCATCCAAATGAGGAAGGCAAAACAAAGCGTGGAGTCCCGTGTCCGACAACACTTTTCTGATGGTGCATACGCACCCTGCAGATGTCATTTTTGCCTATTTTGAGGAAACAGTCCCCTTCCCGAAATCCTCCTCACATCATGGCAAACAGGGAAAGAGAACTGTTGTATTACTGCTCTTATCATCAGTGACAAGCATGGCCTTCTTCCATAATTATTAAGTGGACCTCTAGAGTGAGTACGAGATGTGGAGAAGGGAGAAAAGCAAGCTCTCTAATCTAATCTCCATTCTTCTAGCACACAGGGCTGGAACAGCCCCAGGAGGGTAAACAAAACAAAATAACAACCACCAAAAGTCAGCGGACCGGATGCTCCCCGTTGCCCCCCTCCCGGACACCCCACACGCACTACTCGTACAGTTTGCACCGGGGCTGAAAGCTACGGTTTCACAAGACTTCTCCCTCCTGATGGAAAGGAGCTTGGAAAGTAGAGGCAGATAAGCGAGAAACTCTCTGCGGCTGTGGTTGAGGGGAGTTTGGAGAGTGGGGGCTGGCTGGGGAGGGGGGTAGAGGCGAGCTGGAGAGATTAGTGCTCTCATGGCTACCCGCTTTTTAACAAATCAGACAAATCTTCGGGCTGTGAATGACAGTTCTCACATTGGCTAGACTGCAACTTTCAACTTGACCTTGGCCTCTAGCCGTGTCTAACCCGTATGTAAAACAGCGCTGCCCCATAGAGCTGCCTCCCCTTCCCACTTCTCCTCCCTCGTCCTGCAAAGCGATTTTCAGAAGCAGCCTAGAGAAAACCGAGGGAAAAAAACCGAACCAACTCATGGCAGTCAAGCAATGTTTGGCCGGGTAAATCCACAGGTTTCAAAACTGGAGCCTGAAAGAAAAGGGAAAATATGCGTGGAATAAATATTTGCTTTTGGCCATGGGGAAAAATGCGGAAAAGAGTGCGCGAAGTTAAAGTGGGAACATTTTACTGGCTACAATGAAGGAAAAAAGCGGCTAAATGCTGCTAAATTAGCAGGGGGATGACAGAGACTTCAGGTATCCCAACTCAGGGCACGGAAAAAGCACCTTGAAAAAATATCCTTGGGCGCCAAAGAGCTATTTCTCATGGCTGGCAGCTTTGCGCTAGGCAAGGAAAAGCCTGCTCGGTAACAATGTACGTCCCGGGATTGCTCTGCGCTTGTAGCCATGAGGGTAAAACAATGCTACAACGTCAATGGAAAGCACAATAGGATAATAAATACGCCGAGCTGTCAGACTCAAAACAAAGCAACACGCAATTGGGGGAAAAAATTAGTTTTCAGGATGGGAGTATTTGTGGCTGTTTTGTGCACACGCGTGAGGGCTGAGAGCTGTTAACGATGAGACGAACGCTGCTTTAGGTCAAGTTTATTGATAGCTCAGTGATGGACGGTTCTGGGTTCAAGGCTGTGAGCGAAAAGCTTGGGGGAGAACAGCATCCGCTCCGATGGGAGGTGGGAGGATATTAAAAATTGAAATTATTTCACCCTATGAAAAACTCGTCCCGAAAAGAGAAAGGAGTTGTTGGGGGATTTTTTTCTAGCATTCACTTGCAAAGTGGTACGGCCTTCCAAAAAAACCACTATTTTTCAGCCGATAATCCATTTTGTTTTCCCAGCACATACACACACACAGAAAACGCCGAGAGTCCGTGCACACGCCGTGCAAGCCGACGTGATATTTTACAGCCGAAAAAGATTCAAGTCGAATCGTAGGCCCAAGGTTTTATTATTACGGCAACAAATAATACAGCTGTATCACGATGAATATCCAGTTAACTCTCCCGCTACCCAAGACCTTCCTAAAACATAATAATAAATAAAATGGGGATTTCCCCGTCAGTTCCTCTTATCTGACTTCTGAGACTTTGTGGCGAGAGGAGCGAGATGGGTCTTGGGCTTTCGACGGGCGGGAAGGAAGGAGGAAAACACCCAGAAAAGACCCCGGGAGGCTCCGTTTCGACAGCCTTATGTGTCCCAGCGTTGCGCCCGAGGAACGATTCTCCTCCCTCAGCTTGCGGTGGGCTCTCCGCGTCACCCGGACGGGGCCCCGCCAACGCTCCCCGGGGAGAGGCGGCGGCTCAGACCGGCGGAGGAAGGGGGTAGAAGGGGTGCGGCTCATCTTCCCCCCGGGACGAGGGGAGGCCTCCGGGGTTTCCGCGGCTCTCGGGGCGGGGAGGGCTCAAGGAAAGCGGCGCAAGGAGAAATCAGGCGGGGTGCCAAGGGGAGCCCCGCACCTCGGGGGGTGCGCCGCGGCAACAACGGGGCCAAAAAGCTCACGCCTTGGTGGCGAGGGAGGGCCGGAGGGAGGAAGGGAGGGAAGGAGAAGGGACGGGCGGTCCTGCCCGCCCGCCCCCCCCCCGGCGCCCTCGTCCCGCGCGGCGGCGGCGGGACCGCGCCCGCACCCGTGCCCGCGCCCCGGGCCGGGACCCGGCCCCGCGCGCTGATTGCGTTATTTAATTATCTCCACTTTATTCCCTCAGATGTTTATCAGCTGCTTTGCATATCACGTGGGGGCGGGCGGGCCAATGAGGGCCGGCCTGGCGCGACGCTGGCGCGTCAGCCCTGGTCAAGTCCCGGAGATTGAGTATCTCTTTTTTCAGTCTTTGGGGCTTTTAAAAAAGAGCCACTAGTCTCAATGCGGAGCGGGCTATGACAGCCTCCGTGCTCCTCCACCCCCGCTGGATCGAGCCCGTCATGTTTCTCTACGACAACAGCCTGGATGAGATCAATAAGAACATGGACGGGTTTCACGCCGGCAGCAACTTCGCGGCGGCGGCGGCGGCGGCCAACCCCTGCCGCAACCTGATGGCTCACCCCGCGCCCCTGGCCGCCCCCAGCGCCGCCGCCTACTCCTCCAGCGAGGCCCCCGCCGCCGGCATGGCCGAGCCCACTGTCAAGCAGTGCAGCCCCTGCTCCGCCGCCGTGCAGAGCTCCTCCGGCGCCGCGCTGCCCTACGGCTACTTCGGCAGCGGCTACTACCCCTGTCGCATGACCCACCACAACGCCATCAAGTCCTGCGCCCAGCCCGCCTCCACTTTCGCCGACAAGTACATGGACACCTCGGTCTCCGGCGAGGAGTTCACGTCGCGGGCCAAGGAGTTCGCCTTCTACCAGGGCTACGCCGCCGGGCCCTACCAGCCGGTGCCCGGTTATCTGGATATGCCCGTGGTGCCCGCCATCGGCGGCCCCGGCGAGCCGCGACACGACCCCCTTCTCCCCATGGACAGCTACCAGCCTTGGGCCATCACGAACGGGTGGAACGGGCAAGTGTACTGCCCCAAGGAGCAGAGCCAGCCGCCTCACCTCTGGAAATCCACTCTCCCGGGTAATACACCTGCATGGCTCCCCCTGTCTCTTCTTTTCATCCTGCCCCGATCGCCTCTCCCGGGTATCCCGCCGGCAGGGCTCCCTGATAACCCGCCCCGGGCCGACCCTTCGCCGTCCCGCCCGCCGTTCCCGGTCCCATCCCGCCCCGGTCCACACATGCCCCAGCGCCCTGGAACGGCACCGGTGCCGCCCCCTGCCCCCCGCCGGCGCACGGCACATCCCGCCTCGCCTGGCCGGCCCCGGCGCTGGCCCCGGGAGAGGAAACAGCTGAAAAGGGCCGCGGGAAGGTCTGTGGTATTATTTTCCATAGACCACGAAGTAAGCTGTGTAAATCTCTGTAGCCCCTCTCGGTCCTTCCCGGAGTCCCTGGCCGGGCTACGTGGGGTTTGTTATTATTTGTCTGTCTGACAGAAATAAACCTTTCCCTGCCTAAAAGCTGTCTGCGGCGGCCGGGAAAGAGGAGTCCCCAGTGCTGAGCCGGGCTTTACTAGCTAAATCGGAGCGGGGCAGGCGGAGAAGTGTGCTCTAACCCTAGTCCTTGTACCTCTTGAAGATGTCCTAGCCGGTTCGTGCGATTTTCTAACGCTTCCCTGCATGGTTTTTCTGTTGCAGACGTCGTTTCTCATCCCTCGGATGCGAATTCGTACAGACGTGGAAGAAAGAAACGAGTGCCTTACACAAAGGTCCAGTTAAAAGAACTCGAAAGGGAATATGCTACAAATAAATTCATAACCAAAGACAAGAGGAGGAGGATATCGGCGACTACAAATCTATCAGAGAGACAGGTCACAATCTGGTTCCAGAACAGAAGGGTCAAAGAGAAAAAAGTGATCAACAAATTGAAGACTACCAGTTAATGGATTAAAAATGGAGAAGCAGCAATTCAAGAGTTTCAGAACTTTTTTTTTGTGTGTGTGTTCAGATTAAAGTAATTATTAATAATAATTAAAAAGAGAAAAGACAATGAACCTCTTCTTTCAGAACAAGAGATCTGTATCTTTGGAATTATAGCCTTTCTTTCTTATTCTTCTTCCTTTTTTTTTTTTTTTTTTTTTTAATATTGCTGTAGCAAAATGGTGAAAACTGACAGTTCTCCTGAAATCCCAAACAGCCAGCCAGTATCACTGACAGACTGTACAGCCCACAAGGCCAGCTCCGAGAGATACACTTTCAATTAGACAGGATTTTCTGAGAAACTTGTAAATACTTCCAAGACCCTACTATTGGAAAGAAGACTCTTCGTGGCCACGATGCGAGAGCTGGTTAACGTGAGGAGGTCGATGTGGACACATGATCTGGTTTTCTTCCATTGCAATCCAAACTGTATGTTGAATGACTGCTCAGGTAAACCATAGTGAAACAATTACAATTACTGTATGTTTTTAAGCAATGCATTTATTGTCAAAAAGTAATAATAAACCTCGAAGGTACTGAATAAGGATTTCAGAGACATCAGTAATGAAGGAAGTTCTGTGGAGGATCTATCTTGATAGTAAATTTAAACATCGCAAATTAGTGAGGATAGAAAGGAAAATATTTGCTTGGAGATGTCTTTCGGTTTTATTTTTTGTTTTCCACAGATGAATTCTTGTCATCTAAACTGGGGGTTTTTGTCTGTTTGGGGGTTTTAATTTTATTTTTTTTTCTCCTGCAGACCATACAATAGATACATTTTAAAGGACTCTGGCTATTTTAAACCTGAAATAATCTTCCATAATTAATATTCTAAGTCCCCCGAAATTTTTGATATTTGAATATTGGCATTTCTTTACAGTAGAAAAAAAAAATGGCCTGGGAAAAAATACCCAAGAACTTTGAACTGAAATACTTTTTTTTCCCAGAAATATTTTGATTTATGTAATCTATATTTGATCTATAAGTAATTAGTCATTTCTCCTTGTTTACTGTCTGTTATGAGGCCGCAGTAGAATGTTTAGGGATTCTTTTTACAGCACCTTTTAATCCAATCAGTTATTTCAACCAGCACATTATTTTGTTTTTATTCACTATAAGAAGCTATCTTGTAAATAAAAAAAAAATCAGCGCACTGTGAAAATGTACTTATGCACCCTTTTTTTTATATATTTCTACTGAAAAAATGAAAACCCATGACGTGTAGAAGTATAGTAGTATTAATACTGTTAATAAAATAGTCACTGTAATAAAACCTGAAAGAAATACTCTTTATTTTTTCCATTTCTATGCGCATTTAATAGAAAAATATAACGCATCTGTCTTATAATTATAATACTGCTGTCTTTCAGTATGTATCTTGTGTATAGATGGTGGATTTTGTTTTATTTTTCTTGGCGGTGTTTATCGGCGGGTAGGCACGCCTGATAACCGGCGTTCCTAAACTATAAATGTTTCGGTAATGTTAAACAGTGGTTTTGCAGCCGCGCTGGGGGACGGGGGGTGGAAGACCAGGATGATACGAGCGCAGCGCCGCAGCCCTCGCCGGGAAATGGAGGCCGGCGGCCGACCCCTGGGCTGGGGGCGCGCTGCTCAGCCTGCAGATGCCTCCGCGGGGAGGTGGGGGGGCTGCGCGGCGATGACAGGCCGGGCAAGGCCCGAAACCTTGACCTTGAGGGGAAAAAAGCCGATTTGTGACCTTGACTTTTGACAGCTCCCGGCGCCGGCAGCATCCGCGGGCCGACAGCGCCACCTCGTGGCCAGCGCGGGGTGGCGTCCGCACCTGGCCGCGCCCGCGCAGCATCCCGGCCCCGCCGCGCCGCATCCCGGCCCCGCCGCGCCGCATCCCGGCCGCGCACGGCTCTGTGCAGCACCTCTGGACGTGCACGGCACAGCGCCGAGCAGGCTGTGCTTCCCGTGCTCTCTCTGTCTCTGGCGGTGACAGGGCAGCGGCGGCGCTGACGAGGTGCCCAGTCGGTGCCCGGCTGAGGGATGCCCGGTGCCGTGCGAGGAGCCGCAGGCCGGCCGGGATAGTGAGTGGAGGGCGACTTTGGTCGGGCACAAAGAGAAGTTTGCTTTAGCTGCCTGTCTCCTGCGGTGGTCTGTAGCTCTAATTAGAGCTATTGGGGAACCTTTACGGTACATTTAGAGGGTATCATATACCGCGCTCGCTGTGCGCTTCTAGCCTTACATTTCTGAAATTCAAAAGGACCCACCTCTACAGGGATCAGCGCAGAGCGATTTCCGTCCCTCAGATCTGTCTGTAACGCATTCGTGCAATAACTGACATGAAAACTACCTGCAGGAGCGGGATTTATTTTCCAGGAGGCTTTCGTGTCGGGCGCTTTGCCCTACTTTTGGGATTTTACCCTTCCCGCCGTGTGCGGCCGCGCAGGGCTGTGAACCGCTGTGGTTTCTCGAGCTGCGAAGCCCTGTGGTTTCTCAGGCCGCGGGAAATCCGCGGCCGCGGAGCGTGGGAATTTTGGATGCATCCCTTCTGAGGCCGGTCAGGGAATTTCTGAGCGAGAAATCCCATCCTGCTGCGAAAATAGCCTAGGAGTGTCACATTATTGGCAGGCGGCTCCCAGACCATGCGGTTCGGTTGTGCTTCGGGGCGACAGGGTGTCGGCCCCCCGTGACAAGCACCCGGCCTTCCAGTGGCCTGCGACACCGTGCGAGGGACCACGGGTAAGGATCCACGGGCTCAACCACACCCGTCCACGGCGGGCAGGGCCTTGGGTTGCCCACGGGCGTGGGGAACCAGTGGGGAGCCGGTAGTCTCCAGGACCACCGCGGTAGCCCCACGGCCTGGGATTTTCAGCGGAGCTGGAGCAGGCAGAAAAGTCCGCGCTGGAGCTGTTCTAGCTGCGGGAAGCCTTGATATCCTCCCTGCTCGAATATCTGGGGCTGTGGACTGGCGCCGGGAACCTGTCTCCCACCGGCTGTACCTGCTGCCCACGGGCTGTCTGCCTCGGCTGCAGGCACCGGACAGCCGCCTTTCCACCGTCTACTTGCGTCGTTTTCTGCTGAACGAAAGAAATTGCCTGCAGAAGGCCACTAGTGAATTACACTTGTTCTTCCTCCGAGTGAATAATTTTGTTTATTTCGTTATATTTCCTAACCTGTGCCATTTCACAGCCTGTGTAATTATTGCATGAGACGCCACAAATTATATTTACTTCAGGTCCGAGTTGGGGGTGATACAGAGGACTGAATCCTGCTTACCTTAGTCAGGATCTTCTATTTTCAGACCTTGCCCCGGAGGGATACAATTCAGGGACGCCTTGAAAGAAGCCCACAATGGGAACACGGCCGACATTAGTATAATTGCAGGTTTTCGGGTTTTGTTTGTTTGTGGGGGTCTTTTTAAATTTTGTTTTGGGGTTTTTTTTGTTTGGTTTGGTTTTTTTGGTTTTTTTTTAAGGTAACTTTTAATCGGAGCTAGCTTTTGAAGATTATGTTTTCGCACTGAACTACCTACCGTTCAAATTTGCTAAGCATTTCAAGACTGACTGTGGATTAGCGAATTTAAATTCCCACTACTGTTCAAATAGCTCAGCCGCGTATATATTTCACAGGGTAAAAAGGGGAGCGTTTGCCTCGCGATCGCTGGCAGGAGTAAGGTAACATTTTGGATCCGACCCCTGCTACCATGTAAGTCAGCATCGAGGCTCGAGCCTCCCGTAGGCTTTAGCAGGACGAGCAGGTCATGTTTCCCGGTCCCGCAGCGGGGAGTCCCCGTCAGGGAAGCAGGACCCCAGGCCAGCGACGGAGCCCCCCACCCCACCGGGGTGTCTCCCCCAAAGCCTCGGGTGTGCGGTGGCCTCGGCGGAGGCTCCGCGCCCGGTCCCGCGGGGAGGCCGCTCCGAGCCGAGCCGCTGCCTCGTCCTCCGGGCTCGGCTCGAGGCTCCTCTGGAGAAATATCCCACTGTGCGAGGGGCTGGATCAGGTGAGCAAAGACAGGGAGCTCCGTGCCTTGCTGTCCAGGGCACCGAGAAGAGGGATCTGAGGGAGCGGAGGTGGCCGAGGGAGCACCCGCGGCCGTGCCGCGACTCGGGGCACCAAGACGGCGGGGTCTGCGGCTTTCAGAGTCACGAAATATTCACTCTCCGCGGGCCTTGCGAGCACTCCTGCCCTCGCTTCGGTCGTCCCGCGTGTCTGCCTATCCACGGCTGTACCCACGCAGTCCCCCGCGCCTCCATCCCTCCATCTCCCTCCGTCCCTTTGCCGGGTAGATGCGGCCTCGGAGCGTGGGGGAGAGCGGACATGTAGGTGTGTGTGTGTTCATGTTATTTATTACCTTCATTTACCGTCCAAAAGCTGTTGGCACATACATTTTCAAGTACAAATTGCTGTTGTACTACATATTCCCCTCTCACCAATCTGCCGCCAGAGTCCTAAAACACATCCCTAATACGTTTTACAAGTGAATATTATCACCAACGAAAATAATTAAGCAACGTGATACATTAATTCACGACGTCCGTCCTTGCACACGTTTCAAAGAGAATTATTATTTATACTCCCCGCGTTACAGAGAATGTTTTAAAATGGTGGTAGGGAACTTAGTATGCCTGGATTGCTGTGTAGAGTTACGTGTGCAAGGAGTTTTATTTGCAAACGTTATGAAAATATGCCGGAAGAAGGATTTGGAAGGAAAAGAAACACAAAATTGAAAACCAAAACCTATGTAAACATCGTACAGTCTTTATTTTCTCAGCTTCCCTTGAATCAAGAATGTTAGGTATAATATTTTAGCAGATGTGGAGAGAGATGCAAGGGACAGAGGGAGCAAGCTATTGCTATTACTGTATATTTAGTGTATTTATGGGAGCACTAGTATCAGAGCACCATTTCATTCCTAGCACAAAACACGCAATATAATTGAAGACAAAAAAAAAAAAAAAAAAAAAAACAGTTTCACTTCAATCTCCACGTAGTCCACTTTCAGTCTTGGATTCAGAGACATACATTTTAATTCCCAGTGTCCGGAAATGTTAGTTTATAATCGCCTGATTCTTGGCGTCGTGGGTCCCTCAGTTTTCCCATGGGCAGAAAATGTCCTTATGTCTTGGACGCGGACAGACAGGTATAACAAATGCTACACTTTTTTCCCAACCAGCGAATAATCTGGTATTTAATCTATCTCCGCCTAGAGCACTTGGCAGTAGCAAAGGTGGTTTGCTATGGGAAATAAACCTTGACAGGAGCATATTTCCGAAAAAGAATAACTCTAAATCTATTTTTTTTCGGCTGCCTTTTGCTCAGAAAGGTTCCAGTTTAAACACCCGGGAATGTTGTCCTCAATATTGAAATGTTAGGAAAATTGCCTGTTACTTCCAGAAAAAAAGAGTATATATATATATATATATATATATATATATATATATATGTCAGAGAGAACGGGTAAGAATCTCGGCCTCTAGCCTATACATTAAAAATATCTACGGCGTAAATAAAATCCCATTCCTAGTGCATTTCAGCATTCTCCGTGGGCAGCATTAGTAATAAAATCAAGACAGCGTTTAATACAAAAAAAATATTGGCAGGCGCTAAAAGGCCGTTTGTCGCCATTCATAACATTTAGATGCGTTTCAATGCACTATCATGAGGATCTGAAGAGATGTCCTTGCGCACTCTCGGCCCTTAAAGGAGTCCAAAAAGAAGAGGGGGAGGGAACCAGGGGGTGGCTTTTCCACGGGGGCCGGGGGAATGTGGGGCGGTGAGTGCCGGGACGAGACTGCGTCTGCGGGGGTTCGGCCGCGGGTGTTCTGGCCACGCCGTGAGCATTTCCCTGCCCCTTGGGCTCCCTCCCCCTTGAATGCAGTTGATTCATGAACTAGGGTACGAAATGCTAATGTTCATTAAGTCGATCCTCCTCCCTTCGGCCTCCTTCCCGCCCCCGCACCCCCAAAAAAATTATTTTTTTTCTCCAGTGAATAGCTTCAACATGGCGTACTGCAAGGCAGAAGCTTTGCCCGTTCCTAGATCTGAACTGTGATTAAACATCCCCAAAGAGAGCATCTCTCTTCCTCCCGCCGCTTCCCCCTCCCTTCCCTCCCCTTAGCGTAAAGCGCCCTCTTCTACGTAGGAAAGGTCAAGTCCTACAACGCACAACCCACGGTCATTACTGTACTGTGACCCGGGGTGTACTGGGGAGGAACGGCCGGGTGTCTCGTGATCAAAAACACTGGGACTTTTTCTTTTTCTTTTTTTTTTTTTTTTTTTTTTTTTTTTTTTTTTTTTTTTTTTTAATTTTATTTCTCCTACTCGTGTGATGGGAATCCGTGGAATTAGACAGCATTTTAGGCTCCTGCAACCACCTTGTGTGCAAATCGCCATCGGAAATCCTAAGGGACCAGGAGAGAAACAGAGAGAGGGGGAGAGAGAAAGAGGGCGGGAGGGAAGAGAGAGAGAGGGGAAAAAATAGCTATAATAGTAGTAGTAATAATAATAGCAATAATCGTCATTAGCCTGTGATATCGCTGCATTTTGCCTGAAGCTGGCAGGAAGGACGGTGTGCCCCAGTGGCTAGATTTCTCTCCATCTAAAGGCAAACCAACAACAACTAGAACAAAAAAAATTATAAACCCCTACATCAACAACAACCCAAGACACTGAAAAATCGAGAAGGAATGTTCGGTGGACCGTGTATATTTAATCTGTAAGAGAGGAAACAAAAAATATGCAATCCATCCTCACTGAACTGGAGATCTACAGCCCAGCGCGGGATCCTAACTGTCAGTCTCCGTGGGGATATATTTTTGCACAGGCGAGAGACTTCTGGATGCTGGGGTAAGATTTTCGTGCTCTTCCTGGAGGCGGCTCAATGTTTCTCCTCTCTCCCTGCTCGGTGGTGAACTAAGCAAACAAGCCAACAGCAAACACCCACCCGGTCCCCTCGCAAAGAGCCCCCTGCATGACTGGAGCAAAGTCATTCGGAAGGCCTTTGTGGAGAGTTTCCCAGGCCCCTGCTCTCCCCCCCAGCCCACCCACCCGCCCCACTCCGTTTCTCCCACGGTGTTTGAGGCCGAAGTGCCGCTTCTCCTGCGGGGACCTGGGGGCAGGCGTCTGCCTGAGCTGATGCTAATAGAGCCGAAGAGCCAGTTGAGAAAAGTAAGACTGTTTCTCCTAGCTTGGGTGCCTGCTCCACCTTCCCCAGGGATGCTGCTTTCCCCTCTAGCATAGGTGGGAAGCAAAGAGGTCTCTTGGCAGGAAAGTGCGCCAGGAGAGGCTGGGGTCAGAGCCCGACGAGAGCAGACTCGCAGATAGAGCTGCTGGTTGTTTGGCTTTGTGCAGCGCCGTGCTGTACTGCAGAGCTGGGTCAGGCTGCATGGAAAAGCGTCTCCTGGTTTTTATCCCCGGTTGTTTTATTCCCGTGTACTTGCCTCTGAAATTATTTTAATCATTCAAGTGCCGGGGAGGAGGGTGGACGGCTGTGTGTGGAAGAAATATGGGGAAGGATGTTTAACCGCTCTGCTTTTCGCCATTGTTTGTGTGTATCTAGAGAGAAAAATGCCAGCCGGGCATTGTAACCTGTCAGTTTTAATTAATCTGAATTTCGTCGTAATCGCCTTGATTTGAACGCACTAAGCAAATTGCTTTCATTTATTCCTGATGGTATGAAACGACCTATATGGTCGGCTTGGGTGAAGAGTAATGGAAAAGAGGGTTATTTCCATCCTGGCTTCGAAATGCCTTCGAAAAAAAAGAAAAAAAAAAAAGGAAAAAATGTGGTTTTTGATACAAAGCAATCTTACATGGACTTCGTCTACAGATTGTGTCTGGTTTACATTTAAATATGTGAGGATTTCTAAATACTGTGCTGTATGAACATTTGATGGGAAAAATAAAACCGAAAGAGAAAGAACGATTAGCACCCACCCTTCGCCTGGTCCCAATCTGGACGTTCTGCCCAAATTTAGTTGGGCTCTGCAATGTGGATCCGTCAAGTTTATGAGACCCGATTTCTGAAAGGACTGATATTAGAATCATCATTTGTTGAAAAGTCGGGAAAGGGAAACAAGCGGGACAGTGAGCGGGCTTCCACCCGGGCATAGGCAAGAGCAGCCATATTAGGCTTAGAGGAAGAGCTGTTTTTATGGGTATCTTTGCTTTACATATGAGAGAAGAGACAAGAAAGGATCCTTACGAGCTGGTTGAGTTGTACATGGGCATATGATCACATCCTAAATTGCAGCGCGTACTTTAAGCTCTTGTTATACAAATAGCTTCCTATAAAAGTTGCACAGGTACAGGTACCTTAATTATAGTACAATTCTGAGAGTCCATCAAAATATGAAGTTGGAGCTTTGAAGTCGTTGATTTGACAGTCCCGGTATAGCGATACTTCCTGTACCCGCCCCCTAAAGCAAGCATTGATGAAGAAATGTCTTTAGTTCGGTGGGTTTCACGACATGTGAATAAGGCTCTTCTATAAAGTTAGCAGTGGTACAGTAAAATCTGATGTGTTTCTTGGCGAGTTGGGCAAAAGAATTAAATAAAAAATTGAAATACCTTTATAAATCATTGTTAAAATTTAATGCACATTAGAGAGAACCTTATATCCTATAAAATTCAATTTAGCTTAGAATCCCAGTCAATTACCTTGACGTGAATTTCTGCGGCATAGTGTGGATCTCGGCATCTCAGGAACAGTCTAACTACCACAGGCTGGTCTCGGCGTTGAGGCATTTCACTTTCGGTAGCTTTCTGGACTTAATCTAGAGGGCACATTATATATCTCATAGCTCTTGTGCTTTGTTTATATCCTGAATTGGTATGCAGAAAATGCTTTTTTGCCAGAGGCAAAGCGATAGGATTATTTTTTCCTCTCAGTGAATATATTTCCTGGATTAACAAATCTAAGGTCAAGTTCAAGGCATCGATTCTAGCAATACTTTTAAATGTAAGTCGACACGGGAATGTTTTGGCGGACTTTTTTTTTTTTTTTTTTTTTTTTTTTTTTTTTTTTTTTTTTTTTTGATAGAGTAAAGCGGCACTCTCTTTTGCTGGTGAACTTTGCATGGGAACATCGCCTGGGATATGGCCGTCCGCAGGGATAACTGTCGACTACTAGCACCTCACTTTCAAGGGATCACTGGGGATGTTTCCCTAAACCGCTTTGTTTAATTCTTCATAAAATACATTGACACGAAAGGGGACTGGTACCTGCTTACTACAAACAGTGCTAACGACACAGCGCTTTGTGGGTCTGGGTGGGAGTGAGTGGAAAGTGCCTGCTCTTCTGTACCGGCGCATTATAACCAAGAAAATTTGCTTTCGCAGCAGTTTAGAGCCCGCCGCTGGCTCTAGACACCCCTCTCCCGCAGACTAAGTTTGCTAGAAGTATCTTGCACCTGTATCTGGATAGACAGGGGAGGGAAATAAGTGATTGATTGTGTTTTCTTGTGCTGGGAAAGCCTCCGAGAGGGTTCAAGGGGAGAAAAAGAGGCATTTATAAAAGCATCGTCAGTCAACCAATTTCTGATATACTAGTTGGTGTGAGAAAACCTCTTCTTGCGTCCGTCTTATTGCCAAACCCTCCAGCATTTTCTTTCAGAACTAGGCTCCGAGCAGTAAATGTGAACATTTTAGAGGTGTTCAGAGCCCCGAGACCCTGGAGCTCTGGGCTGGGAAACCGGGGGTTGAGGAGACACGACATTGTGAGAGACTCCCCGCGCGTTGGGAAGGCGCCGGGAGGCTGTCAGAACAGCAAATCGTTTGTCTGCTGGTGAGCAAGAGAATAGCTGCCGAAACATGAAGTTTTCGATCTAGAAGTAGCTTCCTCTCCTGAAAAAAAAAAAAAACAAACAAAAAAAAAAAAAAAAAAAAAAAAACAAAAAAAAACAAACCAAAAAAAAAAAAAAAAAAAAAAAAACAAAAAAAAACAAACCAAAAAAAAAAAAAAAAAAAAAAAAAACCAAAACCCCACACCGCAATATTTCAGTTACTTGCAGTTATCAGAGGCAGAGAGCCCTCAGATGTTCATCAGGGATGCAAAATACCATGATTGGTGGCCAACAACGAGTATACTCTGTAGGTCCGTAGTCATTTAATCCTAAAATTAAAACTAGACTGGAGGCTTGGTTGGGGGGGGGCGGGGGGGGGGATCGCCCTTTTCATTTTAGCAACTTAAAAAGACACAGAGGATGACAAAGGAAAAGAAAGGATTTTGCTAATTGATATTAAAAATTAATCTCAAGTATTCTAGCCCAGATGACTGCAGCCTTTTCAGGGGTTCAAGCCTCTGAAATAATGTAATATGCTTTAAAAAAATTTTAAAAAAAGGTCAAAATTACTTTGAATCCTGTTTACATCTGCTCGTTCTCTTTTCACGTATTCTGCAGTTTCCTAGCAAAATCACAACCACGCCGCCTCACGTTTTGGAAAATAAATAGCCATGTCACAGTACGGGGCTTCCATCTCATCAATACAAGAACACATATACATACAAGAATTCACCTATTATTTAAATTATTTAGCTAGCTATTGTAGCACTTCATTCTATTGCAATCTTACGGAAACGTATTTAGTTTTAAAAAAAAATCAACAAAACAAACAAACAAAACAAAACCGTATACCTATAGCTTCTTTCCACAACAGACAAAACGGCAAACAGAAAAGAAATGCCTTTTAAGAACTTCTGAGCCCGAGCTATTTAAAATCCAATAATCAGCAGGTTCTTCTGAAGCTGAATTCCTGGCAAATTTTGCGACGAATTATCGCCTTGTGCCCCTATTTGCATTGGTAAAGGTGGAAAGATGGTGCGGGGGTTTTTTTGGTTTTTTTTTTTTTTTTTTGGCAGCAACATTTCAAATTCCCTAATGCTATGCTTTACTAATAAGCCTTTGTAGACAGTAATCAACCCTCAGTTTTACGAAACACTGTCCTAACTCCTTAGATATTTTCTCCTGCTCGAGTCGTAATACCCCTCACCCTCCCTGTGCGAGAGAAGCAGCAGAGATTGAAGCCAGCGATCCTGTAATATTTTAATTAGCTCGTCTTGACTCAAATTCCTTCTAGCACACGTTCCTCCTGTTAATTAGAGGCACCCACCCTACTAGCAAGGTAAATGGTCGGCTTGAAATATTTTCCAAGCAAAGTCCGGTACAAAAAGAACAATTTAGATACAATAGAACTTGACCTTTTGGAGAAGCAGTAGTGAGTTAAACAGTTCCCCTTGCACACCATCTGTATATGTAAAAGCTAGACTATCGAGGCGTCCTAGTTCTGTTTATATTCCTCCAAAGAAGAAGAGATGTAGCTTTTTTTCTCCTCCCTTTGTTTAGCTTAGCTATGGGTAACAGTCTCCCCACCTCTTGGCCACGCTTCTCCTTTGCAAAACCGTCCTGCAGCAGAGGTTCCAAATTCAGAGCGGTTTTACCCTCTCTAATCCGGTCGAAATACATGGGAAGGCGTAACGAATGCATTTTGCTTCTCCAAACGAAATGCCTGCCTTTGTTTATGTTGTTCTCAGTGAGGTTAGCGAGGGGAAGGCTCGGTTTTCCCCCTTCCTCAACGCGGAAGTCCCAATTACTGTATTAAAAGAGCAATTCAACATTAGACCAAATAATCAACATTGATAATTGTGCTGAACACAGCAACTTAACAGCAGGCTCCCTGCAATTACCCACACATTCCGGGACTTTAAGCGTACATTATCTCTTGTTTCACTTAACAGCAAATAAAGCAAAGAACAGCCTGTGCCTTGGGTGTCTACTCGCTCCCAGACGAGCTGAGCCCCCCTCGGTTTTCCCCATCACCCTTCCCGCTTGTTGTGCAGGCGGCACCCGGAGGCATTTTGGGGTCCCCCTGCCTTACAAACCCGCTTGAAGAGAAATAGGCTGCTTGGTTTGGAGAGGTGGGGGAGAGAGCTCCAGCGATTCAAAAGCAGGCATCGGGGCTGCACGTGTGCATGCTGTGCAAGCACATATATGCCCAGACACACGCACACCCACGCACACACACTCCTGTTTCCAGTTGCCTTCTCGCCCTTCTTGCCTTAATTTCCCTTTGTTTCCCAGAGGCAGCACCGACCTCTGGCACGGCGGAGCCTCGCACGGCGCCGCAGCCCCCGCTGCAGAGAGGAGCGGCAAAGAGCCCCATACAAACCTGTGCCAGCTCTGCTCCCCATTTCTAGCCCCAAGGTTTGAAATTTATTGAGATGCTAGAGGGCGGCTGCAGTGAGTCCGAGGAGGTGGCGTCCCGCGACTAAGTGTTGGGCAGCTCTGTCATGTCTGCTCTGACACAAGCTGAAGTTGACTGCCAAAGTGCTATAAAACCGCAGGTCAGTCTAGAACTGTTTTCGGTTCCCCTAGACGCGCCGTGTTCAATTATAGCCTTAAAAGCCCTAATACAAGTGCAAGAATTTGTTTGCCATCACACAGAGGCGGGGCGAGGCTCGGCAATGGTGGCGCCTTTGTTATCTCAAAGTCACTGAAATCCTTATACATTCCTTTTTGTTCGAAGGGAGGAGTATCTGCGTGTGTGCAGGGTGTGGGGAGAGGTTTTCATCGACGGAATTGAACGGTGCGGGTATACAGGGAAAATAACCAATGTTCGGACACCAAAAGAGGGCTTCCGACCCCCCAGTCCACTCCACCCACCACCCCACGCGACCACCCCCCGCAAAAAACTAGGGGGAAAGTGAATGCAAGGAAAATTACAGCCTTAAGGAAAAAGCCAAGCAGAGCTCTGGCACACCCCTCCCCACCTCAAGTTTAAAAAAAAAAAAAAAAAAAGAAAAGAAAATTAAGAGGGAGAGAGAGGGAAAGCCCCCAAACCTTTTTACAATCCCTAAACGACATTGCAGTCTTCTGCTAGCGGTTTTGACGACATGCAATCTCTTTCCATCCACTTTCTAGCAAATATGTCAAGCTGGAAGATTAATTCATTAATTTCAAGTTCAGCTCACAGACGTGCAGTAAGCATAAGAAGTTCTTGCAGCAAACCAAAATAAAGAGTTCATTACAGGGATACGTCCAGAGCATTTGATTTGTGAACGGTAACCCTTGTAAAATAAGAAAAAGGCATATAAACATTAATGCTAATAAATTAGTTTACTCCACTACAAAGTAATTACTTGATAATCTTGAATTTACAGCTTGAATTCAAACGCAATAGTTAACTATAATGTAGGGGAAATACATAATGAGAATATTTTCTCTCTGCATAACATGATTAGATTTGTTATTGAGTCGGTTACGATAAGCTAAGCAATAAATAAACAAATCGATGTTGACATTTAAATACCGAGGATCTCCACAATTTACTGGAGAACTTTCTCCGGATATATAAATACTTCCACAGCACTGCAGAGGAAGAGGGGGGGGAAATCCAAATATTATTTCCCTAACATTTTCGTTTCCCTTCCACTAGCCTCCCAAGTCCACGGGGGCATGGATCTTGAACTATGTCTGATTTCCTAAGAGTACCGACTTCACAATAGCCGTTTGCCACTCTGTTTTTCTATTTTGATAAAATCCAGCCGGAACTCAGATATTTCTTTTCTGAAATCGAGCATCAGAAGAACAAAAAAATACTTTTTCCGAGAGCTTAGGGATGTCCATGCCTCAAAAGGTGCTGTATTCTTTGGCGTATTTCTGTGTTTTCTTTGGCTCTGCTCGTTCGGAGGGGTGTGCATTTTTATTGGCAGAAAAGTACTTTTTCGTCTCTGCCCTGTACAATCCGCTTTCTATATCATCCCTTTCATGCAACAATAGTAAAAGTTTAACCAGTTTTTTAAAATAGGTCTCCTTGGGTGTCAGCCTTCAGCGACGACACAAAGCTAAAAGGAAAGTATCTCGGTACGGCGAGTTTGCTTCTACTGGTTAACAGTATGTCAAATAATTTTAACTAGGCTTCTGGCAATTAAACTCGGAGTATTTGTCAAGCTGGGGTAGCCCAATATCCACTGGTTTTCCAAGCATTTAGTTGCAGAGTTGAGGCGGAGAGATCAGCAAACAGTCTTTAGCTCCGTGGTCTGCACTTTAAAGGGCTTGCTGGCTTTCTGGCGTTGCGACTGAGGCAAGGGATGGTTTGGAGAGGGTGAGGAGGGGAAATCTGCGTCCTGGGGACCCGACATTGTTAACTACCTCCAGTAAAGCTTGGCTGAAGCCGCGCGGGGTATTTGAGGTTAATATGTAAGTAAGGGAAGGAAGACACTAAGCGCTTCGGAAGTGAACATGAATGCAAGCATGTAATCTATTCACCATGAAAATCAGTAAAGACTTGACCCTGGCACATTCTTCCTAGTAAGGTTTCCAGAAAACCCCTGAAGAGTGAGGGCTTTTTTTTTTTTTTTTTTTTTTTTTTTAGGGGGGAGGACTGAAAGCTCAAAGCGATCGCAAAAATAAAAAAGGGGGGGAAAAAGAGAGAAAAAATAAAAAAAAAAGGGGGGGGGCGGAAAGGACGTTTTCTTCAGGAGCATTTTCCTCCTCCTCGTAAGCAGCTTTCCTCAAGAAAGCGTGCGTGCATCTCTACGGTGCCCTCCTTCTCGGAGCCTGCCAGCGAGCCGCCGAACGCCCCAGCAAGCCCACAAACAAACAGAAAGGTCTCACCTAACCCTGGGGGGAATTGGTAAGCCTCTCTGCTCCAGAGCCAGAGGGTGCCAGGGCCCAGGCGGCTAAGTCTGGGGCAGTGGCAGGGCGGCTGTGTGTCCCCCTGGGCTCCCCCCCGGCCAACCTGCGCTCGGCTCGCCCCCGGGCGCTGGCGACGAGCTGTTGCTTTCCCCCTTTGCGACGGCCACAAAGGGAGCGGGGCCCGGGCCCGCCGCTCGTCAATGTCAACGTCGGGCCACGTGACCGCACCTCCCTGCCGCCGCCGGGAGAGCTCTCCACGTCAGCCTACGTCTCCCCATCTCTTACTTCACGGATCCGCTTCAAAGGGGCAGCTGCGTTAGAGAATCATGTTAAGCTCAGCTAATGCGGAGAAGCCGAGGTAGCCCTAATGATGGATTTTGATGAGCGTGTTCCTTGTTCCTCTAACATGTATTTGCCAAGTTGTACTTACTACGTCTCGGGTCCTGATTTTTCCAGCCTCCCTTCTTTTTTGCCCCAAACCCCGTCTTCTCGCCCTATGACATACTCCTACTCCTCCAACCTACCCCAGGTCCAACCTGTGAGAGAAGTTACCTTCAGGGAATATGCCATTGATCCCTCCAGTAAATGGCACCCCAGGAACAATCTGCCCCACTGCTACTCCGCAGAGGAGATCATGCACAGAGACTGCCTGCCTGCCACCAACACTGCTAGCATGGGCGAGATGTTCGGCAAAAACACAGCTAACGTCTACCACCCCAGCACCAACGTCTCCTCCAATTTCTATAGCACGGTGGGCAGGAACGGGGTCCTGCCCCAGGCTTTCGACCAATTTTTCGAGACGGCTTATGGCACGGCGGAAAACCTGGCCTCGGCGGACTACCCGGTAGACAAGAGTGGCGAGAAGGCGCCCGCGGCCGCCGGGGCGGCGGCGGCGGCAACTTCAAGTTCGGAGGGCGGCTGCGGCAGGGCGGCGGCGACGGCGGCGGAGAAGGAGAGGAGGAGGCGGCCGGAGAGCAGCAGCAGCCCCGAGTCATCTTCCGGCAACAATGAGGAGAAATCCGGCAGTTCCAGTACGTATAAAGGCAGCGCCGGAGCGCTTTTAGGAAAGGCAGCTTGAAATCTAGCGCACCGCCGCTGTTAAATTTTTATATGCTGTTTTATAAGCATATAAGGTTTATGAAGGGCCTTTAGATTTCCCCCAACAAAACTTTGTTATAAAAGGCGAGATCACGTGTTTAGTGCTGAAATTGGCCGTGAAATACCCACCGGGCAATGGATGCCTAATTTTTTTTTTCTTTTTCTTCTCCTTTTTTTTTTTTTTTTTTTCTGTGTTTTTTTTTTAAATAATAATAATAAAAAAAAAACAGTTCCATGGCCAGCTCTTGAAAATATAATAATGTTAGTTCTGTGCCTGTAAATTCGGCAAAAAAAGGAGATCCTGACTCCTTTGATATCAATGTAATCCAGTGATTTTATAAAAGCCATGTGTTGCACCAGAAGTCTAGTTAGGAGCTGAATTCAAAGCCTTCGCCGTTTTAACGATTGCGCTAGAATAGCGTTTAACAGATAAAGTAGCCGCCTGAACTGTAGCAATATATTAAAAGAAGCAAATTAACCTAAAGCTGGCCTTTTTGTCTAAAGGAAGCCATTTTACTAAGGCACTGTGGCAATTACGTGTTGCCTTCTGTCCAACAGTTTGTTACTTACAATTGTTATTCAATCTGTCAAAGTCTGATTTTTTTATGTGGGCTTTTTAAAAGGCAAAGCTAGTATACGGCCGGGGGAAAAAAAATACCTCGACAATGAACTGTACCAGAAAAGGAAGTTTTTAAAGGGATAGCAGCTACGTTTAATGTAAAGAGCTCCTGAACCTTGAAACCTTTTATATTCTGCTTAATGAACTTTAAAACCGTAATGGCTAATCGAGAGGAGAATGCCTCGATGCTGTGGAGAACGTGCTTGAAAATAGCCGGCTAGGGGGAGAAGGAGACTCCTCAGCCTCGGGCTCTGGGGTTTTTCCTCTGCTCGGGACTTAGAGAAGGGATTAGGCCAGGGAAGGAGGGCGAGATCCAGGCGGGCAGGGGCTCGGGGAGGGCTGGGCGCGGGCCCCCCGCCCGCTGCAGCGCTGCCCGCTGCAGGCAGCCAGGTGATGGCCGCTCCCTGGGCGGCTCGGCGTGCGTGGCGGCGCCCGGCGGAGCAGCCTACAAAGGCTTTCCTCCGGCTCGTGAAATCCGCAAGAACCCCCCGCCACCGCTCTTTCCTCCAGCTGCCCTCCCCGCCGAGGAAGCGAGGCCGGATCCTCGCGTCTCGGTGGGGGTTTCGCCCTGCACGCTGCCCGGGGCCGCGGCGCTGCAGGAGCCGGGGTGTGCCGGCGGGTCCCGGGCCCGGCTGCGCGCACCCGCCAGGGAGGAGGGCTGGCGCCAAGCTCCAGGCCCACCAAGTCCGGCCCCGGAGCGGGCAAAACGCGTCTTTTCCACATTAACTGCTTTCCCTGAGAGTACCCCAGTCCTTTCTCAGCCCCCGCCGCCGGCGACCGCCGGGTCTCAAATGTTTCTGCCTTTTTTCGCTCCACAGGTGGACAACGTACGCGTAAAAAGAGATGCCCATACACCAAATACCAGATTAGAGAGTTAGAAAGGGAATTCTTCTTCAGTGTCTACATAAACAAAGAGAAACGCCTCCAGCTCTCCCGAATGCTCAATCTGACCGACCGTCAAGTCAAAATATGGTTTCAGAACAGAAGAATGAAAGAAAAAAAAATTAACAGGGACCGATTACAATATTACTCAGCTAATCCACTACTTTAAAACTCATAGCGTTTTTCAAGACGAGATTAAATTCAGATTTCGCCCTTGACAAGGTCAAGCCACGGGGTTACGTGGAGGAAGGAGGTGTGTATCTGACAGGACTAGAAGAATCTAAGGTTTTACACACATGTAAACCTACTCTGGAACTGCGATGATGATTTTTTTATATATATATTTACATATCAACTGGAATCGATTTGATTTTGACCCACATGGGATCCATTTCTAAACGTGCACGTCACCTCTGAGTGCAAAATCCATACCTCTTACCTTTCCAGGCACTGCGGCTCACCCTGCCACCGCTTTCGGCAGGCACGGGCGGGGACGGTCCTTCTCCATCCCCGGACTCGCCCATCCTCGGCCCTTCCTCGCCCCTGTGCTGCTGTGGAACAGCTGTCTGGAGATTGCCAGGTCGGGCTCACCCAACCAGGACCACTGCAGAACATAAACTCTGAGAACTAATCTTTTGTTCTTCCTTAGGAAAATATCTGCGTTAGAGGCAGTGTTCCATTGCTCGTGGGTTTGAGATAAGAATTGAAGGACTGACACACACACACACAAGGACACACACACATACAGAACTAAAGAAGGGGGGGGATATCATGTCCACACTTTCCTGGGGCCAACCGCGAGTAGTTGTAATATGGATGTAGTGATGGTTATAGTAGCGTTTCCTTTGGGGGTGTGGGGTGAGATGGGGGCGAGGGAAAAAAGACCGAAATGAAAAAATTAATTATTTACTTTTAAAAATCAGGTATAAATTCGCCATATGTCGTAAAGAAACAATCACTAAAAATAAAATTAGAAAAATTTAATTAGCTCTTGTTTTATTTATGACAACAGACTATGCGTTGCCATCTTTTTGGAGACAAATCATATACAAATACTAAAAATAAATCGGCAAAAAAGTGTGAATTTCAGCATTTTAAGAGAAACAACTCCTTAAAGGAAACTAACCTTCTGGCTTCTGGCTCACAAACTTTCTTCAGGAAATACCTGTGGAGAACGACAGTTTAGCAAATACCACACAACACTTAATTGAAACTTGGAGTTGTGCAATGCACTAACATTGGATGATTAAAATAACTCTATTGCATGTTCGTTTAAAGGTGACTAGTGAGGAGTTTAAACAGAAGCCAAACAATGTAAATACGGTAATTTTGTTGTTGTCTACTTTAAATGTCATGAGCTCTACTTTGTCGCCCAGTCGACGTATGCAAAGAATGGAGAGTTGTTTGAACTTATTTTAAATATCTATAAATATATATATATTTCCCTGCAGGAACCAAAGTGTGAAAAAATGCAATTAAAAAAAAAAAAAAAGAGGAAAAAAAAAAGGAAAATATTTAAAATTCTATATCAGTTTACAAAGGATACCGTGTTCTATCATTGAGGTAATTTGCTGTCGAGAATATCTGAATGTATATTTCATACAGGAACAGTGTTTTACAAGACTTGTAAATAATAAAAAAAATAAGAACCCATGACCTATTTTGATAGAATGCCCTTTTTTTTTTTTTTTTTTTCCCCCTGGTTGGTTTTTTTTTGGTGGTGTTTTTTTTTTGGTTTTTTTATTGTTCCTTTGGGGCTAAAGGGTGTGGAATTTCTTTACATGTGCAGCAAAGTGGTGATAAGAATGTTTTTGACTAATAAATTTTACCAAATGGATGTAATTTCTTTGTCACAATTCACAAAATGCAATATCTTTATATGATGTCACTGTTTTCAATATGTATCATCTATATGTATATACAGTTTTCTTTTAATATGCGCAAGTATTTGGTTGCATGTATACAGTGGAACAGCGCACAAGGAAAATAAAAAAAAAAAAAAGGAAACTTTATATTTTTACTCTGGTGTTACGTTACTGCATGTTCTTTTGCCCGATGTAACTCTGGGACCCGAAATTCCTCATGACCTCTTCAGTCATTTGGGGCGAATTACTCTTCTTTTGTGAACTTCATCGTTAAATCTTCTACTCTGGAGTTAACAAGTGAACCTAGGCTTTTTTGAGCATACTTTCAGTGGGTCACAGGAAAAGGAAAATTAAGTGTGCTCATAGCTCGCTACGTGTTAGGCCTTCTCGTTCTCCTGCCAGCACCGGCGGGGCAAGGTCCTATGCTCGAGGGCTGGATGTGCCATTGCTGTTTGCTCCCCGCCACATGTGTCCAGGAGAAATGCTTGTCAGTAGCATTTGGGACGCATTTTACAAGCTGGCACCAAAGGGAAGTTTCAAGCCAGCTGATGGATGTGGCCAGAATCTGAGAGCCCTAAGAAAATTGTTGTCTTTGGGGAAAGGAATCCGCATGGCAATGTGGTGGAAATGGACTGTTTGAAATTGTCCTTGATCTCCAAGGCAGGGAGGGGGTGGGCTGAGGCGGGCAGCGGGGGGAGGAGGGCTGAAGGGAGAAAGTTGGAGAGGGCAGGGGGGGAGAAAGCCCCAAACACCAAACAATAGCTGAGATAGGAATGTGTTTTGAGGAGAGTATTTGAATCTTTAATGTTGACCCTAATCCTAATCAGCAGAAGAAAGTGGATTCTGTTTTTGCATTGTTTACTGGCTTTGAACTTCTGTATTGCTTGGACATCACCCATAACCTTGAGGTGAAGGACTTACTGACTTTGGGCCTTTGTTGACCACCGCCACCCAGCCAGACAACGTTTACCCAAAGGGAATGTGGAAAAGTGAGGGGGAAAAGAGAGGACTTTGTTTGTTTGTTTGTCTAGTATGCAAGGGGAAATGCCAGTTAAAAGGAGACAGACAGATGGATGGACAGACGGTGAGAGAGGGACAGAGGGACGGATGGAGAGCTGAATGGCAATGAAAATTAAGCCTGCAAGCTTCCTTTCCTGGTTAAAAATTAACTGGTATTCAGAGCCAATCCTAGAGACAGTAAAAACATGGAGTTTCTGTGGTCGGGGTTTGGATTTCCTAGCCCAATAAAATCGCATCCTCTGTGTTGCTGTGACATTGCGGCCATAAAAACTGTCCGTGACTTGTCCGCTCGCCTGTACCAAATGCATCACTCCAGAGGCAGCGGAGGTTCGCCCAGAGGCTTTTACACCGGGAGGTGAGCGACCATTGCTCTACACCGCCGTCTGTCCGTCCCCCCGCCCGCCCGCCGTCCTGCCGCGGGGCCCCGGCGGGCGGGCGGGCAGACGGACGGACGGACGGACGTCGGCAGCGGTTTAGGGGCTGCTTTGCCACAAGATGGCGATCTTCAGATCAATGTCAAAGCCGCCCGGGGCAAGGGGAGCAGCCCTGCAAAGGGAAGCAAAAAAAAAAAAAAAAAAAAAAAGGGAAAATCTTGGCCTTTGTTCACTTTGCATCCCTGGAGCCACACGGGTAATTATTGCACTTACCGGGCTCCGCTGTACAAAAAGCCGCTCGGGATGCCGGGGGAGGGGGGAGACGCTGGGGCTTCTCCGTGGAGTTAAAGCCTCTGGGCTTTGGGTTAGGAAATGCGCGAAGGTAAGTGTTTTATACATCTATCCGGCATGGAGAACGGCGAGGAGTGTGCGGTGACCGGAATGGTACCCTGCGATGTGGGGTGGCCCTTGCCCTGACCGCTGAGCACCGCGGAAAAGAACTGTAGGAAGGGGAAAGGATGCAAGAAGTTGGTGATAAGGATGTGAAATAATATAGAAGGACTTTCTAAGTTGCAGTTGACCTTTTATTTTCTCTTAGTTTTGGCCAGCCGCGTGGAAAATCCACGTTATCTGGAAATATTTTTTCAGAGTAACTTGTAGCTTTCTTCCACTTATTAAAAATAAGAAAAAAAAAAAAAAAGAAAAAAAAAGAGTGTAGCATTGGAAATATTATGAAACTTGACATTTATGTGTGGAACAGTAGGTGTCTTCAATCAAATAGATCTATGGCAACACAGTCTGCAAATGACAGACAATTCTGACGATCTTATTAGTCTTGAACCATAGTTTAGTTAGGGTCGTTTGGTAACTTTAAAGGGTAGTCTGCTTCCCTGCAGCTGGACACAGATTGTGGTAAACAACTTTTGACATACTTATGCTAAAAACTGTTTATGTGATTGCATATTGACTCAATGTTCGTGCAAGACCAGATTTAGATTTCGATTTTTTCTTTTCTTTCTTTCTTTCTTTCTTTCTTTCTTTCTTTCTTTCTTTCTTAATCAGCACATGTGCTGTAAACAAACAATAGTCACTCATTCTCATGTGCTCAGGGCTGCTCTGGATTGTAGCTTTGAAACTCTATCCTCTCTACGAGTACCCCTAACTCCAGGTTACTTTTCATGCCCATAAAATTTTCACATGTTTTTCTTATGTCTCCATTTGAGAAGGGTGGGCGGGAAGGTGGTATTGTATGGAGAAGATACTGGTCTGGCTACATACTTTAATACACGTGTTTCTTAAGGCAGAGTTTAAAATATCTGTCCGGAAAAAATGAAAAATATTATTTTATAATTTTTCTTCTATGTATATAGCGCCTGTTGCCTGCAGTATTTTTTGAATTGTGCTTCCAGGGAACTGTTGCAAGTGTAGTTAAAAGCACATGCTCAGTCGACAGAGAGCAGTTGCAGATGATTATTGGAACATATCGATTTCATCAAAGATGCTCCATTAAAAGCTCAGGGATGTTGATCCCTTTTGACTTCCCTCAGCAATGCCAGGACGCAAGAAGCCACGTGAGAAGCAGGGAGATTTGAGGGTCCCTTTGCAACATTTCATTTTACACCAGTCAAGTTAAACTCCGCATATTTGATCAAATATTTATTTTTCCCCTTGTTGTTTCCCTGTCCCATTCAATACTTGGCTGAATAAATCAAAGAGACCCCAGCAGCAGTTAAAGCGCCCTCTGGTTACGAATTGTTTACTGACGGCCGCGGTCATAGGATAATATTTTAAAAAAACAAGCTTGTTTCTTACAATAACTGTTTATTATTTCACATTATTTGGGTTTGCATGTTTTGGAGGGAAGAGGGGAAGCCAGCTCAGTGTCTACACTGTGTTTAATTAATCGTGTACTCAACTTCAGTTCACATACCACATCCAAACCCCTGGGAGGCTTTTTCATAAGCTCATTGGGTTTGTGTTTTGTTGTCTATATTTTTTAATTTTTTTTTTTTTGGGTCACAATCTTTTCATTACATGCTCTGAAATCGAAACTTCTGGCCAACGTGTGTGTCTGACAGCCAAGCAATACCACAACCAAAAAAAAAAAATATATATATATATATATATATATGCATTCAGATCTTCTTTAAAGGGAAGACAGCTACAAAAAGGGAGAAAGGCTACAGTTTCAAATGTTTCATAGAGCTGTGGGGCGCATCTCTCGCAATAGAAGGGGTACACTTAAAAGACAGACTTGGGCATGCAATATTTTCCCCACATATATAACCTGATACCATTGTTGCTTCTGCATGGTGTTTGGGGCTCTCTGGACAATAGAAAGCCCCGTTGTTCTCGTCAGTGCCGGAAAATGGCGAGGAAATAAACCCCTAATGAATTGGTTTGGGTGTATTTTGTCCTGCCGCACACTAGCATTTGAAACTCGTCAGAATTACTTGCAAAATATGTTCCTAATCCAAATAAGTAAAACGATACATGTATAATATAAAACATAGTTAGGCGAGCGAGCCTCTGGATGGCTGGAATAAAATTAAATCGCAGCCTAATTTTTAACAAGATAATCCGCCAAAACAAGCCAACCTCCCCAGCACCACCACCAGCGTGAAAGAATTTCTAGTAAAGATAAAATTAGTGGGGCCGTCATTTGTCACCTAACTTGGCACAGACGCTGTTCCTAAACCTCCTGTCTGAAATCCGCCTTCTTTGGAGCAAATCCAGAAGGGAAAAGAAAAAAAAAAAAGAGGAATCTGGCACACACACACGTTCCAGGGAGCTGACAGTTCCAATATTAAATAACTATAGTCTGATCGCATTAATTTTTGGAGCAGTATAAAGTGTAGTCCACGGCTGTATTCTCAGATAGGCGGCGCATGCACTCCCGCACAGACTGCAAGGCCGTTTACGTTTTCACAAATTGCAGCTTGCCCGTGTCTACAAATAAAAGCATATTTTAATTAGCTCGCAAAATGCGTCTCTGGATTAACAGCGCTGATCTTTTGGGTTATACGGGCCAATAATAAAAAGATAAATCATGGTTTAACACGATACGTTTTGAGATTTCCAGTCAGAGTTTGCTTAGGCTGAGCTGTCGGTTTTTATTTATTCCCTTTTTGTTTTTAATTTTAGTTCAACCAATAAAACGGCTTAACGACGCTATTAATGCATCTATTATATTTTTCTTAGATCAATAAAATTTTATTTTGATAGTATTGTCTATGTACGCCATGAATTTAGATTCTCCACGAAAACACCTTCTCGCTGGCTTTGATATTTATCAGAATTTTATTTGCTCGGTTTTATAGACCCTCGGATAGCTTTACTTACAGAAGTAGAATTAAAAAGAAAGTAATTCTCGTCCCCTGGCGTCCACAATATTCTTTAAAATTTCTTTTAAATAGGGGTTAAGTTCCAAGGGACACATTGTTAAGCGCTGGTAATGCAGTAGCTGCACTCAGCGCATGCCAAATTAGCTCAGTTTAGTCAGAATTGACCATTATCTTTTATAGTTACGAATCAAGTGAACATTATTAGTTTTACTTCGCTGGGTTTGATGATGCTGGTTACTATTTGCCTTGGCCTTGTTAGCGATTAAAGAAAGCGGAGATAATGCAGCGCCGAGCTGAGTTCATGATCTAGACGGGGTCGGTGCCTTGACCATCAAACCGGCACGGTTTACTGCGGCCAGCACAACGCCCCACGGCGGCTCCCGCGGGACCTGACACGGGGGTGGGGTAACCCACTGCTGCAAAACCTGAGCGGGGAGGCTAAAGAACACCTCCAAAAAATTCTCACCGGCCTCTGTGTCTTTTGTCTGATTCCCTTGCATTGGATCGCAGAGGGAGGAGAAGCCAACTCGCGTCTCGTCGATGCACTTCCAGTCGTTCCGGCTGACGAGGATTGCAGCGCACTTTTTACAGTACTTTCCTTCACTTTAATCCAATTTTTAAAAGGGAGCTGCTTATTTTAAAAACAGCTTTGGAAGGATTTCAAGCGTTTCTCCTCGGTTCCGTATGGCTTTTAGATTTGCAATCCGTTTCTATTTAATTTGGCAAATGCAAAATAAACATACCGCAAGAGCGGACTTCCCCAGAGTAATTTTTATACCTGACTTGTGTAGAGAAATGTATTTGGAAGGCGGCGCTGGGGCTCACGTTTCTTTTTATTTAGATCTGTATTTATGAAGCTAAGCCTATTGATAATAGCCTTCCTGTATACCAGCCAATAAACCAGTTCCTTATGTGGTATTAATTTTGTTAGTAATGATATGGCCCTCATAGGAATCTGATAAGGGTTCGTCCATCGCACATTAACACATCCGAAGTTAGTCGGATTGGGAAATCACAAACAATGTTACAGAAGGAAATGCGGGAAGGAAAAAAACCCGAAGGGTTTCTACAGGCTGGGAGATCTACCCCTGTCACCGCATCCCACGGGCCGGTCAGAAGGAAATCGCGCTGTGATGATCGCCCCACTACGCTGGAAAAATCAGGGTGCCTTTTCACAGAGATTTTATGGGTGTCTCAAAGTTGTGGCATCCCCTGCCTTCTCTGGTGCTTCCTGGGGGCGAGGAGGGACGCTGGAGAGGCCACCGCGGGAAGGGACAGTGCCCTCCTGCCGCAAGGAAGGATTCCTCCAGGGGAATGCCACGCTGTGGAAAAAAAGCTTTTCCCTGTGGCAGGCAAATATTGCGGGACAAGACCACGTGGAGCTTGACAGATCCGTGGGGCGAGGGGGAAGAAATGCTCCCTGGGCGTTTTGAAGGCCGAGGGTAGGGCCCGGGGAATTCGGGGCGCCGCGCCTGCTCCGGCGCCACACCTCCCCGCAGGCAGCGGCCCCAGCACCGCCGCCGGTGCCCTCCCGGACACGGCAGCCGGGTGCCCGGCAGCGGCTCTCGTCCCGGGCGGTGATGACGCCCGGTCGGAGGCCGCTCTCACCCGCCCGACCTGCTGGAAGCGGAAACCGGCCGAAGGCTGTTCCTCCCGGCGGCGTGCGGGAGAGAGGAGCGAGTGATGCTCCTCAGGGATGGGCAGTGGCAACTGGGCAGCCTCAGGCTCCCCTTGAACTAAAGTGCCCTCAGTTCCCCGGGCCAGGCAGTGAGGCGACTTCAAAATGGCATAAGCGAGAGATGATGGAAGTGAAAGCAAGTCATCATTAAGCTTTTCATTACGAAATCTATCTGTCTCTCTGCCTGCGTCCCTGCCTGTCTGCTATCTGTCTGCTACCTCCGCCACAATTACATATTGACTGGACTGGGCTGTCTGGTATCTCGGTATTTATCTAGCTACTCTTATTTCTATTATTTAGTACATTGCTTAACGGAGACGATGTTTTTGAAGAGGCGAAAAGTGAAAAGACCCAAATGGAGCGGGAGGGAGGGGAGATATAAAAATGATCGTCCAAATATAAACACATCAATAAACACGGTGCGCAGCATCCTGAGAGGATCCATTTGAACTGCTCGCGTCTGGATTCTTTCTGTGACATATGTCTGGTTTTATACTTTAAATTGTAATCAGACCTCAGGAAGAATCCAGCGTTAACTAAAGCATTAGAAGCTGCAACCGCACAATCAATCCTCCCAGAGTGGCATTGCTCCCTAAGAGATTCCTCAGCTCAGCGGCGAGCATTTTATCTCCAGGAAAATTAAGCCCAGCCTGGCGTCGTGGCGGTGATGTTAGGCTGCAAGCAGCCCCCTTCCTCGGTAGTTTAACGCGGGAGGCACCAGGCCCCTTTACGGTTTCCAATGATCCGTGATAAACAATAACACGTCTTTTATTTCTTAAAAAAACGAGACAATCAAATAAAATGAGCAGAGGCTGAGCATAAAACACCGGGCTAGCCGCGGCTTTATTAATTTCGTGTGACACATAGGCTGCGGAGGGAGGTGAGCAGGCATTGCTGCTGGAAAGCCCAACCGCGGGGAGAGAGGAGCGATAGTAAAAGCTTCATCTGGACACGGCTTCAGCCTAGGTATAATAAACATCAGGACCGCCGGGCTATTTTATAGCTGTGTGTGTGATAAGAGGGGAGCAAAACTTGGAGCCAGTACCAGCACAACCCTCTCTTTCCCCTTCCCCTTCCTCTTCCCCTTCCCATTCCCATTCCCCTTCCCCTTCCCGGGAGCTCGGCTCCCGCCTGGGCGCAGGCGCTCGCCCATATGGTGGAAATGCGCGCGCCTGTGTGTATGGAAATCCATATTACACATTAATATACATCTATCTTCCAAATTCAGAGGTCGACCTGAGAGCAGCTCTGTGCATACGAAACCAGACGGGGAGGGGTTGCTGGGGAGGCCCGGGCTTCCATTGGCTGCGGGCGCCTGCCGTGGTGCGGGGGTATCTCTCATCATATTCAGCATGTTTTGCACAAGAAATGTCAGCCAGAAAGGGCTATCTGCTCCCTTCGCCAAATTATTCCACAACAATGTCATGCTCCGAGAGTCCGGCTGCAAACTCTTTTTTGGTAGACTCCCTGATCAGCTCGGGCAGAGGGGAAGCGGCGGGAGCAGGAGGCGGAGGCGGAGGAGGAGGCGGCTACTATCCCAACAGTGGTATCTACCTGCCACAGGCGTCCGATCTGTCCTACGGGCTGCAAAGCTGCGGACTTTTCCCCGTTCTGGGCAAACGCAATGAAGGTACTTCTCAAAGCATGGTCCCCAACTCGCACTCCTACGTGTCAGGGATGGAAGTGTGGCTAGATCCTCCCCGGTCCTGTCGCATGGAAGAGCCGGAGAGCCAGCAGGCCACCTCGTGCTCCTTCGCTACAAGCATTAAGGAGGAGAGCTCCTACTGCCTCTATGACTCAGAGAAATGCCCCAAGGGCTCGGCCGCCACAGACCTCGCTCCCTTCCCCCGGCTGAGTGCCGAGGTCAGTCCGGCCAGCAGCGGCGGCGGGGTCCCCGTCCCGGGCTACTTCCGCCTCTCCCAGGCTTATGGCACTTCCAAGAACTACGGCGCGGGGCCAGCCGGGGCTGCCCCTTTCCCTCCGCAGCCCCCCGGCCGCTTCCAGACGCCTCCATCTTTGCCTCCCGTCCCGGACCCGGAGAGGAAGGAGGATGAGGAACGCTCCCCAAGCCCCTTGGCGTGCGTCTCCCAGAGGGAGGACGAGACTCAGGCTTCATCTTCCACTGCAGAGGAGCTCTCTCCAGCTCCGTCAGAGAGCAGCAAAGCTTCTCCAGAGAAAGAGCCTGTAGGTAAGCGAATGATGATGGTGATGGTGGTAGTGATGATTAAAGAGAAAGGAAAAAAATAAAAAAGAAAGAAAAAAAAATAGTCGTTGAGGATCATAGTGGCATTGAAATGCGAAAGGAGGATCCCAGCTGCCCCGCGGGGCTGCCAAGAAGCGCTGCTCAGACTGACCTTCTGAACTTTGTAATATTCGGGCATGGGGTTGCAGTAAAAATTAATGTCCATCTTATAGTTTAAAACCCTTAGAGACTCCGCTATGGGCAACTTTAGCCTGCATGCTGCTAAAACGTATAGAAAAACAAGATCAATCTCTCCCCCGTGATGTGAAGGTGCCTACCAGATAACAGAGATGTTTGTAAAACATCCAAAATAAGCAATAGGCAGTGCCAATAAATAAACCTATTAACGCGGTAAGTTATATTTTACGATCCAGAATGCTTTTCAGAATAACAACCGCGCTGAAATGTGCCATCTATGAGCTGCTATCAAATTAGACTGATGAATGCACGGCGAATATCCTTCAGCATCTACACTAGATAACAGAGCTGTTATTTATACTTTTCCTTATTTATTTCCCTTTCGTGTCCCCATGGCAAAAAATAACTCCTCTTCCCCGGACGGCAGGCTTAGCAGGAGCTTCTCTCCGTCCGCCTTTCGGATGCCCTTTTATTCCTTTCAGGCGACCCGTTGGAAAGTAGCATTTAAAGAAAAGAAAAGAAAAAAAAAAAAAAAGAAAGAAAGAAGGGTCAGAAAAAACTGTTAGAGAGCCAACCCAAACCACTAACCACTCTGAGCCACCAAGGGATTGGTGTTACCTCTTTCCCAGTCAGTTCCACTGTTAGAAAGCACCTCAAAACGTTTTTATTATTGTTATGACGGTATTTTTTCTTCCCCGAAATGGTTGGAAATGAGAAGGCCATGGCGAAGCTCTCCGGAAAGGCAGGGGCTGAAGGCAGGGAGGCTCCGGCTCCCCAGCTCACCTTGTTTTCCACCTCCATAACACACTTACAAAATCCGGATCCGGAGGCTTTGTTTTTTTGGAAGCAGGTGCCTGGGGGGAAGGAAATAAGACTGCAGGCCCTTCACCAACTGCCCCCAGTACCAAAGGGCTTGGAATGGCCGACAGGGAGAGGGCAGGAGCTCGTTTTGGAGGGTCGGAGATAAACTAAAATCTGGGGCATGCAGCCCCACCAGAGGCTGTCCGGAGGCTTTTGAGCAGTGGCAGTTCTTACCCGGACATATCCAAAACCTTTGGGAAGCCGTTTTGAAGCTCCCGGTTCCCTCAAGGACACCCCACATTCCAATTCTCCGCAGCTGGCGGAGTGAGCCTATCGCACACACAGACACAGACACAGATGCTCCTTCAACCTTCTCCCCCAGAGCTCTTTGCCTCCTACCCGATGGTAACGTCCATTTTTTACTTTCTCAAAACTAGGCAATTCAAAAGGAGAAAATGCAGCAAACTGGCTCACGGCAAAAAGTGGCAGAAAGAAACGATGCCCCTATACCAAGCATCAAACTCTCGAGCTGGAAAAGGAGTTTCTATTCAATATGTACCTGACTCGTGAGCGTCGCCTAGAGATCAGCCGCACAGTCCACCTCACAGACAGACAAGTTAAAATCTGGTTTCAGAACCGCAGAATGAAACTGAAGAAAATGAACAGAGAGAATAGGATTCGGGAGCTCACAGCCAACTTTAATTTCTCTTGATGAACCTATAAACACATCTTTATGGTTTAAAGAGCCAGTATCATTTTCCTAGGCTGTATTCATCCGCACCTGTATGGATTAACGATTTTAGGCGCTCTCAATATGTCCTTAACCTCTTAAGAGCTACTTTGGGGGGTGGGCGGACTAAAGTCACGCTAAAGCACAAAATGCCGTGTGTGAACCTCCCCTCTTCCTTCAGCCTTTCCCGGGGCCAATTTGTTCCTCTAAGCTTTGAAACACAGAAATACCATTTCAGGAGCTACAAATATATTTCTCCCTATCTGTCTTTCTGAAAAATAAACAATCCTAGTTAAAGGTGCATTCTTTTAAAATATAAGTGCTGTAACTTGGACTGTACGTAGCTGCACAATGAAGAATTTAAGCGTTGCCATATTTCTATATACTGGGAGCTTTCCCCTTCTCTGTTTGCCTTTTCTCCCCCTCCCCCTTTTTTCCTTCGAAAAGCGGGACTTAAAATAATGAAATGCAGGCATCCTTTAAAAGGGTTTCACGGGAACGGGTGTTAGGAATGATTTTTCTTTTTTTTTTCTTTTTTTTTTTTTTTTTTTTTTTTTCACTTTACCTTAAAAGCCAATATTACAGCTTTAAATTTGGCCAGGAAAATGAAATATCTTCTCTTTAAAGGTATAAAAGATTTCGTTTTACTCATGGACTAAATTATTACATTTACCTCTGAATTTCTCTCGCTGGTTGTAGATATTTACTTAATGTAGTTTTGCTTAAATATGTGAATTTGGTGATTTTCTTTTGTGTCTATATATAACGTTACCATTGGTAACACATGACAAGCACACAGAAATTCCCCCTTGAAAAGAAAATAGTCACTTTTTTCCTCACTGATTTCACTGAAAGTATATATCCTGAACATCAGATGGACTTTCTGAGCCAGAGTCTGAGATTGCGAGGGAGAATATGTTCGTCTTCCTTTATACTGTGAAGTTAACATTCATTAAAGGGTCAAACATATAGGTGAAAAAAATTAAAAAGATTTTAAAAAATAGAAAGAAGGGGAAAAGCTATAAATACAGATATGGATAAATGTCTATTATTATTAAAATGCCGATACTGTTTTAAGCAAATGCATTCTATCGTTATTATAAATGTTAGTTCTAGCTATATCTAGTTCTTACCTTAAATCGGAATAAATTAATATTGTAATGCTGCTGTGCGTGAAAAGACGATGTTTATGTTCTCATAGAAGAATAAAAAAAAAAAAAGTGGAATGAATCCTTTTAATTTTACCTCTTTTTGTGACTGTTTATCCTCAGGTTCTACTTTATGTCTTCGAGAACTTTTACAACAGGAATAGTTGCCTAAACCCCCTGCAATTACTTTAGGAATCTATTTAAATATTACCTAGACGGTCGTAATTTGTCTGGGCCATATAGCGATGGTGCTCTAAGGTTTGTCGGCTTTTGTTCAGTTTTATGACTTGCTAGTATATCTGGATTGTTGCTGTCTTGAACGAGTGGTTTCAGTTGACTGAGGAACTGCATAGACTGAGGAAGCAAATTACTATTTCTTGAGGGTAGGGAAACGATATATTTCTTCTCCTTTTTTCTTTTTTTTTTTTTTTTCTTCTTTTTGTTAATCGAACACCTACAAGTGTGCGGAGATCTTTAACTCCAGAGGACGTTGACAAAATTCTAGCTTTATCTCAGGGCTGAGAAGAAACCGTAAAGGTGAGATCATGGTTGGGGGGGGGAGACCCCAGCCTCGCCTCCCTGCCAGCGGGCCCCTCCAGACAAGCCTATTCCCTACCTGGCTGCATGTGGAAGAGCTTATTTTTTTTTTTTTTTTCTTTCCCCCTTTTTTTTTTTTTTTTTTTTTTTTTTTTTTTTTTTCCCTCATCCTCTCCTCCTTGCTGCATGTTTAGCTAATAGGGTCTTGCACAAAGGGAACGCAAAAGGAAGGCTGGAAGAAAAGAGACAGCTAATGCTTCCTTGCAAGGGTATACGTATGCCGGGAGGAGGGGGGGACAGACTTTGAACCCGGGCTTCTTGGGAGCCGCTAGCTTTTCGTGATGTAACATTGTCGTGCACGGCCCTTTTTTCCCCGATTACATCTGCATGGAAAGGCGAAAGCTGCCCGCGCGCGTGTGTGTGGGTGGTTGTTATTATATTTTACTCTTGTTTTCATTAACCCACCCGAGGCTGGCCGGGGGGCGCGGAGGGGCGCCGGCGGGGTGGGCGGGA
>NW_024519206.1:12233779-12255603 GCF_017590135.1 Pyrgilauda ruficollis | reverse complement strand
GGCGGGAGGGCGAGAGGCATGTTTTAGTCACGTTTCTGGTTTTATTTTCGTAGCGGGATCCTTGCGTTAAGGACCACGGCAATGGGGAAAGTAATAATTAGCGCCTGAGAACTGCTCTGTGGTTTAGGTAGTTTCATGTTGTTGGGGCTCCACCTTTCTCTCTACAGCACGAAACTGCCTTAATTACTTCAGTTGATATCATCACCAGGTATGCTTGGTGCGAGGGTCCTTTCTACCCGAAGAAATCTTAGCACTGAAGTGAACTGTAGGCGTCAAGTCCCAATGCCATTGTTTCCCATCTGCAGCGGAGCCTCCTTTGATTCCTCAGATAAACACGGCAGCCGAGGGGGGAAGCTTGACAAGTTCTTCAAGGTTAGCTAGCTCCTAAGCGAGTCCCGGCCTGCTTGCGGGTTTTTAATATATCTCGTTGGCTGCATTCAAGGTCAGGTGCGTTTTTGCATTCCGCTCGGTGTGGGTCGAGCTCGGGGGGCCGGGGGGGAGGTGGGTGACTGTTGTATTTTTCAATCTGGATTTATTAAAAACCGAGAGACCTGAAAGAGTGCCTGGGGGAGGGGGTGGGGAGAGATCAAATCTACCTGCCCCACTCCAGGCATCATCAAAAACTGGGGCCCGGAGCGCAGCGCCCGCGGCCGGGTGGACCCAGCGGCGGCGGGGGTGCCCGGCCCGGCCGGCGGCTCTCGGCTCCCGTGGCGGGGTGGCCGGTTCTGGCTGGCGCTGCCGGAGGCGGGCGCACGGCTCCGCCACCTCCGTGCCTCCGCCGTCGGGCCCGCTACTCCGGGGCTGCCCGGGGGCGCCGGCTGCCCCGCGGCCCGCAAGGCCTCGGTTACGATCACGATTGCAGTGCGGGCTCTCCGCGGCGGCGGAACGGGCAACAGCGACCTCTCCGGGCCCGCTGCCGTCGCCGCCACCGCCGCCTTTTGTGTTCGCAGCGCGACCGCGGGCAATGGGCGGGCTCCCGCCGGGCCCTCCGCCAGCAGCCAGCGCCGCCGCGGCCGCGGAGCGGGGCACCGTCCGCGGACGAAAGGAGGGCGGGGAAAGGGACAGAAAACTCACTCGTTGCTCATTTATTTCTATTTATTTTTTTAGCCGTGGCGATTATGTTTGCCTTAAAAAAATAACAATAGTGAAACCTAAGAACTTTTTCGAAACTTCAGGCTGGGCTGCAGGAGCTCAGATGAATTTGGATAGCGGATTTCAGCCGTACTCAGAAAAGCAGTCGTCCCCGGCCGGGGCAGGAGCAGAGCTCTGCATTGCAGTCAAATTTAAGTGCTTGTGTTTGCCTCTCCACACAAGGTCTGACGGGCTATCTGCAGTGTCTGTGTACATTTCGGGGAGTGTATTTACAGTCCCGTGTCTGTGTGTGCCTGTATGGCGTCTTTTGCCTCTGCCCTTTTGATTCCCAGTTGAATCGCCTCATCCTGATTTTGGACTGCTTCCTCTAAATTCTGAATCATTTTTTCTCTTCACTGTGCCAAAACCCCTTCGTGGCTTCGTACCACCACTGGTTCCGTGAGAGAGGTCTGCAGTGGCAGGAAACCCTGGGAAAGGCGATCCTGAACTTCCCGTTCAGGAGAGATCGCCAACGCCCGCGAATTCCTGCCCCGCGCCCGCGTATGCTGAGCGCCTCCGTGGTGCGTGGCTAATGAAGCAGCCCTTGCAGATGCCCCCCCTCTTAAAAACCGACAGGATCCTTCCTGATTGAGCTGGGTGCTGGAGCTAGCGGAATAGGAGCCCTGCTAGTTCGGTTCTGTTGGGATGGAGGACAGGGAGTACTTTTATTAGGACACGATCGCTCCAGCAGTGCTTCGTTCCTGGGAATTCTGGTTTCATATAGCATTTTTTTGTCAATGTTGTTTCTGCCCTGTTTGGGGTCTTTTGCCCCCGAAGGTGTAAGTCACCAAAACCTTAAGAAATTTGCAAAGTAAATTGATGAAGAGAAATCGCCTACGTGGCTCGTATGAAAAATGTACTTTGGGTGAAAATGGATCTAAAACGGCCTTAAAAAAGTAAAATATCCCAGCGTAATTATCAGCAACGTGACCGCGTGAAAAAATACCTAATTATTTGCTGTATTTCTCCTCTTACTTTCTGTACATACTCTTCTGCCTCATGGATGCTGGCAGCGAACAAATGCGGAATTTTACAGGGGAAATAAAAATGCAGTCACGTTCTTTTAAGCGCTATTGTTATTGTTATTCATTTGCTATTAGTTTTGGTGAGGAACCAAAAAAATAAAACCCGCTGCTGAAGTTGAGAACCCAAATTCGAATATAAACATCCAGGACTCCTGCAGCTAAGATTATTTTTTCTGAATGGAAAAAGGAAGTTCTACAATCACATTTCACCACAGCTGACTCTTAATAATAAATACAAATGACGTGGAGTTCCGTCTTTCCAGGAAAGAAATACAATTATTTTTTTTTCTATTACGGAGTGTCTATACAATGGGAGAAAAGAAAAAAAAAAAAACACCCAAAAAAGCAGAGAGCTTTATTTGCATTTTTAAAATTGTTAGAAAATAACGGGCCCCTTGTTTATTGAGATCTTGCAACTGTTCCACGATTTTCGAACTCTAATGGGGGATAATAGTTTCATTATGAGCCTTTGTAATTTTGAATGTGGGAGAGAGCGGTGTTAAAATAGGCCCTCTGTAAGATTTCGGATTAAACTGTTGAGAAGACATGAAAAGAAAAAGAAAGAAGGAGAGCGAGAGAGAGAGGGAGAGAGACAGCCCACATAGCGATGTAAAACTAATTAGAACCACACTTTCGCATGCACAATATTTACACGCGATTTTAATCATTACTCAGTCGTCCCTACCATTTGCTGGGCTCTATTTTCAATACAAGATATTTCGAGTAAATTGAGCCTCTCACGGCGATTTTTTTGGTGCCCCCTGCATCTTAGTGACCGCGCTCCTTCGCCAGCCACGGGGATAAACAGCATGAATGTCCGCCAGGGAGAAATCAGGGAGTTGCAGGCATGTTTGCCAAGAGCTCAGCCACTACTTTAATTCCTAACACTGGACTTGGATCTGGCCGCCTCTTACTTTCCCCCGCGCACCCTCCCCTCCTTCTGCGGAGGATTGTAACCCTCCGCTCGGCTTCCGATGCCGCTAGCGTGTGTCCTGCAGTCACAGGAGGTGCCAGCAAATAAATAACTATATTTGCACATAAATTTGATTCACCAGAATGCCGGACGGCCGACTGCGAACGCCCCTTTGATAGCCGCCTGGAGAAGCAGGGTGCCTTTCGGCAGAGGGGAGACGGGGCATTTTCTCCCCTTTCCCCCCGCTGCTTCCCTGCATAGTTGAATTAATTGTGGTGATAAATACCGCCGCCCGGCTCTGCCCGCACTCCTTCCCTCCCGGCCAGGACGGCGGCTCCCCTCCGGCCGCCGCCGCACCGCCGCCCAGCCCGGCTCCTCTCCCCGGCCTGGCCAAGGGGTCCCCGGTCCAAGGGCAGGGGCAGCGGGGAGGACGAGGAGGGTGTTTCGGTCACTGCCGCGCCGTGCCCGGCGGGGTGGGGTGGTGAAGTGCAGTTTGGTGCGGGCCAGGCTAAATACCGAGCCAGCGCCTGCCCCTGTCCTTCTCCGACCGGGCGGGGAGGGCCGGCTCTGCGGCGGGGTTTCGGAAAGGGGATACGTTGAATTTGACTTTCCGCTGCCAGCTCTGAGCCGAACGGAACGGTATTATTTACAGTGGGTTCCCAAACTAAACACAATAGTATAATTTAACCTTTCCAAGCACTCGTAAATTTTTACTGCTGTGAAACACAGCGATGCAAATGAGAGCGCTCATAGTTACTGACTTAATAACAACCCCGTGGCTCCCGAAACAATAACTCCTTATGAAATATAATAATGTATATTTAAATACAGTATACCGCAACTACTATTTTGCTCTTTTTATTGCTTCAGTTATTGTATCATTTTATGTGAAGGTCTCCGATCACAAGGGTGGCGGGATTTTTTTTCGCGGAGAACACGACCCACTGATGGGATGATTAATTTTGATATAATATAGTCCGCTTAAACGAAAAAAAAAAGAAAAAGAAAAAGAGAGAGGGGGGGGAGAGAGAGAGGAAGAGAGAGAGAAAGAGGGGAGGGGGGCTGTAATACGGAATCTGATCTTTTAATCTCAGTTGGCCGCAATTAAAACAAACCCCGCCGTATAACTCAAATATCCCTTTGCATAAAAACATATGGCCTCGCTATAAAAATTATGGCTGGAAAACACTGACCCATTAATAGCCCGCGGACTGATTTATACTTTATTGTTCTGCTCCCCCGCCACGTGACAGGCGCAGCCAATGGGCGCCTGCGCTGCCCTCAACTTATTACTGACTCTACTTCTCCGCCAGCACCAAGTTGTTACGTGAAACCCGCAGCCCCGAACCGCGGCGGGTCCGCCGCCGCCCGCCCGCCCGCCATGTCGGCTCCCGGGACCCTCAGCAATTACTACGTGGACTCCTTCCTGGTGCCGGAGGGGGACGAGCTGGCGGCGCCCCGCTACGCCCCCGCCCCGCTGGGGCCGCCGCCGCGGCCGGCGGCGCTGGCCGAGCACCCCGAGCTGGCCCCCTGCAGCTTCCAGCCCAAGGCGCCCGTCTTCGGCCCCCCCTGGAGCCCCGCGCACCCCGCCGGCGCCAGCGGCGTCCCCGCCGTGTACCACCCCTACGCGCACCACCAGGCGCCCGTGGCACCGCCCGACGGCAGGTACATGCGTTCGTGGCTTGAGCCTGTGCCGGGCTCCTTGTCTTTCCCCGGGTTACCTACCAGCAGGCATTACGGCATTAAACCTGAACCGCTGGCGGCCAGGAGGGCTGACTGTACCACGTTTGACACTCACACTTTGTCTCTCTCTGATTATGCTTGTGGTTCTCCTCCAGTTGATAGGGATAAGCAAAGCCACGAAGGCGCATTCTCTGAAAGCAATGGAGAAAGTGAGGCAAACGGAGAGAAACCGCAGATCGATCCAAGTAAGTGGGACGGCGAGGGTAATGGACTTCAGGGCTCTGCGCCGGCCGCGGGGAGGTGTCGAGGCGCTGGGGCTAATTACGCGGCCGAGCACCGGCCGCTGCCGCCGCCGCTGCGCCAGCCCGCCGGGGTCTGCCTTCTGCAGAAGCCAGAGCTGCCTTTCTCAAGCTCGAACGGGATCTAGGACGGCTCTGGCTTTCCAGGGTGAAAGGAAAACAAAAACCCACCCTACAACTGCAACTTAAAAACACATTTAAAAAATAAAAAATAAGGAGAGAGAGAGAAATGCAGTAGCCGCCCATCCCCACTCCTGCCACCCCAGCAAACTCAGCAGGACGTGTCACATCCTCCTGCCTCGCCGCGCTCCCAGGCGTGGGCAGACGCCGGGGAGAGGGGTGCCTAGAAAGCACTGGATGTGAATCAGATCTTTTTTGAGACGGCTCTCAGGACAGGGCGGCTATTGCTGGGCTGAGAACAGAAACCTCGCCGTTGACTTGGTTCCTCCCCTCCCCCTTTCGTCTCCTCGGTGGAAAACCCCGGGCTGGATGCTCCCAGGACTACGAGACTGGTGGCAGAGCGCCTCGGGATTACTATCGCGATTAACGCCGTGCGAATAAGGGTCCTAAGAGGGCGAGGGTTTAATTATGCCAGCTGTAGATTAACTCGCCAGCTCCCCGGGTTTTGCCAGGGATGACACAGGAGAAGGTAGAGATTAAAAAGACAAACAATTTCGATGACATGTTGATCTGGCTGATTACTCCCCGGGCTGGCAGTTTGAGGTGTGGGGAGGCCAGGAAGGAGGGAGGGAGTTAGAGAGTGAGGAAGAGAGAGGAGGAGAAAGTATTTAAAAATTGTATTCTCCCCAAACAATAAAAAAGGCAAGGGGAGGCGGGGGCAACGGGGCTTTGCCGCGTGCGATTGCGTGTGACCTCCCCATGTGTCTGTATTTTGGAGTCCATTGTGCCTCACGAGCCTCTGTGCCTGGGGAAATGAGAGCCACGTCCTAAACACGAATACCGGAACACCTGATGGGCTGTTTCTGCGTGGATTTCCCTCCCAGCCCCCTCCCTCCACCTCCCACCCTCCCCCTCAGCCTGAACTTCTGTTGTTTTCGTTGTAGATAATCCAGCTGCAAACTGGCTCCATGCAAGGTCCACCAGGAAAAAGCGGTGCCCTTACACCAAGCATCAGACGCTGGAACTGGAGAAGGAGTTTCTGTTCAATATGTATCTCACTAGGGACCGTAGATACGAGGTGGCCAGGCTCCTCAATTTAACAGAGAGACAAGTGAAAATCTGGTTTCAGAACAGGAGGATGAAAATGAAGAAAATCAACAAAGATCGAGCGAAGGACGAATGATGACGACACGTGGGTTAAAATGAAAATGCGTAAAGTAAAAGAAAAAAAAAAAAGAAAAAAAGAAAAAAGTAAAAACAGACAGACAAAAAAATCATCCCCTCGAGCCCTGCCATGCAATGCGTCTGGGTCCAGGCCTCATTTTTCCCTTGGCAAATTCTGATTATGATTGTACAATGATAGTCACAGAGGCCAGATTGCCAGGAGAGGTACAGTAAGACTTTTAATTTTCTAATAGGAAAGAAAAAGGGGGCATTAGCACGAAAAGGCTGTTTAACTGGCTTGTATAAATCTACCTGTTTCTTCACTTATGGAAAGAAAAAAAAAAAAAGAAAAAACTACCTTTTCATAATGCACAACTATTTACGGACTGTATAGTTTAGTCTACGTAGTTAATTTTATTTGCTTTTTGCGTGGCAGAGAGATCTCTGCTCTAATACTTGAACACTGTGTTTTATTGTGGTAATTATGTTTGTGACTCAATTTATGTGCTTGGGTGCTGTACCGGATGTAATGGTGTAAGCTAGAATTCAATTTGAACTCAGGTTGTTTATTACAAAAATTGCATAGAGTATAGCTCTGTAGTGTATTAAGTCTTTTCTGTATAATTAGACAGTTAACCTTTGATTGTAAAATATATATATTATATATATCCCAATGCAAAATAAAAAAAAAAAAAAAGGTAGAAAAAACCGTTCGTTCGGGATGTCTGGGAATTACGGTTCTCAAAATATGAAGCAAGTCATTTTAGTATGCACAGTTGATACATATATAGTACTGTCTTTGTCGGTTGTATATATAATCTATATATTAAAAAAAGTAAATAAACAAACTAGCTTAAATATTGTTTTTGCACCAGTGAGCAGTTAGCAGATTTCGGAGCTATACGTATATGTGAAAAGGGTAACTACCTATGGTTTATGTTTGAATTTTAATCGAATGATTTGATGGTTACTGTAATGAAGGTTAATTTTATTGATAATAAATTATACATTATAAAAACCTACATTTGGTTACTGTAAATTTGTATCGATTAAAAAAAAATCTGGGAAGTTATGTTGATGCAGAGCATACACTGTCTATTTTGAAACAGTTACCTCATGGCCTACTGACCAAATCGTTGTGTTGAAATGATATTTAACTTTTTGCCAAATAAAATATATTGATTCTTTTCTATTTTGTGATGTTTTAAGATTATTGAGGAGAGATTCTTCCCCGGCACACCGAATCTCGCCAGCAGATATGTGGCGGGGCTAGGGCAGCTGCAGAGGCGAGGCGAGGAGTGGTATTATTTTCAAGCCAAGGCAAACCCACAGTTTTATAAACGCAGCCCCCAGGTGATGGAAATTTGGTCTTATTTTTATACGAAATGGACAGATTCAGGTCCTAAATGCCATAGCTTCTCTGAGGGTAGGGATTTCTTCCCCCCTTTGGTGCGATTTGGTAAGCTGGTGCTTAGCAGTGCGCGGAGGGAGCCCCTTGGATGGCAGCGGGGCACGGTGCCGAGCTAACGCCGTTTTAATAAAATTCGCCGCCGGGGCTGCGGGAACTGGGACGAAACCAAAATGTCCGACGTTCTTTAGCGCGGACAATAATGTAAATCTGCTCAGACAGCGACATTTAAACTGAGACTGTTAATTAGCCTCCACCAGAAAATGTCCAGCACTAAGTGTGCTTCCACAACCCCTGTGAGAAGGCTCGCCTTACCAAGGCGTTCATTTCAAATTCCCTGCTAGAGATAATTGCCCATGCAAAATATGTTATTTCAAACGTCATCCACTTTTTTCCTTCCCTTGCCTTCACTTTTGTAATTTTTTCCCCTTTTAAATGTCCCGTGGCAAATAAATACAACCCGTCGCGTTTTACTAGCGCCTCAGATTATATATGTATTTATAGGTAGATATAGAATCAGATAAAATTTTACTGACAATTATGGTAGAATTTATGGTGTCAATTTTAGTGGCTGATTTAGCCGAAGGAAAGCGGCGGGCCGGCAACAGTCTACAGCAGAGAACACAAAATTGTTATTCATTTTTAAAAAGAGAAGGATGGTTTCTTTGGAGTGGAATATTTCCATACATCCCCTCCCCATTGCACCTACCCCTCCCCCGCCGCCCCAAGCCAAACCAAGCTCAGCAACAAAAGAAAATAGCAAAGTCTATGAGCTTGCTGAAATTTACCCTTGTTTTGGGCGGACATCTTACTGCTCACAGTGGATATCCTCCATAACATGAATCGCAGCACAGCTCTACACCACACCGACCCTTGTTTGCAAATATGGCGAATAACAATAAAATCCTTCTTGTTTTATGAAGGTACCTTTACACATATATACATATATATACGTATATTTACTGAAAGCAAAATAGAACGGAACACGCTTATGGTCTTGGCAGAAGTTGTTGTTAGGAAAATTCAGAGCCATACTACAGTGCAATAAAAGAAAATGACTGCTGTAACCATTTATGGGGTGTAAAACGCTGCAGGGCTGAAGACAAAACTTAGGGAGCCGGCAAGAAGTTTACAGATGTGCAGAACTGCGGGAGGAAAAAAAATGCTTTCGACTTCATCTTTAAAAAAAAAAAAAAAAAAAAAAAAAAAGGAAATAAATCCGAGGTAAGATTTGATGAGTTCTAATTAGCAAAAGGGAGCTCGTTCTGGCGTGCACACACACAAAAAAACCCCTAATTGATCCCCGAGCCAGTATTTGGGGATGCTGGGACGCCCTCTGTTGTTGCAGACAGAGGCAACTTCAAAGAATCAGCATTAAGAGTGTGTAATAAATGACGGGTCTGCAAACTGTCTGGAATTCGGCTCTTAATGAGTTTACAACTGTCCAGCCACAATTAAGATTTTCTACAAAAGCCTTTTCATTTGTTTTGTCTGGCTGTTTTAGATAAAGCGGGAGAGCGGAAATAACAACCTTTTATTGGCCTTCCCGTGCTTAAATCCAGGCTGGGAGGTGCACATTTATCTTGCCGCGGGCTGGCGGGCCGGGCCGCGGGCTCGGGCGGGCGGCGGCGGCGCAGCAGTGGCGGCCGGGCGGCGGCAGGTGGCGCTGTGAGCCCGCGGAACAGCGCCCGGCCGCCCTCCGCCATCAAGCGCTCGCCCGCCTCCCCGACAGCTCCTAAAATGTCGACTTTATGGGAGCATAACTGGGCTTGGAAGAGCTGAGATGGTTTTAACAAAGGCCCATAGGTCTGAGGGTTCTTTTTGCCCCCCCGCTTATCCCCGAGTTTTTTCCCCGCCTTATCCCGCCGGCCTGGCGCCGTCAGGGCTGCGTTTACAGCCTGGCCACGCTCAGTGCACTCGTGGAGAAAGTAAAGCTTGATCTGCACCAAGGACACACCGTGCATTTATTATTCTCAAAATACCGAGACATTTCCTATTATGTGATAGAGACGGATTGAGCCCTGGCACCCAACTGCCAGCTCCTCTTTTTCTCCTTTGCCCCAGACCTTTGCTCTTCTCTGCTTAAGCTCTGAGCCTGCAAACAGGGTATCCTGATCTCCCGAAGGGCTGCTGTGAAATGAAATATTGGGATAAAGGAATTGAAGGGTCCGGGCAGGATGTAAGAGGGTGTCCCCGGCTCAGCCTGGGAGGAGTGCGCCCGAAGAGCTTCACCCTTGGAGCTCTGGGGCCAACCGATGGATTTTTCCAATGCCCTTGTCCGCTCCGCGTGACTGAGACAGCCGCGCGGGGAACCGGCAGTGCTGCAAAAATCTAGTTTGAAAATTATTTACCGGCGGGTGAAATTCTTCAACAGCTGTCTTTGATACAAATAAAAAGCCCTGCTTGTGTCCGAAGCAATTTCAGCTCTGTGGGACCCGTTGTGGTTATATTACACAGATGTGAGAAGGCTGATGCTCTGCAAACTTGACGTGTCTCTCAAAGTCATTCCTAACTTGTTCTCGCCGTCTATTTTGTTTCCTCGAATCGTTTTCCTTTTTTTTTCTTTTTTCCCCTTTTTTTTTCTCCTTTTTTTTTTTTTTCTTTTTTTTCTTTTTGCCGCTTTGCTTTTGTTGGCTGCCGCGTCTTGAGAATGAGGCTTAGTGTGGAGTTGTGGAATATTTTCAGATGGCAATTGCCAAAAGAGACGGGGGAAAAAAGTAATTGGAAGGAAAATAAATGCAGGAGGAAAGGAAGCATAAAATATGGGCTGAAGGATAAACGTTGTATTTCGTAAGTTTAAGCCAGACAACTAAACAAATCCCTGCATAGTACTCTGTAACAGAACTATTTTCTCTGCATCTTACTTCCATTTCCTTAAATCAAAGCCATTCTCTTTTTATCGAAATTCAGCAACGGGAATGTACTGAGCTAGTTTTTTCCCGCACTGATTCAAAGATTTAATACTTTCTAGGGATAAGGATCAACAGCCACTCCCTGCTTTCTAACAAGAGCCTTCCTATCAAATGTTAGTCTACAATGGCATTGCTAAACTTATTATGAGTAATTATTTTTTTCCTTGGGCAGTAAAATTATATTGAAATTAAAAAGTGTTTATGCATCGTCATACTAAGTAATAACTTGGCACAGCATGTTCCATTATAATCGTGGATAAATTATGGCGAGAACAGATTCCAAACCAACAAAATCTTCTCTACTATGAACCACATCAAGATACTGCTTAGTACACAAGCCATAATCATGTAGTGCTCCCAGGTCGCTTATAACTTACGAGCACCGTTTTATCACTACATTTTACTTCCCGGAAAAGCTCAGTGCCAAAGAGGAGTTGTCCAGAGCTTACAAGGAAAAAAAAAAATACAATTAATCCGTCCTAGAGGATTACTTTTTAAAAGCGTGTGAGAATGTTACCATGACCAAAACCTTGAAATCTGCGCCTGTTCACCCTGTCTCAATTGGAAAAAAATAAATTTAAATGAAAATTTACAGGCGCGGTAATCTAGCCTGATCCTGTAAGCGACAAAACGAGAAATTTCAGAGGGTGTTTCAGAAGCAGCGTTATGCCTAAGTCGCAGAGGGTGGGGGGAGTCAACAAGGTGCGGGGACCCTTGTCTAGGGGTCCTTCTAGCATTTATTCAGTGAAGGTTTTTTGATCTAGAAGGCTGGCAAGGAAAAATAAGCTGAAAGCAAAATACATTTTAAAAAAACGTGGCAGCGATAAACACATATAAGCAAAGAAAAACACATAAATGTGCAAATTGTAGAGAATCGGAGAGGTCGAAATGCAACCACCCAGACAATCTATTTGGTCCTACGCTATCCATATTTAAGTCCAGACATTGGTTATATTTGCTATTTCTTTTTCCTTGCATCTTGGTGTGTTGTCACCAGAGGAGCAATTTATTGGTCTAATGCCATCTACTTCAGCCTCTTTGATCCTCTTGGTCGTCGTTTTGTTTGCATCGCATTCGTTTAAGTTCTTGGGCCTCTATTCCCTTCCAGCAGCCTCTTCTGCCGGCAAGTTCCCGTACCGCGATTGCAACCGCAAGGATATTGTCTAATATTGGTGAATTGGAAGAAATAACCGAAGGGGCTCTTTCGGCGGCTTCTCCCTTATGCCTCCGAATAATATCTGCGTTTTCACACACTTAACACTTGGCAAACATCTACACACATCCACCACATCTGCACGCTCTGAAGCACCAGTATCTCAGGGATCTGGCTTTCAAGAATTGATTTGCTTCTGTCAGTAACCTGTGTTCATGGGGCCGCAATAACCACGCATAAAGGGTGCCAAAGGGTGCGCGGGTGTGTGTTGGAGGTGTGCAGGGGGGTGCTCCACGTTTACAAAACACAAAGTTTAGGGTCCGTGCGAAATATCGGCAAGAACAATTTTAACTGGTGAGAAAGTCTTTGTACACGGGGCACCAAACTATAATTGAAAGGAGAATTTCCGGGGCAATTCCATTGTGCTTCTTCCAGTTTATGATGTGCAATACAGGCAGGCAGTAAAAGCTGTCTTTACCAGGACTCCCTGTCTGAGGGAAGGAAACTCATTTTACGATCCGTTTAAAGGAAGGGCACGGAGCAGCATCCTCAATGGAGAGCCATTCGCATTGTTGGGGAGCCCAGTGTTTAGAAAAGCAGCAGCTCTCCCCGGCATCCGAGCGTGCCGCTGCCGCCTAACGCTCCGGACTGCAAGGTATGTAGGGCGGAAAGGTAACTCGGGCAGTAAACAGGCGGCGGCCATTTGAAGCCATTTGCAGGCGATTTCTTCAACTCTGGACTTTCGATTTATTCTGCTTTTATTTTTTGAGACATTCAGAAAGTTGAGTCTTCAATTTTTAATTTTTTTTTTTTTTTTTGGCCATTATTTGCGGTGGGTGGTAGGGGTTTTTCGTGCGTTCTGTTGTTGGGTGGGAGTTTTTTGTTTAGGTGGATGTCGTTGTTTGTTTGGGGGTTTGGGGTTTTTTTTTTGGGGGTGGTTTTCGGGTTTTTTCCTCCTTTCCTTTCCCGGGGAGGGCGACTTTGATTTTTGCCCCCCCTCGGGGGCTGGCTGCTGGGAAGCGCCTTGATTCCCAAGGCTCGGGAGCGGAGCGGGGTGCCGGGCAAGCCCTGTTGCAGGGTTACCGCCCGCTTCTTGTAACCCTGAAACAACGCGGGGCGGGGGGGGGCGAGGAGCCACCTCCTTCAGACCTGACGCGTATGGACAACCACACACGTACACATTTAGAGCGTTAAAATCTGATTTCTCCCGGCGCCCCCCGGTCCGGCGGCGAGCAGGCGGGGTGCGGTGTCCCCGGGGGCCGGGCGGGCGGCGGCGGCGGTGCCTGGAGGGCGGCTGGAGGGCGCTGCCGGGCGCGGCGGCGGCCGCGGGCCCAGCCCGTCCATGGCCGGGCACCGTCGGGCCCCGGCCGGCACCACCTGTGAGGCGGGCGGGGATTGGCGGGCGGCGTCACATGACCGGTCACGTGCTGCGGGCAGCTCGGTCCAAAAGAAAATGGGGTTTGGTGTAAATCTGGGGGTGTAATGTTATCATATATCACGCTACCTCGTAAAACCGACACTGAAGCCTGCCGGACAACAAATCACAGGTCAAAATTATGAGCTCTTCGTATTATGTGAATGCGCTTTTTAGCAAATATACGGCGGGGGCTTCTCTTTTCCAAAATGCGGAGCCTACTTCTTGCTCCTTTGCAAGCAACTCCCAGAGAAGCGGCTATGGACCAGGCGCGGGTGCCTTCGCCTCCTCCATGCCCGGCTTGTACAATGTGAACAGTACCATATATCAAAGCCCGTTCTCTTCCGGATACAGCCTGGGCTCTGATGCCTACAACCTGCATTGTTCCTCTTTTGATCAGAACATTCCCGTCCTCTGCAATGAGCTAACCAAACCCAGCTGTGAGAAAGCGGAGGAAAGCAACCTGCACAACCAGGCTGAGCCTAATTTCCGGATATACCCCTGGATGAGGTCTTCAGGTAGGGGCGAGCGGAGAGGGCTCGGAGCCGTGGCAGCCAGGCAAAGCGTGTCGCCAGGATTACTGTCAGCACAGCCTTTATGGTTTTAATTATAGCCGAGGCGCCATTGCGTAGAAAGCCCGTGGCATTGTATGTAAATGAGTATCATAAAACTTTTTATTGCCCAATTAATGGGTTCTAGCCTCGTAAATTTATTTAACTCCATTTGCTATGGAATTTTAGCATTGAGTTGATTTGCGCTGTTTGCTGTGAAAAAGCGGAGAGTTGGCTGCGGGCTCCCAGAGCCCCCACGGATAAAGCGTCTCCCCTGCCCTCTTGTCGAAGTTGGGGAAAAAAAAAATCCCGCTCGCCGGGCGAGGCGGAGGGGACAGAGGCGTTTAGGAGCGAGGGACGGCGTGTTGAGGACTTTGCCAGCTCGCGTTGCCACTCTCGTCCCCCCTGCCCTTTCCACGGAGATAAGAATCTATAGAAATGTACTAAACAGGAAAACGGAGGGGGGGAGGGGGGCACTGGGGCACGAGAGCGTGTGTGAAAAAGGAGAGCTCTCTTCTGGAGCTAAATGCTATGTATTGTTTACGATCCAGGCGGGATGGGTGGGGGGAGCCCAAGACATTAAAATAAAATAAATACAGCCCGGCCTTCCAGCTTTTTATTTCCCCTTGCGAAACGTGAAAGTCTGGAAGGTTTTAGGGAAATACATCGCCTGGGGGAAAAGTTCCTCCTCCCAAAAGCAATTTCCTCCCCCACCTCCTCTCCTGAACGCTTTCTCTTCACTTTTTCTAGGTCTCGAGCAACTTAATTTTTGCCCTGCCTGAGCAGGGCAGGTCGTGTGGCTGAAATGTCTTTGTTAGGGCAAAGTGGGGGGGCGGGTGGAAGTCGAAGAAGGGGATCGTTCAGTCTGGCTCGGCCACTTTTTTGTTTGTTTATTTATTTATTTAAATACCAACAAGAAAAATAAAAATAGAAAACTTTCCACTTCTCTTCTTGTCTAACTCCTGACCGTGTGTGTGTGCCTGTTTTCAGGTCCAGATAGGAAGCGAGGGCGCCAGACCTACACCCGCTACCAGACTCTGGAGCTGGAGAAGGAATTCCACTTCAATCGTTATCTGACTCGGCGGCGAAGGATAGAGATCGCCCATGCCCTCTGCCTGACGGAGAGGCAGATCAAAATCTGGTTCCAAAACCGGAGGATGAAGTGGAAGAAGGAGCACAAGGAGGAGAGCTCCAGCACCCCGGCTCCCAACGAGCCCACGTCAGCAGCAGCCTCTGTCGAGAAAGTGGAGGAAGACGAAGAGGAGGAGGACTAAGGAGTCCCACTCGAGGAAGTGATCTCTTAGAATAGTGTGTGCACATGACAGTTGGAAAAGCTCCCTTTAAAGGAGAAAGGAAAAAAAAAAAAAAAAAAAGGAGACTTTTTATTAAAAATGAAATCAGTTCCCTTTAATGATCATCTTGAAAGCAAGCGTTTGCAAACATGAAAACATTTCTTGGGTTGGTTTTCCAGCCTTCTCTCCACTCTCCCATACTCCCCAAACCTGCCCTATGCCGAACGTTTCGGTAATATCTCCTAAGAGCATCTTGCAATCAGCTTGGTTTTTTTTAATCTTCATTAACCCAAACCTGGGTGGGCTTCTTCAGGGGACATTTCAGTGGGAGAACTGCTGCTTGCACAGATAGTAAACCGTGACCTTCCGAAGTAACTACCTGACTCCATAGTCCCAATCATGTGTAAGGGGAAAAGTGCATTAGGCTCACATTAAGAAAAACTACCTAATTTTGAATAAGTAGCTCTGCACTTCTCTTTTTGTTTTCTTTTTTTTTTTATTTTAAATTTTTGTTAGAAAAGTATCTTAAGTAACAGCTACACTAACAAAAGATTAAACAGCAAGTAAGGGGGGGGAAAATGTTCCACAAACCACTACAATCTACAGCAATTATTTGTACTACCTATTTTCCAGACTACCTACCTATATATCTTGCTCTGCCTACCTATCTTCGAAAGTATACTGTATTTTAGTAGTCAAAAGGATGTTACAAGGTTACTAATGTGAATCGCAAAATGCTTTTAGACATGTAAGTGTAGTCGTTCGAAAAGCACGCATCAATAGCTTTGGTATAGAATTTGGTACCGAAAAGTCTGAATATATTTAAATTTAAAATAATATATTTATTCCAAAGCAATTATAAATGAAAACCATATGCTGCAATGTATCTTTGTTCTCGATTCTTTGCTATTTCGAGAGAGGAAGCAAACACACGCCAATATTGTACAAAGCGGTTTAATATCTCCCGTTGGCTTCTACCTTCAGCTGCTTCTGCTAAAGGCCGTTTTCTTATTCTACGTTGATCTTACTTAATATAGCGGAAAGTGTTCTTTGAAAAGTGAATTTAAATGATCATGTAACCACCTTAAAAAAAAAAAATCCACAAACTGTTTGTCCTAATTATCTGAACGTGTTAATATGTAATACCATGAATTTTCCTACAATAGCAGATATTGTAATTTTTTTTGTCATTTATATTCGTCTTGAACCTCATTTGTAAGATCATGTCATAAATTGGGAAGTATGTAATTAATTTGGAAACTTTGTAGCATGATGTATTGTTAAGAACTCTGTATAAATCCGTCTTGAAGGTTTGGCTAAAGTTTATTCACAAATTGTATGTTACAATGTGTTTCGGTGTGTTCGTTGTGAACATTTGGATATGCCGTGTAAGTATTGGAAGTGGGAAAAAAAATGTCTGTGAACTCTCTTTGGAAGTGATACCGTGTTCAACTATCTCCCACGATAAATGTGTTTTATGTTACACAGAAAATAAATATGCTTGTTGACAATGAATTGTGTTTCTTTATTGAGGAACCAGTTCGAGGGAAGCAACAAAAAATATATTACATACACTAATAAAGAAATTAGACCATCTAAACATTTTTTCTTTCGGTAATCAGAAAGGGGGGGGGGAACCCCAAGGTGATGAATTGATAGGAATCAGTCAATATCTCTATCTAGACTTCGTGATTTTTTCCCTAGCGTTGTTGATTAATAAAGCGGAAAGCCTTCTTTATTGGGAGAGCTTCCTTCCACCGTGTTCCCGTGTCCTCTTGCAGTCATTACCCCAGTCCAGACGATCGGCGATCAAGTCGAAATCGCACGCAGTGAAAGAATATTTTGTAATGAACAGAAAGTGAAAGACGAAACTTCCAAGTGTAAATGATCTGATCGGGTACATGTGTGGTTTGTATGTGCGGCTTTCGGGGGCCAGGGGGCATCACGGTAGCACGAAAATGGGGGGAAACTGCCCCGCTTTAGAAAACGTCTTATTTTTGCCACTACCACGTAATATCAGTATTTCCCCCCCCCCTTTTTTTTTTTTTTTTTTGATAATAATTAAAAGGAAAAAAAAATCGAACCTGAAAAGTCCTTTTATTCGGCCGCATAAATACAGGTAAGACCTGGAGCGTTATTTGCGCTGAAGTTCCCTTTTTTCTACTACACTCCTGGTCAACGCACTAATTGTAATTTTAATAAAATTAGTACAAAGTCCAGGTCTTTTAAAAAACTCCAGGGCTGCCTCTGTGGTAAGATGGCGCCTCTCTAAGACCTGCCTCTTCTTAGTGATGAGGAAAAGGCCATAAATCCGTTGTTGTTTATGAAAATTTACAACTTTGCAATACAACTTTATGAGTTGTTCGGTTTTTCCATTGGTCGTTGTCGGTCATGTGGATGGTAACCGTGAACATGAACTTTTTTATAATTTCCCTTGCGAGAATAGAGCCGCATTCTTTTGCTGAGCTCTGTCCTGCTTCGGATCTCTCTGGCTTTCAATCCCCATTTCATTTGTTCTTTGTAAGGCAATAGTGAACAAAGTGTGCTGAGGTTCGGCATAAGCAGCCGCCTAGAACACAGATCCGGGATGGCAATTTCCAGTTCCCCCGCTGGAAGGTGTGGCATATTGGATTCAAAGCACTGGCGTGGCAGATTTTCAACTTGCAACCTGGCTAATTTCCTGCTTCTTCTGGCACCAAAAGGAGGGCGATTCGTCTCCTGTGCAGCCAAAGCGACAGCTGTCAAAGTCGCAGGGGCTCCTGTGAGCCAGAACCTAAAAGGTGAGAAATGTATATGACACTACTGTAAGCAGGGAAAAATGGTTTAATACGTTTAAATATTAGACATGTGCAATTAAACCAAATGGAAATGTTACCGGCCAAAAATAGAGATGGCTGCAGCTCAGTTGATTTTAACTTAGGCAGTGCATGCAAAAATATGCCTAAATAAAATGTTTATTTTCTGTGATTTAGCAAAGAAACGGTGGATTTATTTTTTTTTTTCTCGAAGTTGATTTTTTTTTTGCATTTGGCAGGGGTATGTTGTGACGTTCAGGTTATTTTCTAATAATTCAGTTTTACAGCATCAGTGGAGGGGATTTTTTTTTTTTTTCCCAGCACCAGGGAAAAAAAAAAAGTGATATCCCCAAACATTTTTTTTTAATACTGATTCGCAGCATTAGCTCATTAGCTTAAATTTCATTTGCGGTTGATGAAATTTAGATGTGATTTATTTTTTTACTATTTCATTAAAAAAAAAAAAAAAAAAAACCAAAAAAACCAAAAAAAAAAAAAAAAAAAAAAAAAGAAAAAAAAAAAAAAAAAACCAAACCAAACAACAACCAAACAGCACAATGTCTCCTAGCTTCTCTGCCATGTCCGGGAGGTTATTTCTAGACGGGGGAAACGGCTGAATGTGTCTTAGGTTTTCTCTATCAGATCAAGCGCTGCCTGCATAAATCCCTTGCCCCGCCGTGGGTCCGTTGCCGGCGGTTCGCGACTTGCGCGCCTCGGGTGCGCGGAGCGGGTTTCGCGGCTGCTGAACCCATTTCAGCGCCGGAGACGGAGCTTCCCCCCCCCCTTTCTCTCCTTGTTGTGACTGTTACGGTGCGGCGCTGGGGCGGGGGAGCGGCGGCCGGCGGGCCGGTGCCCCGCGGTGTGCGCCGGCGGGGGGCAGCGAGGACCCGCGGACGGCGCCCCCGGGACCCCCCGCCGCCGCCGCCTGGCTCCGCTCCCGCCTCCTCACGGCGAAAGAGCGGCTCGGAAGGCTTTAAACGGCGGCCTCGGCTGTGCCTGTGCCGCCGGGCTGATAAAGCACTGCATTTGCATTGCATTGCGGTATCCGCCGGACTGGAGCTGCAGTGAGCGCCGATTATTTATTGCGGGTCGCGGGTGCTCAGTGCTGCCACGGCGTGGCGGGATGGCGGAGGCGGGCGCGGAGTGGAGCGGCCCCCGCAGTCCCTGGAACAGCAGCGCTGGCAGCCTGCGCTGCTCGGGGGAGCCCAAATAAAAGACCAAGAGGAAAAAAAAAAAAAAAAAAGCGGTCTATCTTTTTCTCCGGGGGAGTATCGGAGCTCGCCCCCGGGCAAAATATTCCGGCAGGACCGGCTCTGCCCACTCCCCTTGCCCTCCGATTCTACCTCGGTGTGTGTCAACTGCAAGTTACCACGGTGGGAGCCGGCTGGGGAGGAGCCGCCCGCGTCCCCCCGGCCAGGCTCTCTGTACCCCGCCAGTCTAAACAACGGTCCGCCTTGCCCAAACTGTTTGGATTAGGAGCTATTAGTTAAAGGTTGGTTTTGATGACGCTGGCGAGCACGAGAATGATTTGAAAGTGGTTTTATATACTAAGAGAAGGAGGCTTTTAAGCTTAAGAGGGTAACTACTCCCGCACCTGTATCCGAAAGTGGCTGGGGTCGCGGACGCGTTTGCGGCGGGAGGAGGAAGGCGAAATGTTCTGTGGAGGAGGTGCTGGGGGTGCGTGAAATTACGAAAACAAATAAAAAGGGTATGAAATACACAGGTATCGCGAAGTGTGACTTTGTTGCGGTGGCAAAATGCAGCGACTGGCTTTCTTTCTGCTTTCCAGAGTGGGGGCGGGAATGGTAAAGGAAAACTGCTGTGAAATGTGTTCAGGCCGGACATTTCTTCGGCAGACTTGGGGGGCAGCAGATTATTGTGATTCGGGTTTTTCTGGGGTAGGGGGAGGAGCGGAAAGGACGCCTGAATGTGACTGAAGCAGAGATTGCGGTGCAGATTGCTTGGCTGTCACTGTAACTACTCGAACACGACCCAGTCAGGCAAACGTGCAGATTTCATTCCTTTTCGTGTTATGGGATCGGCGAATAAATATTTTCGCTGCCTGCCGTCGGGCTTTCACAACTTGGTTTGGACGCAAACAGTAACTTGAAAAACGGGAAAGAAACAAAAAGAAATGGAGGGGGAAAAAATCAGCCTGTAACCCATGCTACAAAATGTAAATATGACTAAGCCTGAAGCGAATTTTATTTTAAATTTTGTTTTGGTCTTTGTGTGATGGATTCAAACAAAAGATCGTCTGCCCACAACTTTTTGGAAGTAAGGCCGATGGGGTTTGTTTGTCCCGAGTATTCCTTTTTTCATGGTGCGTTTTCGTTTTGACTTAAACTGGCGAAAAATTATGCTCTTTTAAAAGACTTTTCGCGTTTAGCATGCTGTGTATGAGTGTTTGCTTGCTGGTGTTTCCTCCTTTTTAAACTCTATTCTCACAGGCTAAAAAAACCCTTATTTTTCCGGAGAAATCTGCTTTTCAGGAAATACATGTTTCTGAAATGACCTCTAAAAGCATGCAGCTAGTGAGCTGTAATTCTGCCAGGTGTGTTTGTTGATTAGCTGGGCTGAAGAGGTTAAGGAAGTTGAAAAAAAACCCGAAGGCAATCAACATCTGAATGTGAAAGTCCAGCTGAGACTGCAAACAATACAAACTATTGTGGAGCGATGTTTTAACTCACTACTGTTTTATAGGTATCGTAATCTGCCCCCGGAAATGAGACAAATAGTCTCCCAACAACAACAAAACTCTCCTTTGAAAGCTGCTTTAGGAAACGCTGCTCGTACGAATGTCACTTTACGTGACAGAGCGCGTTTAAAATTAGTCTATTCAATCTGTTGTAATGGGCACGGATTATGAGTAAACACATATTGGAATGAACAACCTCATGTTATCTGCAGGAACTGCAGGGTTACGGCTGAATTAAACCCGCATCAGCGAATTTCGTCAGAACAGTTACTGTCCGAGCCCTGGGCCAAGAATTATATTTCCGCTATGGGGTAACTGCCATATTGAAAAATGAAGGTGGAAATGTTTGTTTCGGGTATTGTTCTTCCCCTCTTAAAGACACAAATCCACGTTTAATCAAATTATTCGGAGCAACAACGAAACCGATTGGCTTCTGCTGACTCATTAGTGGGGTCGTATTAATTAGGAATAGTCCTACTGGCTCGTTTTTGAATTTGAATGTTTGATACCCTCGGCTCTACTCTGGTGGGAGGAGGGTGGACTTGGGGAGAAGAGACACATGGAACTTCATCTGGGCTGCCGGGGGGCGCCGGGAGCCCATGCGGCGCTTCCCGAGGCCTCCTCGGACACTTGGTGCAAATCAAAAATTCCACTCCCCAGAAGGCCACCGCTCCAACCTCCTAATTATGAGGGATGTTCATTAAGATACGAGACCTCTTCCATTGCAGGACGCGTTAGTTTCTCTCACAAAAGCTGGATTCGGCGCTGGGGCGGGCTCCCTGAGCTCCGAGGAAAACCTTAGTGGAGGGGCAATTTTCGACTGAATGGATAAATAAATACGTTTTAGAATAGCTTAAAAATTCTTGGATGCAGTTGTGGCATCGCGACGGCAAAATGGAGAGAGGCCGAGGCCCCCCCCCCCCCCCCTTCGCCCCCCACGCTGCGCGGCGCTTCTCTCTCCGTTTCACGTGCTCCCTCCGCTCCAAAGTTTCCCTTCGCAGCATCCTCCGCCGCCGTCTCCTTCCCTCCCTCCTCCTTCCCTCCTCCGGAGAGCCGGGGGCGGTTCGCCCACCCTTCCCACGGGGTTGCGCGACTCCCTGGCCGTGGGGCCTCCAACTTTTAAGGGCGCCCCCCTACCCACACCTCCGGCGGCCGGGGGGTGTCCCCGTTACCCGCTCTCGCACCGCCCGCGCTGCCGGGAATTATCGCTGTTCCTGTTGTTGTTATTATTACTGGGCGATTTTCCCGCGTGGGGGCGGTGCCGCG